>NC_073403.1:15220805-15548305 GCF_028641065.1 Leucoraja erinaceus
GGCATAGAATAATGGCAGTTACTAGAGCAAGGCATTGTATAAACTCAAAGTACAAAATTTCACAAAAGCCAACTACCTTCTAATTAAACACCTAAATAATTCCACAATCCTCTCTTCCAGCACGGGTCTGTGGTGAACAATAGGATCACCTTTGTATGAAACTTTTTGCTGAAGTTCTTCCAGTTTTTTAATCTGCTGACGTGTCTGAAGCTGAGACTCAGCCAAAGATGTAATCCTGATAAATAGGGAAAACAATGCACACATTACATCAAGTAGACATATGATCTGTACCTTAACTTTAGCAGGAGGATCTATTTTAAATTTTAAACATGATTTTTACTGTACAAAAAAAAAAAGTAAAATCCTGCAGATGTTGGAAATCTGAAACAAAAGAAATGTATGCAGGTCAGGAACATCTGTGTTTAAAGGTTATTGACCATAGCATTCATTTAATTTCTTTCTCCACATTCTTACTTTCCAGTTTTCTAGATTGTTTATAGGGCTTTGCTGAAGACTGAACTGTAACATTTAGCAGTGACATACAGACCAGACAACTACATAAACAAAATAGAAAACCCCACTTTGTATTCAAATTTGATTCCCTTTTGTCCACAAAACATCAGTGTATGCTGATATCTTTGATATTAATGCAACAAACGGCCTAATAATAAACCAGTTCATTTAGTACCATCAACTAAGTAGTTCACATTGTACAATCTACTAAGTAAATTGTTTTCCAGTTGAATTTTGATTTAGAATAGATTTCTAGAAGTTTAAAAAAGATTACTGCAACCTTCGCCAAACATATTGGGAAAATATGCAGCATATAAGCAAGGGATGGCCTACCATTGGCAAGAAAACAAAATATTGAGTGCTTAGATGTCTTTATTTCAATCCCACATTATGCTTCCCAGCAATCATTTGAGCTACAGCTGACTACTCAATTTCATTATCATATTAGAGAAGAATGTATTTTCAATTGTAAATTGATTTAATACCAGTTCTCAAGACGGTCAAGGCAGATGTTGGGTGGACCTCCAATACACGCTACTTGTTGTCGCCTTTTCCACTCAGCAAGTTCCTCGTCCATTAGTATCTTCTGCGCAAATTCCACAGTAGACAAGAGGGCAGCTAAGTCGGCCACTATTTGCTGTTTAGAAGTAAAGGTTTACGATAAGAATTATGATAAATTTAAAAAGGTGTAAGAAACGGTTTAGAATAAGCACATAATCTACATGTGAATCAGTTTCTACACATCTCGTCATCCACACAGAATATGCTTTAATAAAGCTTTACCCTTCTCATCTGATCCAATGCAGTCAGCATCTGTTCTAGTTGTGCCATTTTCTGTCTTGTTGCTGTCTGTGAATTTCCATTCAAATCTTGCACATCTGTTAACATTTAGAACAATGTTTTATCAGCCCAGCGTGTGATGCTTAATTATTTTCTGTTTACAATGTCTAGATAAATTACTTTCCTACAATGAATCCTCTTAAACCAGTCTTCAGTGCCACTTACCACCTTGGCTCTTTAAGGTCTTGTAGTTGAAATCAAAATCATCCTGTAGATTTTCCAATACTTTAATCTTGTGTTCAAGATCCTGTACAACAATTGCAAATAAACGCAACTCTTAAATTTGCTATGATACGGTCATTTGTAAAGTTAACACAAAACTAATTTCAAACAACATTTTTTCTGAACCTTTTGGATTAAATTAGAGTCAGAATCATAGTTGTATAGCGTAGAATTAGGCACTTTGGCCAACTTATCCATGCCATACCCCATCCAAGCTAGTCCTGTATCCCTCTAAATCTTTCCTATGTGTTATGCCTTAAAACTAATTTTTAAGAGAAAGGCCACACTTTGTGACTATTGTGTGCTTGAAGTAAATGAGTCTTGGGAGCACAGATCTCAGCAGATAAACAGAAGTGTAAGTGTACTGAACAATAACAGAGCACCTGAGTGCTGAATGGTAAACCCAAGCCATCAGTTTGTGACATTAGATGAGAATTCCCATCCAAAACTATTTTTTAGCCATGGCTGCGATCACTATTAAAGTTTTTGTAAGCAATCATATTGCCTTGCTTGGCAGTCCTGAATGACCACAGCAAATATGCAGGCTTAAAAGGACAGACAGTAATCTACTGGAAATAGTTTAGTAAAAACAAAATTAGCAAATACAATATGCAAGCACTCAACCTAACAGTTGCAGAGAACAGCAAAAACCATTTCTGAACATAGAACAGTGCTGCACTGGAACAGCACCGTTGGCCCACAACAACTGTGCCCAACACGATGCCAAGACCAACTCTTATATGCTTGCATATGCTCCATATCCCTCCATTCCCTGCATATCCATATGCCTATACAGAAGCAACTTAAATCTCACTATCTGCATCCACCAGCATCTGCACTCAAATGCCTCATAAACATAAAGAATTCTACAATCAATTCAAATTTATGCAAGGTCCTTTCTACCATAATTCAATACATTTCTACAGGACAACCACTCATCCTTCTGGATTCATAATTTTTAAACAATAATATTCAGAGCAAATGGTGATCTATTTGCTGCCATATCCTCAGTTCTAAGAAATGCAGAGGACAACTCAAATGAACTTGCCTGTACTCTTTTCCGTACATCCTGTAGATTATCTTCAAGAATTCGTTGCTTCTCTGTTACGACAGAACTGTGCTGTGGCAACTGCCCAGCTTGCTATAAAAGGAAATAAATGGAAATTCGAGCAGCACGAAAGGCAGAGACACAAGACACCTGTGGCACCCACGACCCTCTATATAAAAAAAAAACCCTTCCACCGAAAAGCTATGCCCTCTCGTATTCAATATTTTCATCCTGGGATAACAGTTCTGATTGATCATGACTATGGTCCTTTTCATTTCCCCAATGTCAGTAGGACAATGAGTGCTGTGCTGAAAAATGTGGGTACTACGATTTATATTATTATTTTGGAGGGCAAAGCTTTTCAATCACTTTATTTAGACCATTCACCTGTGAGACAGTTGCAGCCACTTGAAGGAGGCGAGCTTCTTCCCATAAGCATCTTGCTATGATTCGTGCAATTTCCATAGGCCTCTCCAAATACCTATTCTGGAAATAAAAAGCCCAAAATGGATTATTACCAAATTGTTTTCCACAAGGCAAGACAGTTTTTATTTGGGGATAGCATCAAAATACAATGGCAATCAATGTACACAAACTATTTTGGTTGCTTAACCAATTTTTTTTCAACAATATACCATAATGTTTGGGACAAAGACCCACCTTTTATTGATTTATAATAGAAAAATCACATGTGGTTAAAGAGCACATTGTCAGATTTTAATAAAGGCAATTTTTATACATTTCGGTTTCACCATGTAGAAATTACAGCTGTGTTTATACATAGTTCCCCCCCCCCCCATTTCAGGGCACCATAATGTTTGGGACACATGGCTTCACAGGCGATGGTAATTGCTCAGGTGTGTTTAATTGCCCCCTTAATGCAGGTATAAGAGAGCTCTCAGCACCTAGTCTTTCCTCCGGTGTTTCCATCACCTTTGGAAACTTTAATTGTTGTTTATCAACATGAAGACCGAAGTTGTGCCAATGAAAGTCAAAGCAGCCATTATGAGACTGAGAAACAAGAATAAAACTGTTAGAGACATCAGCCAAGCCTTAGGCTGACCAAATTAACTGTTTGGAACATCATTAAGAAGAAAGAGAGCACTGGTGAGCTTACTAATCACAAAGGGATTGCCAGGCTAAGGAGGACCTCCACAGCTGATGACAGAAGAATTATCTCTTTAATAAAGACAAATCCCCAAACAACTGTCCAACAGAAACACTCTTCAGGAGTCAGGTGTGGATTTGTCAATGACCACTGTCCATAGAAGACGTCATGAACAGAAATACAGAGGCTACACTGTAAGATGCAAACCACTGGTTATCCGCAAAAATAGGGTGGCTAGGTTACAGTTTGCCAAGAAGTACTTAAAAGAGCAATCACAATTCTGGAAAAGGGTCTTGTGTGCAGATGAGACGAAGATTAACTTGTATCAGAGTGATGGCAAGAGCAAAGTATGGAGGAAAGAAGGAACTGCCCAAGATCCAAAGCACAACACCTCATCTGTGAAACACGGTGGTGGGGGTGTTATGGCTTGGGCATGTATGGCTGCTGAAGGAACCAGCTCACTTATCTTCATTGATGATACAACTGCTGATGGTAGTAGCATAATTAATTCTGAAGTGTATAGACACATCCTATCTGCTCAAGTTCAAACAAATGACTCAAAACTCATTGGCCGGCAGTTCATTCTACCGCAAGACAATGATCCCAAACATACCGCTAAAGCAACAAAGGGGTTTTTCAAAGCTAAAAATTGATCAATCACCTGATCTAAACTCAATTGCCTTATATGCTGAAGAGAAAACGGAAGCATTAGTTAAAGATGGCTTCAATACAGACCTGGCAGAGCATCATCAGAGAAGACATCCAGCAATTGGTGATGTCCACGAATCGCAGACTTCAAGCAGTCATTGCATGCAAAGGATATGTAACAAAATACTAAACATGGCTACTTTCATTTACACGACATTGTTGTGTCCCAAATATTATGGTGCCGTGAAATGGGGGACCATGTATAAACATTGCTGTGATTTCTACATGGTGAAACCAAATCGTTTAAAAATGGCCTTTATTAAAATCTGACAATGTGTACTTTTACCATATGTGATTTTTTTTCTATTACTAATTTCAAATTGTGGAGTACAGAGGCAAATAAATAAATTATGGGCCTTTGTCCCAAACATTATGGAGAGCACTGTATAGTAATACATTAATTCCTTATAAAATAAATCCCCACTAGCTTTACTGGGAAAGAGCAAGTGCTGTATTATTGTTCATAGGCTTAATGCAATCATGGCAACTATCAATGATGCTTACAAATTATAACGTTATCTTAGAAATTACGAAAAGAAAGGTGTTAACATTTACCCAAAAACTGATTGCTTTTAGTTTATTATTGTCACAGTAAGGGAAAACAGTGAAAAACTCTTGTTTGTGCTGTTCAATTAAATCAGACCATAATGGACACAAGTACAGTTAAGACCTACACAAGTATAACAGGTAGTACAAAGAGAAAAATAACAAAGTGACAATAGAATTCTTGGATGCATTATTCCACGGGTTCATCATTCAAGATCTGTGTGTGTTCAAGGAGATTAAATTTGGGCTTTGTTCTTGAGTTTCAAATAAAGACTGTAAAGGGCCTGTCCCACTTGGCCGTCATTCACGCGACAGGCCGGTAGTACCCAGTTTATGATATTTACCCAGTTTATGATATTTACAGTGATTTTCTAAAATGTTCCAGTTTCTTGAGTGGTCTAGCAATTGGAAAACTGCAGATGTAAAGCCCCTATTCAAAAAAAGAGGTGAATGAAAAGTAGCAAGCTGTAGACCAAATTAATCTGTAGGAAGGAACTGCAGATGCTGGTTTAAATTGAAGATAGACACAAAATGCAGGAGTAACTCAGCGGGACCGGCAGCATCTCTGGAGAGAAGGAATGGTTGATGTTTCAGTCTGAAGAAGGGTTACGAGCCGAAATGTCACCCATTGCTTCTCTCCAGAGATGCTGCCAGTCCCGCTGAGTTACTCCTGCATTTTGTATCACTTATCTGGTTTGCTCTTCCATTTCTACCAACCACACCCCTTCTCATGTCATTCGTTCATCCAGTTGTAGGAGATACAAGGAGACATTGGTCTTCCTTACCCACAATCCAGGGATCCAAACAGTCATTGCAAGTGAAGCATCAATTCACTGTTGCACTTTTTGGTTTAGTATATTTTGGCGTTCACCAGGTAGTTTTCTCTACGAATCTGTGCAAATTTTTTAATTGCGCGCGCTTATATCCATGATGCGTAAAAGGCGGGCCGACTGCGTATGGACGGCGCATGGTTACGCACAATGACGTAATAATGCGTCACCAAGCACTACACGTACGAGGTCAGGACGCCTGCATGCGACCGCAATACGCCCGCATGCGTACACGTTACGTCACGCCAGAGGCGCGCAAAGATTTCGTGCCCTACAATATCCTGGGGCACTGCGCGATACCGCATGCAACTCCATTCCCCTCCACGCTTCTCCATGCAACCGTCCCGTGCTGCCTACACGCTACCCGTGCGTCACAACACGACAACAAGGTCGCGCAAATGACGGCCAAGTGGGACATAAGGGCCTCAGTTACATTCTGCAAAGATGACAGTTATTAACATTACAATTAAACAGTCCACATATCATAGATCATTATTTTTTCTTTAACATTTTAATTCATCAACAGTTGCCTAAATACCTGCAGGTACTGTTTAATCTTCCTCAGATTATGCTGATACAAGACATTGGATTCTTGCAAAAATCGGCTGTATTGTTGATCAATTTCACCCAAGAGATTGTGAAATACCAACGTAGCATGTGATTCCTTACTGGCAGCATAGCCCCTGCAATGTTAAACGGTTATCTCAATGTTTAATGAATGCTTCAATCATCACCTTGACATCTACATTATAATACCAACAATCTGGATAATGGCAAACCAAATAAAGGAAGACAAATTCATTGAGCAAGATCTACGAGTAAATTAAGACAACTTGATTGAGAGAGATCCAAATCAGAATATAATGCAAACTTTCAAAAACTACATAAAAAGGGGATTTCTACAATATTGTATTTCTACTACAGTTGCACATTCACGATGATCTGTAGATGCAGCTTCGGAAATTCCACAAAGCAGCTTCTGATTTATACAGTATTTCCCTCTCCAAACTCCCACCACCCAAATGTAAATTGACTTTATAACATATTTCTGCAATTATGAATATGAAATGGGAGGAGCTCCAAGAAATCACAGATTGCTTTGTTGTTGCAAAATATATTAATGAAATTTAGTGCAGAATTATATACATTAATTTTAGAACCAATAGATATTCCACCAGTCAGTGCACACAGTCATGCTGAAAAGCGACTAAAGAAGGTAGGCCCCAGACTAAGTCTGGTAACACAGCCAATTGATATGTTTTTTTGCTCCAAAACAAAGAGTAGTTTGAAACAGTCCTCAATAGTTGCCGTACATACCAATCCTGAGTTTCAATCCAAGCTGCCAGGAACTGCCTCAGCTCCATAGGAAAGCTGTCACTATAAAGTTGGTGCAGTTGCTCCAGATACCTGGTATCCAACTGTTGTAACTGATTCCACTGCGCCATTGTATGACTGTATTATACAAAGCTGGGAAAAAAAAAAGGCACATTGTCAAGTTTGTGTCACCAAAGTAAATCTCATTCAGAACATTCAGAATGCGGATTACAATTTAAGGCTTTTAAAATCTTTAATGTACCATTAATTCTTGCCCAATCTCTGCCCATCTCCTCCAAAAGGTGTGCTTAAAAACTCAAAAGAGTTTACAAAAACAAAGAGATATTTTAACTTACAAAATCCACAATATCGAATTTCAGAAATATTGTGAACTTTCAGGAAATGAAACAATCCTTCAAACGGTATTGTGCGGGTAAGTACATTGTACATATTTCTATGCAACTGTCATTTTAGGGAAATGCTTACTTAGCTGACAGTTTCTCCTATCTATAAATAAATAAAACATTTTTGTTAGTTCTGAACCAAACTCCTATTACATGTGATAACTGATATAGAATGAATAACATTAAAGTGCCTGAAAATTAATTGCTATTACCTACAGTAAAATAAACTTGCAGGCAATCGATATACAGTGGGATTCAATGACATGTTGCTTTTCGTTTGTATATAACAATGAGCAGCACACAGGGGAAGATTATTGAATGATGTTGTAATAAAATGTTTACATAAACAAACAGCGATTCTTTACATTTATCAAAATGGAGGAGATGGCAAGATTGGTTATTTCCAAGAAATGGGCCATTCTCTTTCCTTTTGGCAAATACAGTAGCCCTTTTACTCCTAACAGATAGTTAAGCCATTTCCAACTTGTCGTAAGTGGGAAATAAACAACAAATTTCAGACATTGCGTGGTTGTCCCTACAAAATATTTGATCACTAGTCACCCCTTCCAAAATAGTCAAGATATAGAAAGAAAATTTCAATTGTTTTTGGCAGAAATAGACATTATGGAATTATCAGACCAAATTAGGTATAGGTTTATTATTGTCACTTGCATTGTCATGTGTCCTATCAGGGACACATGGCAATAAACTCACTTGAACTTGATACAGTGAGAATTGAGAGATAACACCTTATAAGCTCCCTCAGACTCCAACTTTATATAAACCAACCTCAAATTCCAATTGCAACCTAGGTAATTTAAAGGACAACATTTTTGGTTGTGTGTTATTCTGCATTATATTACGTTTTGCATACCATCATTAAACGAAAACTGATCTCCCAGCAGATGCCATTAGGCAGGGAGAATATTCTGGGTTCAAGAGCCATACTAAAGTCAAACATAAAATTCAAGATGTGCTGATGGAGTACTAACGATGTCAGAGGTGTCATTGTTCAGGTGGCACATTAAACTAAGGCATTGGTACAGAAACCACACCACCCTGGCCACGCTCTAATTTCATTATTGCCATCAGGAATACGATGTAGGAGTCTGAAAGCTGGAAAGTCTAGGTTCAGGGGCAGCTTCTTCCCATTAACCATCAGGCTATTAAACGCTACAACCTCCGAATAAACTGTGGACCACATAGATTTGGGGAACATTGGTTTTGGTGTGTGTGTGTGTGTGTGTGTGTGTGTGTGTGTGTGTGTGTGTGTCTGAGTGGGTATAATAAACAACAGGTTCATATATATATTTGTTGTTTATTATGGTATTACTGGGTAGTATGTTTACATATCTGTTGTGCTGCTGCAATTATGAGTTCGGGACATATGACAATAAAACACTCTTAATTTGACTCAAGTACCCATTAATCAGATTTTAAAATTGTGTGTTGTCCTTTCTATACACGCTAAAATTATTCCATTTATAGAAATTTGAAATGTAAAAGAATCGGTACAACATTGGCCCAAAAAGGTGGAAGGCCACAATGAGTTCAACACCATCATTAAAACAGAAAAAAAAGATATAATTCTGGCAATAGACATTGTCAAAATTAAAAATCATCTTGGTTTCAAAAATGCAAACACCTGGCACAAGTAGAGTTCTTCCATACAGTAATAGATTTCTTATCAATTAAAAGCTGATGGAATTAGATTTAATACAAGTGTTTATATTCCACCTCTGGTTTAGAATGGAGAACCAATTTCAGAGCTAACTTGTGACAAAATTATTTTTCAAGTAACTGAGCAACACTGGTTTCAAATACAAACTCAGATCAACATAAAATACATATTTGGCATGAGGAACCCAAACTGCCTTGCGAAGCACAAGATTTTTCCAATGTGCAGTTTAATATACTGCACAACTGCTTCTAAAAAATTCATATAAACTCAAAAAAGTGTTTAATAGGTGAGAATTGATTGCAACTTCCTGTTAGAAAGATAAGTTCCCCGATTAATGTATGTTCACGCCTATTTTCTGAATTTGCATCATTGTGTCTCAGCAAACATCAAGTTTCCTAAATGCCTACACCTAAAGTTGATCAAAATCCCCAAAGTAGTGATACGTGTTTTCAAAAAGATTTACTACCCCAGATGTTGGGTTTCGGGGGAAAGCCCCACTCATTCGGAAAGAATGCCAATAATTACTTTTCCAAGTGGGCGAAATTAAAATTCCGTCATTTGTAGGATCAAACAAACAAAAATGTATGATTTGTGTATATATCAGGGTCAAGTTGAATTTCTCCTGGAAATTTTCAAATGTTTTAATTCATTTACAGGATAAGGAAGTCATCGGCAATGCCAGAACATATTGCCCTTCATTAAATGTAGCAATGTTACAACATTTTGAGATTTAAAAAATCAACTCTGCAATTTATCCCATCAGATAAAGCATAAAAAGAAGTTTAATTTGACACCTAATTCACTTTCATTTCTTCAGTATTAAAAAAGCTATGACCATTTTCATACTCTGAAATTAGCATCTTGTTCCCTATTGCTTTTCCATTAACTTAACTCAAAAGCTGTGATCGAGGACAGTCAAAAGCCCATAACTTTCATAAAAATTAAGAGAACTGAATGAAATTTTCAATTATAGATTCTGAAACAAATATGAAACAATCTTACTTGGATGACCTGAAATTAAAGCATATAATTAGTTAGTTACGCAATTGTAGCTAATTACAAAATTCAATTACTAGATCTAAACATCTATCCATTTCTGAAGAAAAAGTTAACATTGTTAAATAGCCTAAGTGTTCAAATAACATTCACACAATAATTCACAATATAACATGATTTATAAATCTCATGGTCATGAATTTATAGGTCAAATGGAAGGAATTTAGTGTTTAATTCCCGTAAATTAATGGCCATTTAAATCATCTTGCGAGTGGGTTTTTGTGGAACACGCTACTTTGGAACGTTGCATTTGCAGTGAATTTAAACCTCATATCAGCAGGAAAAATACTGCCGGTTCGTATATTTACATAGTGACATTTTCCCAACGTGAAATTTTGATTAAAGGCATCCTTAGAAGCAAGTTTATATATAAAATAAACGGCTTTCCTTTACCTGTCCCGTACATGAAATCCGTCCCCGTTGTCGGCTTTAGAAGATTATATTTAATTTGCTCCTGTTCGTAAAATATTCAGTGCAGTTTAAAAGAAACTTAATAAAACGGCAGTCGAAGCGATTATTCTTTAGCAGCTAAACAGCCTGACAGAAATCGATTTGATCAGGCTGGAGAAACAAGGCATTTTAAACCCGCCCCCCTCTCAAAGGCGCCAAAGTCACACACACGGGCAGCGACAGATTTGCAGCGCCGCTGAAGGTAAGTTTTGTAACATACCTATTAAATGCCCCTTGAATTTAGCAGCCTGACAAATATTGCAGTGGGCAATTAATAGTCAGTCACATTTGTGACCCCAGACCAACCAAATAGCCAGACGTTAAGTGGCAGACTGCTTTCCTGAAAGAATATTAGCCAGTCAGAAGATTTTTAAAAACATTCTTCTGGCGGTAATTTCATGATTGACATACCAGCTTTATATATTTTAAAAATTCAGAATGTAATTACTCATATTTAAATGGTTCCCCTAATCTTGTTGGATCCTAATATGCCCATAATCAACAATGCTAGCGTTTGGATGTCCATACTGTAGTAAACTAAAGAGCTACTGTCAATGATACCAAACATGAATATATTTCAGTTTGATTGACAAATGGGGTGCAAGTTGTCACAACATTGACTCAATTACAGTGATCATTATTTGGCAGCAAAGGATCTACAGTAGGCAATAAAAAGTCTGCAAACTTGAAACAGATGTCATATGTGGTATCTCCCCTCTCCACATTGTTTATATCATTTTATTTTCTATTGTGAGCTCAGATAAACTCATACAATATTTAATTTAGAGATACAGCATATAAACAGGCCCACTATTTCCACATCATCCGTTGATCACCTGTTCACACTAGTATCTCACTTTCGCATCCACTCCCTATGTACTAGGGGCATTTTACAGAAGGCAAATTAACCTACAAAAAAAGGAGGGATTTCTACAGGATAGAAAATAATTCTTTGATTGGATTTACAATTTACATAATATGTGAGCAATAATCAGTGATAATTTTAAATAAGCACAACTAAAATGATCAACATCACTACAATTAAAAATTGTAGTTAATCACAGAGGAACGCAGATTCGTGCCAATACCAATAGCAAGGGTGAGAGATTAGTGTAATCGTCCTTTGTCATCTCTGCTATCTGCTTATCATGAATCACAGTCAAACTGCTTTGTGTGCAAGGAAAGGCAGACCTTTCATCCTATGAAGACACAAGGAACTGCAGATGCTGGTATACAAAAAAAAAAGACACAAAGTGCTTGAGGCAGCATTCCTGAAGAACATGAATAGTCATGATTTGGGTGGGAACCCTTTTTCACTCTTATATTGTTTCTCGCCACCACCCCTCAGAGACCTATATCGCCAGAATTGGTTCCACTGTCAACCAGTTAAACCATAAGTGAGCATATTCACAAAAAAAGTTCAGCCTGAAGAAGGGCTCCAACCTGAAACACCACTTATCCATGTTCTCCTGAGATGCTGCCTGACCCACTGAGTTACTCCAACATTTTGTCTTTCTTTGGTATAAACCAGGATCTGGTTCATTATTACTTCACAGAACATTTCATGGTTTTTAATCAATATAAAATGCACATATAACAATTACAGCACGGAAACAGGCCATCTCGACCCTTCTAGTCCGTGCCGAACACATAATCTCCCCCCCTAGTCCCATATACCTGCGCTCAGACCATAACCCTCCATTCCCTTCCCATCCATATAACTATCCAATTTATTTTTAAATGATAAAAACGAACCTGCCTCCACCACCTTCACTGGAAGCTCATTCCACACAGCTATCACTCTCTGAGTAAAGAAGTTCCCCCTCATGTTACCCCTAAACTTCAGTCCCTTAATTCTCATGTCATGTCCCCTTGTTTGAATCTTCCCTACTCTCAGTGGGAAAAGCTTTTCCACGTCAACTCTGTCTATCCCTCTCATCATTTTAAAAACCTCTATCAAGTCCCCCCTTAACCTTCTGCACTCCAAAGAATAAAGCCCTAACTTGTTCAACCTTTCTCTGTAACTTAGTTGCTGAAACCCAGGCAACATTCTAGTAAATCTCCTCTGTACTCTCTCTATTTTGTTGACATCCTTCCTATAATTAGGCGACCAAAATTGTACACCATACTCCAGAATTGGCCTCACCAATGCCTTGTACAATTTTAACATTACATCCCAACTTCTATACTCAATGCTCTGATTTATAAAGGCCAGCACACCAAAAGCTTTCTTTACCACCCTATCTACATGAGATTCCACTTTCAGGGAACTGTGCACAGTTATTCCCAGATCCCTCTGTTCACCTACATTCTTCAATTCCCTACCATTTACCATGTTCTCCATACATACATGCTTGATGTATGGAGAAATAAAGACAAGCGGTTAGTTGGCTAAGGTTACCATTTAAAAGATAAACCGATAGCCAAGGTCACAGCCTATAAACCTAACCGTCTGATGGAAAGTGAACAGGTGGTCAGTGTCGGTACTCATGAAAGCATTGAAGTGACAGCATGTTTACATCTTCTCCAGCCCTACTTGCATTAGGCCACATACATTTGTAAATTAATTCCCCATTTTTAAACTTCAGAAGATGAGGCATACAAACAAATGACTAACTACGAGTATGCCGTTATAAATTACTTTTGCTGACACAATACAACCAGATAAACTCAATAAGAGAAATAGAACAAACTAAACGGTGACCAAGATGTAGATACAATGAACTGTAGATATTGGTGTAGATCAAAAATAGACACAAAGTGCTGGAGTAACTCAACGGGTCAGGCAGCAACTCTGGAGACGTGGATGGGTGACGTTTCAGTTTGGGATCCTTCTTCAGTACGAAAATCGGGGGTGTGTGGGGGGGGGGGGGGGGGGGGGGGGGGGGGGGGGGGGGGGGGGGGGGAGTGAAGAGCTGGAGGCGAGAAAGGAACAGGAGCAATGAGGACTGGCCCCAAATGATCTCAGGCTAGGGAAGGTGTAATCTCAAGAGGGAAACAATGTGAAGAACTGTGGAAATAGTAAAACGACTAGGGTGGAAGGAGGGGGCAAGCGTGAGGAGAGAATAAATAGAAGTTACTTAAAATTAAGGAATTCATTGTTCATACTGCTGGGTTTTGAGCCCCACAGGCGAGATATGAGGTGCTGTTCCTCCAATTTACATGTGGCCTCCCTCTGGAAAATGGAGGAGGACCAGGACAGAAAGGTCAGTGTGGGAATGGAAAGAGTTGAAATGGTTGGCAGCCGGAAGATCTCGTAGATTTAGACTTTTCCCTAGTTATTCCGTGGTCTACGAGTGCATTGAGAGGAATCTTTTTGTATCTAATCGTGAAAGTTGAATCTATCTTGGAAACTATTAACAACCAGGCTTTGTCCTGCCCATCCTTTCTTTCTTCCTTCCGCCCCTACCCCCCTAACAAACACTCTGACTAAGGGTCCCAACTCAAAATGACACTATCCATGTTCTCCCGAGATGCTGCCTGACCTGCTGAGTTACTCCAGTACTTTGTATCTTCTTAAGTGGTTGGAATTGTCAGGTACAGTTGCTGCAAGTGTGATTAATGGTAGAAATGGAGCAATACACATAACAGTAAATTACTTCTAACCATTACAAACACACATATCACAAGAGTAATCTTAGAGTAAATTACTCCAATACTATAAATATTCAACAAGTCTAGCAGTATCTGTGGAGGGGAAACCATGTTAATGGTTCAGATCAAAGATCTTCGTCAAAATCAGAAAGTAGTTACAAATCAAATGTTTTAAATTTCAAACGGGGAACTAGAGAATGACACAATTGGGGAAATGTTGATTTTAACAAGTTCAGTGGGCTGTGATAGCTGGTTTCAGAACAGGCCGATTGCGATGAAAGATTTACCTATCTACACCTGCCAACTTTGTTTTTATCTTTCCATAGATACTATCCAACCTGCTGAGTAGTCCCATCATTCACTTATTTCAGATTTCCAGCAACTGGTCTTACATATCCCAAAATGTCAGTTCCAGTGTGTTTTTCCCTTTACTCCCTCTCTTAATAGAGTAACAGCAATTGATAAGCATTCACACCCCAATGCATCATGACTATTTATATCAATTCTGTTCACTGAGTATTTTTGTGATCTTTAATTTTAATTTCAACCATCATGCACTGGCAATTTTCTTGAGTTTTTATAAAATTAAAGTTGCATGATGGCCATACGAGGCACCAACAATCATCCGAGGCACCAACAACCTTCCTAGCACATAACCAGTTTAAATATAAAATCTGTACATTGCATATGATATAAAATAATCAATAAAAGGAAAAAAAATGGCAATACATTACATTACAGCAAAAATGCCATTGAGAAACACAAAATATACTTGAATTCCCAGAATTTTATCGGTTTAATGAATAGGAAGGCTGCAATGACACAGAATTCCTGTTCATGAGAAACTGAATTTTTTGAATAACCAGAATATCAGAATATCCAGAAAAACAGAATATCCTTCCTCATTCTTGTAAACTCAAGCAAATAATATTGCAGCTTCACGATTTTGTTTTAGTTTCAAAATTATTATACAAATTTCAACTTCAACTGTGGGCTCAATGAACTTGCATTCACAATGATTTGTTACCCAAATGATTTGCTTGAAATGGCATGTCTGAATTGTATTTCCTCTGACTGAAATACAGTACTTTTCAAATTGACCTGGCTATTCTGGGATTAGTTAGCATTGGAATAGCATACAAACCTTTTCGCCCTTCGAGGTTAGTTTTGATGCAGAAGATTATTACACCAAAAAAAGCAGCCTTTCGGTTTGCATTATTTTGGAATCGCTCAATCATTTGTTTTATGAACTGTGTACCAAAAAATAAATCGTGAAGTAGGAATAGAGAGATTAACTCGCTAATTTAATGAAATATTACTTTACCTCTGATAATCAAAATGTCTCCACAGCTTTCAAAAGATGCCTTTTCTGTACTCCAATACTGAAACACAAAATGAATAATTGGGGAATAGATAACAAGAATGATAGTTGATGAAAGGGTGCAGAAGATGGTGGGAAATTTAATGTTGAGATGAAGGGGAATTACTAATCAGAATGGAATTTAAAGTCCCCAAAGTAGAAAAACTGCCCAAAACAATAAATGTTAAGGAATTTATTTTAAATGATCTCATTTATGCACAACATAAAATTGTTCCCTTTAACAAACTGCACAATTTGGCAAGTGTTTCATCAATTATCCTGCAATGGATGGATGGATACAAGCATTCAAAGTACTCTCTTTTCTGACCAACGTCATTAAGACATTCAAATGCTAACAATTTTCTTAGATGCACAAGAAACACACTAGATTTTACTTGGGGAATTAAAATTACAATTCCCTAACTTCAATGACAGTACACAAACTGTTATTCAGCTCTGATGACTTCTATAAAAATCTATTGATCATCCCTGTCACAACCCAGGAGGCTGTTACTGCACTGAAAGGTCAACACCGTCAAACCAATTGTTTATTTAAAAGGCCCGAAACACCAAAACAGTTCCATCCTTTCTATGGTACTTTTAATAAACGAACAAAATACTAGCGATATATCTATGTAATAGGTTAAATGTATACCAGTAAACTGAATATCAAACATGATCTTAGGCAACCTGCTGGAACCTCTCAAACTCTACAGCATTCATTAAAGTATATAGTTAAAACATCACTATATAGTCAAATAGCCGACCCTCATCGTTTTATCTCTCGGTTTACTTACGTAAGCTCGTTCAAAAATATCCCCAGCTGGTGGTCAGTGGTCAAGAATGATTTACTAAACAGGGTTGTATTTTGTGTTGACTTTGAATGCAGCAAAAACACAACAACTAACTAACAATTTCCTATTTCTCCCCCAATCCCGGAACAAATCCTCATCCCCGGAGACATAGATATCAATATTTTTGAACATCGCCACCGTCTACAGCATCTTACGTTTGTTTGCATGCTGCCAAAAAAAGGCTGTTATTCACCGACGTTATTCTATATATAGCTCACAGTTTAACAGAACTGACGGCAAAATAAAACAAACTTGCTTCACTCGCTGGATTTAAGGCCAAAGCCACTACTACACTTCCTGCAACTGACGCTGAATGGCAACATTTCCATTAATGCCATTTCCTTCACGGGTAGAGCCGCGATGATTTCTACATCTCGTTTCTCGTTCAGAACACGATTTTTTCTATTTTTTATTATTCACTATTTTTTTCGGCCAAAGTATGATGAAAACCCTCATAAAAAGTTGTGTTGTCACTCGTTCTCTGTGCCGCGGTCGGCAGTGTGGACTCGGTTAGTGGGGCAGGGAGAGGGGGTGTGGGCCCGGGCCCAGGCCTGGCCCTCACCTACCCGCAGCCTCCGCCGGCGGAGCAGCACAAGTCCCGGCCTCAGTCCCCACACACCGAGCACTACGTCTGCACCATCACAACCTTCGATCAGCCCGCAGTCGATCACAAAACCGGTTCGGAAAGGTTCCTGGAAGCTGAGAGACTTCAAGGAATGTCAATGTCTGTCAGTAAACCAACAGAAGCGCACCTCCCTCATCCCCTCCCCTGGGCCAACCGTACTCGCAACCAACCTTGCTTGCCCTGATGGACAGCCGCGCCGGCCATTCAGAAGCGGCCGCCCCATCCTCCATTAGCCACGCCCCTGGACGCTGGCCAATGGGAGCCGCGCGAAGGCGGGTTCAGGTTTGGTTGACCGGTGCGGAGCGCGGTTATTCCCCGCGGCTGTTCCTTCCCGCCGACTCTCTCCCCCCGGCCGCGCGTCCGCTGGCGCTGGGGAGAAGCCCCGCAGCGGCGGGAGGAGCGCCATGTACCTGGAATCAACGCGGCTGCGAAATCAGCTGAGTTACTGGCAGTGGTGACGCATCGGCCCGATGGCCATTGCCAGAGAACAAAGTGATGGCACTTGTGCGCAGCAATCAAAACTTAGGAGTGTTTTATTGTCACATGTCTTATTTGCAGCAGTACAACACGTTTGCAATCTGTCATACTCGATAGATAATATAATAAAGAAACAAATAAAGAAGTTAAATAAATAAAGAAAGCCCAATTTATGCAAAAAAAAACAAAGTTGGAGATAGACACAAAAAGCTAGAGTAACTCAACGGGATGGGTGACACAGACTGAAGAAGGGTCTCGACCCAAAACGTCACCCATTCCTTTTCGTCAGAGATGCTGCCTGTGTTACTCCAGAATTTTTGGGTCTATCTCCAGCTTTGTTTTGTTTTTTTGCACAAATTGGGTTTTCTTTATTTATTGAACTTCATTGTTTGTTTCTTTATTATATTATCTATTGAGTACTATCTTTGCAAACCTGTTGTGCTGCTGTAAATTTGACATGTGACAATAAAACACTCCTCAGTTTTGATTGCTGAGCACGTGCCATCACTTTGTTCTCTGGCAATGGCCATCGGGCCGAAACGTCACCACTGCCAGTAATTCAGCTGATTTTGCAGCCGCGGTGATTCCGGTACATGCTCAGCAACCTATATTTACAGTAGGTTTAAACATCAACTGGAGGCGGCTGATAATACAATCTTTTGAATAAACAGCGGCTGTGATAGAATGTAATTACTTATCAGAACAAAGGTCTATCAAACATTATGTGCTCAGTTTAAGCTGACAGGCTTCTGAAAATATTGCAAATCAGTATTATTATATAACTAGACCAAGTGGGACCCGTTGGGCCCCGTTCCCCCAACGCAATAATGCGCCACTCACCCATTCCCCCAACGCAACCCGTTTCCACCACTCAACCGTGTTTCCTACTCAGCACCTGGATTCACAGTAGGTCGACGTTGGAATCATACAGAGAACACTAACTTTGTTCATAAACTTTTGGTTGTCTACCCTGCCACCCAAATACCCTGTACATTTTCTTGAAAAGTCGACCAAAAGTACATGGTGAATGAATGGTTTCATAGTAGGTTTGTAATAAAGACGGCTCCATGTAGCCAACAAAGCCAAAACATTTTGAGGGCCCATGTGAGTGCCCATGACTACACCTTTAATTTGTATAAAGTGGGAGGAATCAGAAAATAATTTGTTACTGGTGAGAACAAGTTCCCTCATGTGGGGGAGAGGGTTAATAGAGGGGAACTGGTTAGATGTAGGTTCTGGAAAGAAGCAGCGGGCCCTAAAGCCTTCCTGTCTGGACGGAGGTGTATGTAGATTGCATGTCTACGGTAAAGATGAAGCGGTAGGGCGCAGGGAATTGGAAATTAATGAAGTGGTGAAGAGCAAGCAAGGTGGCATGGATGTAGATGGGAAGGGGCTGGACTAGGGAGGACAAGGTGGATTCGAGGCATGTGGAGATAAATTCAGTTGGTTAAGAGCATGCGGTTGGAATGGACCTACAAGGGCCGTTATGCTTGTAAATCTTGAGAAGATGATAAAAATGGGCAGTGCAGGGTTGGGGAACTATCAGGTTGGATGCTGTGGTGGGGTGATCTCTTGAAGCAATGAGATCTGTGATGGTCTGGGAGACAGTGGCCTGGTCTTCGTCAATGGGGATTCATGCTCATGGGTAGGCATGAGGAGGGTGTCAGAGAGATGCCGTCTGGCCTCCTCAAGATAGAGGTCAATTTGCCAGACCACAATGGCATCATCCCTGTCTACGGGTATGATGATTCAAGATTCAAGATTCAAGATTCAAGATTCAAGATTCAATTTAATTGTCATTTGGACCCCTTGAGGTCCAAACGAAATGCCGTTTCTGCAGCCATACATTACAAACAAATAGACCCAAGACACAACATAATTTACATAAACATCCATCACATCGCTGTGATGGAAGGACAGGTTGGGATTGAGAATGGAGAGCTGCGTGTTGGGCAGCAGGGAGGGTTGGGTAGAGGCAGAGGTTGAGGTCGGAGTAAGGACATATGCTTAGTTGAAGGTAGAACAAAGGGAATGCCGGCTTGAGAGGTGAGACCAAATTTGGCCAAATGACAAAACACCTGTTGCCATCAATTCATGGAGACAGACCAGTGCCTGTAAATCATAGCAGAACGAGAAGTGAAATGGTGAGAGACGAATGGGTACCATGGAGAAAACAAATGGTGCTGAAAATCTGAAATAAAACAGAATGCTGGTAATATTCAGTAGATCATAGAGCACCTGTGAAGAAAGAACACCTGAGTTGATGTTAAAGACAAAAGTCCTTATATAGAAACTTACAAAATTCTTAAGGGGTTTGTACAGGCTGGATGCAGGAAGATTGTTCCCGATGTTGGGTTAGTCCAGAACAAGGGGTCACAGTTTAAGGATAAGGGGGAAATCTTTTAGGACCGAGATGAGGAAAACATTTTTCACACAGAGAGTGGTGAATCTCTGGAATTCACTGCCACAGAAGGTAGTTGAGGCCAGTTCATTGGCTATATTTAAGAGGGAGTTAGATGTGGACCTTGGGGCTAAAGGGATCAGGGGGTATGGAGAGAAGGCAAGTACAGGATACTGAGTTGGATGATCAGCCATGATCATATTGAATGGCGGTGCAGACTCGAAGGGCCGAATGGCCTACTCCTGCACCTATTTTCTATGTTTCTATGTTTCTATGTGTGCTGGCTGCTTCTGACACGCTGAGTGACAGGACGTTTCCACTAGAAGAATAGTCTAGGACCTGAGGCCATTGCCTCAGAATAAAAGGACATACCTCGAGATAGGAGAGGAGGAAATTCTTTAGTCTAGAGTCAAGAGTCAAGAGTCAAGAGTGTTTATTGTGATATGTCCCACATAGAACAATGCAATTCTTACAGAATATGTAAACATAGTACATATACAAGAGCAAAAAAAAGTTCAATGTGTATACAGTATATACACATACACACATACTCAAATAACAATCTGTAGAATTCATTCATCCAGAAAGCTGTGGAGGTCAAGTCAATGGATATTTTTAAAGGTGGTGATTGATAGATTCTTGATTAGTACATGTGTCAGGGGTTATGGGGAGAAGGCAGGAGAACGGGGTTGAGAGGGAAAGATGCACCAGCCATGATTGAAT
Organism: Leucoraja erinaceus; assembly: GCF_028641065.1. Taxonomy (NCBI): domain Eukaryota; kingdom Metazoa; phylum Chordata; class Chondrichthyes; order Rajiformes; family Rajidae; genus Leucoraja; species Leucoraja erinaceus. The sequence continues at coordinate 15,241,560 of NC_073403.1, forward strand.
GGTGGAGTGGACAAGAGGGGTCAAATGCCTAAATCTGCTCCTATCACATATGAACTTATGAACAAGAGAGACTGTGGACCTGAACCTGTTGAAATCAACATCGACTCTTCGAGGATGAGTTGCTGCGGCTGAACTGAATTTCTACGGAGTTAACATTTCAGGTTAATGATCTTCCATCGGAAACGAGCCATGGAATAATCTGATGCCAGATGGCACTCTATGAGGAAGGTAACCTGATACATCTCATTCAGAAACCAACAATTAATACGATGAATAATTCCTGTATATAATTTATGACACTAATCAGGAGGGCATAGATCTTTGCCCAATCCAGTCACTGAACGAACAGATGACAATGTAAAGTTGTTTAACAGGTGCCAAGAATACTTACTGAGTACACAGCAGGTTCTGGAGTTTAATACTTTATACTGGTCATCAACTGGTAGAGCTGCTGACTCACAGTGTGAAAGACCCAGGTTTGATCTTGACCTCGGTTGCTGCCTGTGTGGAGTTTGCACCTTTTTCCTGTGACCACGTGGGTTTTCTCCAGGTGCTCCAGTTACCACCCACATCCTAAAGACGTGCAGGTTTGTAGGTTAATGGGGCCGCTGTAAATTGCCCCGTGTGTTGGGAGTGGATGTGGAAGAGGGAGAACATAGGACTTGTGTGGAAGGATCATCGATGATTGGCTTGGACTCAGTGGGCCGAAGGGCCTGTTTACATACTATATCTGTCAACTAAACTAAAACCAAACTAAACTAATCTCCCCTTCCACTCTTTCAAATTAGAGGAAGGGTCTCAACTCAAAGAAATGCTCTCTATTTCCCTCCTCAGATGCTGCCTGCATCAATGAGTTCCTCCAGCAGTTTGCCTTCTTCACTGGAAGGACTGCAGTAGTACAAGAAGGCAGCTTACCACCGACTTCTCAATGGGCAATAGGCAGGGCTTGACAGCAACACCCAGATCCTGAAAAATAATTTCAAAAAATAGCAAGGATTGTGGAGATGGTTAGTATCAGCTGAGGCCGTGGTAGGGATATTAAAGTTCATCATAATATTTTGTGATCTATATTTATGAAAGGACTACTGATCGGTAATGTGGTTTGGCATTCTCTTTGTATTGACAAGGCCAACATTTACTGCTTGCATGCATTTGCCCTTGGGAAGTGGTGCACTGAGTCACCTTCATGCACTGCTAATGTTTGGTCCTTGGAGACATTCCCACAATGGCCCTGCGTAGGGAAGTCCAGGAACTGGAGTAACGTCATCAAGATGTTCAAATGAAACTGGAGTACACGCTGCATGAGATAAAAGCTCCACGGAAGGATCTGTGGAGGAAATTAGTAGCTTCAGTCGTGGTAATTGTCTTCAGTAATTACCTTTCTCTGTCCTGTAGGCTGACGATGAATAAACAACAGCCAGCATTTGCAACATCAATGTATTTATTCAGGGAATCTACATCGACTCATGCTGTGAAATCAACACCAGACTTCTCCACCCCCATGTCCAAAATGCTCTAACCATAGTGGGATTATGAACTGAGCTGCTGCTGAGTGATTACTTTAAATAAACGCTTTCCATCCAGTGTCCAGTATCCATTTCATTCAGACAAAAGTAACATTGGCATTGGTTTATCATTGACACGTCTTTTTTCATTGTATCTTGTCACGGTACAGGTAATAATAATCATTATTATTGTCACGTGTACAAACATCCTCTGCCCATTCCTTCCACAGATGTTGCCCGGCCCACCAAGTTCCTCCAGCACTTTGTAATTTGCTCAGGTTTCCAGCATCTGCGGTTCTTTGCATTTCCTTCTACCTCAGAGTGCATCTTTCATACAATGAAGGAGAAACTCCACCAAGGGCCAAGTATGAGGCTCAGAGAGTAATGCCCCTATCCCACTTAGGAAACCTGAACGGAAACCTCTGGAGACTTTGCGCCCCACTCAAGGTTTCCGTGCGGTTCCCGGAGGTTGCAGGTGTTTGCCGGAGGTTGCAGGTAGTTGAAGCAGGTAGGGAGACTGACAAAAACCTCCGGGAACCGCACGGAAACCTTGGGTGGGGCGCAAAGTCTCCAGAGATTTCCGTTCAGGTTTCCTAAGTGGGACAGGGGCATTACTGTCTGTCTCCAGCTGCAGCTTCTGTCGGCAAATGATTGCAGACTCTTGCAAGCCCTTTGTTGTTCTGTGGTCAGTCTCTCTTCTGCAAAGGATAGCGACTGAATGCACTGTAATAACTCCTATATTATAAGTAAATCCTTCATTTCCTGTGAAGTCATCTGGAAAACCTTAACCTAAGTGAATTAATGTTTGCAATTATCCTGATGTCACAAAACCGTAGACACCAGGGCCAAGGCCGAACTGTAGGATAGATTTCTTGATGCTGAGTTTGGCACAATGCAACATGTTTATATGCTATGTGGCAATTGTATTGGGAAAGCAATTGTTGCATCTCTATGCTCGTATGGCATGATCTTGGAGATTGTAATGAAATCCTACTTACATGTGATGACTCAATACTCTATGCCTGGATAGGTCAATCTCCAATGACTCTCAAGAAGCTCAATACCTTCCAGGAGAGAGCAGCCCCTTTGATTGGAAACCCATCAACCACCCAAAACGTTCATACGGCACAAAGGTGCATTTTGCATTATTTTTAGGTTTAGATTTAAGTTTATTATTGTCATGTGTACCAAGGTGCAGTGAAACGTTTTGTTTTGCTTGATACCCAATCTAATCAGAAAAAGTGAAACATAAATTCCAGGTAAAACAAAGGGGAAGACACAGAGTTCAGATTATAGTTTGCAGCATTGTAGTGCAAGGATTCCAGCAACAAAGTCCAACGTCCGCAATGTGGTAGAGGTGAAATGGTCAATAGCTTATGGAAGGACCAGTCTTCCCCTGATAACAGAGCGGAAGAAGCTATATCTGAGTCTGCTGGTGCACACTTTAAAGCTTCTGTATTTTCCGCCCAATAGGAGCAGGGTGTAAGGGGAATGGCCGGGGTGGGACAAGTCTGATCATTTTGGCAGCTTTCCCGAGGCAGCATGAAGTGTAAATGGAGTCAATGATGGGGATGGACTGGGCTATATTCATAAATAACTCTGTAATTTCTTGTGATCTCAGGCAGAACTGTTCCTAAATCATCTGTTGTGGTGCAACCCAACAGTCTGAAGAAGGGTCTCGACTTGAAACGTCACCCATTCCTTCTCTCCAGAGAGGCAGCCAGTCCCGCTGAGTTACTCCAGCTTTTTGTATCTGTATTCAGTTCAAACCAGCAGCTGCAGTTCCTTCCTACACAGTATGTTTTCTATGGTGCATTTGCAGTTGTTTGTAAGAGTCATTGGAGACATGCCAAATTTTCTCAGCATGTCTGAGGAAGTCGAGGCGTTGGTGTGTCTTCTTGGCTGTTGGTTCAAAATGTTTTATCTGCAACAGGTCATTGGTAATATTTATGCCAAGGAACTTGAAGTTTTAGTTTATTTGAGAGATACCCCATGGAAACAGGCCCTTCAGTCCACTGAGTTCACATGCTCAGTAATCACCTGCTCACACTAATTCTATCCCACACACGAAGGACAATTTACAGAAACCAATTAACCTACAAACCTGTATGTCTTTGGAGCGTGGGAGGAAACCGGAGCACTCGGGGAAAACCCATGTGGTCACAGGGAGAACAAACTCCGTGGTCAGGATCGAACATAGAAACATAGAAACATAGAAATTAGGTGCAGGAGTAGGCCATTCGGCCCTTCGAGCCTGCACCGCCATTCAATATGATCATGGCTGATCATCCAACTCAGTATCCCGTACCTGCCTTCTCTCCATACCCTCTGATCCCCTTAGCCACAAGGGCCACATCTAACTCCCTCTTAAATATAGCAAATGAACTGGCCTCAACTACCCTCTGTGGCAGAGAGTTCCAGAGATTCACCACTCTCTGTGTGAAAAAAGTTTTTCTCATCTCGGTTTTAAAGGATTTCCCCCTTATCCTTAAGCTGTGACCCCTTGTCCTGGAACCCGGGTGTCTGGCCCAGTAAGGCAGAAACTCTACCGCTGCACCACAGTGGTGCTTGCCCAATGGTTCTCACAGTTATGAGTGTAAATCTGCTTCAGAAATGGTGCGGGCCAGTTGCAGGCAAACAAGACTAGCTTGGTGGAACAACTTGGTCGGCATGGACGAATTGGGCTGAGGGGTCAATGCTGTATAACTGTATGATTCCAATTAACCCGTGGCCCCGTGGGTCGGCAGCCCTGTCAGCTCTCCGACCTTCGGACCTTCACTCACCGCCGCCACCACCACCCCTCCTTCTCAAGGCCGATCATCGGTTCATGAGTTGGATGGGGTTCTGGACTTTGCTTGCAACGTTGTGCACAAAGTCCGGCGTCATGGCCAAAACTCCTCAGCTGGCCCGTCGGCTGGGCTATGTGTGCAGTCCAGCACCCAGGCCAACTCATCATTCACCCAGCCACAGCCGAGTCGGTCAACGAATTGCCATCTGGAATTTGTCCCTTATTTTGACCTTTTGTCCCTTATTTGGGAGTGAGAAAGTTGGCAACCCCATCCATAGACAACAAAAGTGTTTGTACTTTTAATTAATTAATCAAGTGAATTACATGAATTGGAAGAGGGATTCTGCTGTTGTCCACATCAAGAAATCTAATCTCATCGACAGATCAGTGGAACACTGTGAGAACTGATTATATTTTCCTTTCTCCATCGGTACCCCCTCACCACTGAATACAATCAATACATCTCTCCAGTATCTTTCTGAACAAGGGTTCTGACCTGAAACTCTGACCATCCATATTCTCCAGGGTTGCTGCCTGACTCGCTGCATTGCTCTAGTATTTTGTGTCAATCTTTGGTATAAATCAGCATATGGAGTTTCTAGTCATTACATCTCTCTGAACTCAACCACTCTCTGTAGGTTTAGGCGATCCAGAGCAGAGCAGTTACCATACCTGGCGGAGATGCATCCCATCTCTGTACTTTCTATAGTGCAACTGTAGTTCCATGCCAAATCTTCTCAGCTGACTAAAAAGGTAAATAAGCTGATGTGCTTTGTTGATCAGCGCAACAATTATCAGTTCCTCTCAAGCTGGTTAAAGGTGGTCTCTCTAGATTTCTCCTCTGACTAGAAAGTAAGTGTGTAGTTTCTACCCAAAATCACAGTGGAATCTGGAATAAAACCTGGATCCTGTCCTTAAGGTGGGAGCGCCGTCGAGGGGGTGCCTGCAGCTGTTCGTCTTTTCACTCTTATTTTTATTTTTAGTGTGTTAAAAGTTTTGGCTTGGATGTCTTTTTATGTGGGAGGTGGGGGGGGGAACTGTTTTTCTCAGTCCCTACCTGGTCGGAGATGCTTCTTTCCTCCGAGCCGCATCTTCGCCCTCTCCTCGCGGCCTACAACCTGGTGTGGACTGGAGCGGCGTTTCCTGCTGGGATCGGCCAGAACTTCAGCTTTGGCGGCAGCGCAGCGCTGAAGCACCATCGCGGAGCGGGGGCGATGCCTTACTGAGGGTCGCCGTGTGGTAAACTATGGTGGCAGAGTGTCCAGCTGTGGGCGGCGCTGAGTTTAAACACCACAGAGCCTGGGATCTTTCGCCGAGATCGCCAGTGTTGGAGCTCTGACCTGCGCGGCCTGTGAACTTCGGGAGCCGCGGTCTCTGGCAGCAAGCAGCTGTTCCAGACACTCCAGGCCGCTGACAGTGTTCTTCCGACACCGGACCTCCATCATCCGGCGAGAGGGCCTGAAACATCGGGCCGCCGTTGCGGCGACTGCGGAGGCCTCAAATAGGCCCCGACCACGGGTGAACATAGAGGAAGAGGACTGGACTTTGCTGCCTTCCATCACAGTGGGAACCATTGTGGGGGGATGTTTTTATGTTTAATGTTAAATTCTCTAATGTTATGTTTTATTTTTATTGGTGTTTTGCAATGGCAACTCAAATTTCATGGCACCGATTGGTGTATGTGACAATAAATGTCCTTTGTCCTTTGTCCTAAGGTGCTGACTATTCCTCCAAAACACCACAGGTTGGCTTAATAGTGCAATTTTTAATCCTGCTGGTATTCTTTTGATAAGCTGTCTATTTCTAAAACTCTCATCTTGTTTGGATGTCTGTCTGTCTGCATGCGTGCGTGTGAGATCCTGAAATTACGCCAAAAATGGTACATGATAACGCTAAAATCTTTTGCACCACCTTACTCACAATTGTCTTGTGGTGTGTTTTCAACAAGTTTTGTTCAGATTGATGTTATATTTTACAAGTTATTAATATTTTTAGCTTTACAAAATCCCACTTTGGGACCAATAACTTTGTGCTGTGCCAGTTGCTGGCAGTTACAGCTATGACATCACAAAGGGATGTCATTTGCAACAATGTTGCAATCATAGAACACTTAGTTCTGGTAAAGTGAGGCTGAATAGGTGGGGGAGGTTACACAAAAAAGCTGGAGAAACTCAGCGGGTGCAGCAGCATCTATGGAGCGAAGGAAATAGGCAACGTTTCGGGCCGAAACCCTTCTTCAGATGGGGGAGGGTGCTGGGGGAGGCAGGGGAAGTGGAATTGGAATTTTTTTAAGTCCGAGCAGCAAGTGCTTGCAATTTTTTTGAAGTTTAACAAGAGGGAGGCTGAGGGGCTATGGGTGAGTGGTGGAATATTGCGTTGGGAGAGCGGGTTGTGTTGGGGGAACGGGTGAGTGGTGGAATATTGCTTTGGGGAAACGGGTTGAGTCAGCTTGGATTTTTTGTTAATTAAATTTTTGAATTGCAAGTTAATCTCTTTTCACCTGTTCACCACTCCCCTTTGGTTCGGTTTCCCATCATCTTACATCAAGGGATAAATTGCAGTAGACAATGACTTATTGTTGGTGCAAACCACAGCACCCAGAGAAAACCCATACAGGCAGGTGGAGAACATGCAAACTCCACCCAGAGAACACCTGAGGTCACGGTTAACTTTGTGCTGCTGGAAGCAACTCACTAGCATTTATTGTCTCCTGGTAGACTGTACAGCAGTGGTTTTCTGGGTCACCCTTCTACAGCTTCCCTCTATCCAAGGTCAGGATTGGACAATTCCCTGATGTTTGCTCAATGTCAAATCCACCAGCTACTTCTCAGATATTGAATGACACAAAGTTGCTGGAGTAACTCATCGAGTCAGGCATCATCTCTGGAGAACATGGATAGGTGACAATTTGGGTCATGACCCTTCATTAAAGCGGGTCTGAAGAAGGGCACTGACCCGAAAACATTACCAATCCATGTTCTCCAGAGATGCTGCCTGACACGCTGAATTGCTCCAGCACTTTGTGTTATTTATTTTGTAAACGATCAACTGCAGTTCCTTGTTTCTACACATTACTCAGATAATGATGCAGTTTCAGCTCATGTGTAGCAAGATGTCCTCGCTGAAAAGCAGATGTGTATTAGGTTATGACCATGCCCAACAAGTGGCTGAAATAACTATTTTCAATAGGAAAAGTCTGACCACTATAGCATAGAATTAATCCCACTTGATATCTTCTTTGGGAAGAGTTGTAAATTCTAATAAGTGGTGGAAAACTTGACTAAGAAATATAAGGTTTAGACATTTGTGTAGCTAATGCAAAATTGTACATGTGCTGGTGTTTCTGTTAAGCACAATAAGGACCTTTGATTGTGTAATTTCCTGAGGAGATGTTGCAAACCTAAGGTCTGGAAGTAGTGCAGTGTATGGACTGGATTTGATTAGGGAGCTTAAGGTAAAGCAAATGCGAGGAGATAGTGACCATAATGTGATAAAATTCAACCTGCAATTTGAAAGGGAGAAGATGAAATCAGATGTGTTGGTATTACTGTTGAGTAAAGATAACCACAGAGGCATGAGGGAGGAGCTGACTAAAGTTGATTGAAAAGGGACCCTAGCAGAAATGACGTTGGAGTAGCAATGGTTAAGGGACAAATAGCATCGCTCCACTGCGATGGATCAGATAAGTGGATACTTTCCTTCTACAGGATATAGAATATATATAAGATAGAAATCTGGAAAAAAAGCCATAAACTTTAAGAAAATCTGTGGTAAATATTACCATGGTATCTCTTTCAACAAGATGTGTTGATAGTTTTACTCTATTTACCTCAGTGCAAAGAAATAACCACAAGCAACGCATTCATGTCTATGAGACTGATTTTTATTATGAATTGTTAAGCAAAATGGAAGTACAGTATATAGTTGGCAAATATGTAAAGTCTGCTGTATATTGTTTCCCTATAATTGCTATTGTTGTACTGACAAAGAGTAAGCTAAGTATCAATTCTGTTATATTAATCTTAAAAATACAGATATTAGATAAGTCATTTACCTCCCATGCTGCTAGCCAGAGTCATACATTTAACCAAATCATCAAACTGGTCAACACTCTATAGAAACATACATTTGAAGAAAATTGCAGTTCCGTTAAACAAATACAGTCTTAAAAAAAGGAAGTTGTGTATTACAGTGTGCTTTCAAAGCTTAAGGAAGAATGACTTTTAACATTGGGATTGGCAGTAAATTTGGCAAGAAGACTCATATAACTGAAATAGACAATATATTTGAGGCAAAGCAAATTTCGTAAGCTTCTCCACAATGAAGAGATGGGTGCAAATACTGAAAAGCAGGTGTGTGTGACTGATCTACTGAGATGAAACGTGCCAACTGGTCTTAAAGCCTGTCACCTCTTCCTAAAAAATAATAACTGTGCACTGTCACCAACTATCAATATGCTGTTAGATTTCTGACTTGCAATGTCCACTTTTTAAGGCATGGTACTTGGAAACTTTTATCCTCTTTCCAAAAGGTATCAAGCCACATTATTTTAACTGCAGATTTCCAATTGACAAGACAAAACAGTGGATGTGCCTATTTATGGAATCCAAGCTAACTACAGTAGTAGAAGCATTTGACACATTTGTATGAAATGTCATTTTTACTAATTGAGTAGCCAATGACCTATTTCTTTCAAATAAATATTCATTATAATTGCAGACAATAATTTTTCATACAAATCTTAAGAACACATTCTAATACCACAATATATAATTATATGGTCACTAACTAATGGAAAGTTGAATCACTAATTTATATTTTGGCTTTTCCATTGGTTTGCAAAATATTACTTATCAATCTCTCCTGATATTACTTATCAGAAATTAATATTAAAGAGAAATAATAGGCAGAGGATGTTTGGATGAGACCGTACAGACAGAGCCAATTTGAAGGTGACACATTTTGCCTTTGCTTTACATTTTCATTGACAGCAGACAGTGAGAAGATGAATTTGTTTTGGTCTAATGAGCCTGGTCTTGCCAGTTATGGCTGCATAGCACCTCTGCTGGCAGGAAAACGTAAATACAGATTTACAGCAGCTACTTGATTCATAGTGGCACATCTGGTGACGACATGACAGATATAATCATTTTAATATATTCTTTATAAATGCAAAAAAGCTTTGTATATTATTGCATAGATATTTAAAAAAAACTAAAGCGTTGGACTGTTTCTCGGTAAGATTATATAATGAAGAAAAATGTATAAATTCCTTGAGGAGCTGCAAAATCTCCTTTCCCCAAAGTACAAGACGTTAATTCCACATCTCATCAACTATCTTCAATTACGTGTAAGCAGCTGCTACAGCAGGTTGATGCAGTATGTATATAAATTCTTAAAATGAATTTTAATTATTATACAATAGTGATGCAGCAGTAATGTTGGTATCATGCAACACACTACAGCTCTGCCTGGTAATATAATTACTGCGTGTAAAAGCAAATTACTGAAAACTGGAAAGGTAAAATGCATCCAGTAATTGATTTATCGAGCTATGCCATGAATGCAAAAGATATTTCATTTAATGTAGACAAAAGTATTGACGTCATACAAGGTCTCCTTTTTCACTCGTTGGCAAGAGCAATATTTCTTTCCACTTTTATCCTGTTCTATTGCCATAGCAATACATAGCACATTAACGTTCTGAATCATTCCCTATTCTCTGGCCTTCATCTCACATCCTGACTGTTCCACGTTTAACTCTCCTGAATGGGAGGACAAGGCTTAATATTGTCTCTCCCCAGATAGTGTTACAATACGCAAACTTTAATCCATATTTTCAACTGTCATCATTAGCTAATGTCATTAGAACTCAGCCCTGAAAGTTATTTAATTAGATCATATTTTATGTTGCTGCTGATGTTAGTGCAGCAGGAAAAAAAAAGGAAAATTTCATTTTGTTTTTGGATTGTTAATAAAATCATTGATAAATCAACACAGCATATTATTCTGCTGTGGGGAAATAAAATTAATAACAGAAAATTAATAACCTCATTGGTAAAAAAAGGCTGATGACCTGAATAAATCTTTATAATAATCAAAGATACTCTACCTTTAAAACCTTTCATTATATACAAGTGTCTCTAATACAGAAATTAATTGTTCCAACACTATATATCCACTTGATTGAAACATCCATCTCAGTTTGGAAAGAATTCACTAAAATTGCTCACCTGCTTATTTCAGAACACCTTTCACATTTGGTCTGCTGGGTTTTGCCAGGAGTTACACATAGAACTATTGGCATTCCCCAACAAACGGACTGGTTGGTTTTGGGAACCCCATGTGAATGCAGAGGTCTGAATTCAGACTTACAACTGATGTAGGATCCACAAGCTGTATAACTATGAGAAACATAGATACGTTACAATGTTTTTAAATTATTTGGTTGAGCAATAGGTTGAACGATTTCATTATTCAAAACTATTTGTAGGTCATTTTAGTTGATGCCATTACTACCTTTTAATGTATTTTTTTTTAAATTCCATAGTTTTTCAAAGTGTTTGAAGTTCAGACACTGAAAAACCTCAACAGTGTTGACAGCAACCAGAGACTGTGTGGCTGTTTCCAACTGACAAAGTGTGGGTGTTGCTATATTCTGACACACCCACGTGATTTAATTCGAGGGAAGTCATGGTAGAAGCAGGCTGTGGGTCCTACTGAGGAAAATCCACCTCATTACTTAATGCTCTCATAATGTAACTTATAGGGTCACGGGGACATTTTAAAAAAAGGCTGTTCCCCCAAAACTGACTTAATTGGGAACTGAAGGTCTTCTGAGTATTCCAGTGAAGAGATGACAAACAGGTTTGCATTACCTCACCAATGCAAGGTTTACTGGCAATGGTCTTCGAATAACTGAGATGAGAGGGTTATAAAGTCGCGCAACACAAATTTCCTAACGCATTTGTACTTTACAGTCTACTATTCCGAAAACATTTTGCTCTGTTCTTCCTATTTGCTTCAGCCAACGAGCAAGAACCACGTGACATCAATACAGTCATTACTCAATTCTCCTTTTCTGAAGCAGGTGTTCGGTCTCCGTATCCGCGTCATCCTCCAGTGATTCCTCGTGGATTTCTTCAATAAGGAGATCAGTGTTGTCTTCATCTTCTACAATGTGTTCATCTCCCTGGCTTTCCATCATCTCCACTTCCTGCACCACCACATCCCCGTCTCTCATCTTTTTAACCAAGAAGGTAAACGGTGGGATCCTGTAGACGGTCGTCCGACACCTTGCTGTCTTTTGATGATTTGGTGAGAAGGACTTCCTCAGCCTTGATCTGGAGTCTTTCATCTTCTCCTTCCGTTCCTGTGTTACTATCTTGTTGCCGATCTTATTCATTTTTTTTTCAAGTGTGTGCCTGGTCTTTTCCAGATTTTCCCTTGTTGCTACCCTGGTCTTCTCCACGCTCTCCCTTGTTCTCAGCCGGGTCTTCTGCAGATTATCCCTTGTCCTTTGCTTAGCCTTTTCCATTGATTCCTTGGAGAATGCTTTCTTGAAATCTTCCATTCGCTTCATGCTAGTCTTCTTGACACGGACGGCTGTTGTTTCCTCTTCAATTACTTCAAGTTCAACCTCTTCATCAGAGGAGAGTGAGATGTTATCACCTTCAGGCTTCCCCTCGCTGGTCACAAGCTCTTTTCCTGCTTCACTTTCTTCGGGAGCCTTCAGGCTTTCTTTTACAGACTTCCCGAGGCTCAATTTCACGGGCATTGGTGTTTCATCCTGGAAAATACAAAAGCACTATTACAGCCAGGGTTTGACTCTTTGACAAAATCATTATAAACATGTTCGGACATTATGTTTGATCATATATTATTCAAATTAGCTCACTACTTTACACTGGAAGGAGTATCGTACCACCCAGGAACTAATGTTCCAATAAATTTGGCCGATATTATCTTGTGTTCTAGAGCTCCAGCATGGAGACTATTTTTTTCAACCATGTTGAAGACAATGAGAAAGGGCTGAAAGGATATGTGCCCATTTTCTTTATAGATATTGAAAAGCAATTTATCCCACGGCAGTTGTGTGTGAATGAAGAATTCAATAGAAAATAGACAATAGACAATAGGTGCAGGAGTAGGCCATTCGGCCGTTCGAGCCAGCACCGCCATTCAATGTGATCATGGCTGATCATCCCCAATCAGTACCCCGTTCCTGCCTTCTCCCCATATCCCCTGACTTCACTACTTTTAAGAGCCCTATCTAGCTCTCGCTTGAAAGCATCCAGAAAACCTGCCTCCACTGCTCTCTGAGGCAGAGAATTCCACAGACTCACCACTCTCTGTGAGAAAAAGCGTTTGCTCGTCTCCGTTCTAAATGGCTTACTCCTTATTTTTAAATTGTGGCCCCTGGTTCTGGACTCCCCCAACATCGGGAACATGTTTCCTGCCTCTAGCGTGTCCAAGCCCTTAACAATCTTATATGTTTCAATGAGATATCCTCTCGTCCTTCTAAACTACAGAGTGTACAAGCCCAGCTGCTCCATTCTCTCAGCATATGACAGTCATGCCATCCCGGGAATTAACCTTGTAAACCTACGCTGCACTCCTTCAATAGCAAGAATGTCCTTCCTCAAATTAGGGGACCAAAACTGCACACAATACTCCAGGTGGGGTCTCACTAGGGCTCTGTACAACTGCAGAGGACCTCTTTGCTCCTATATTTGATTCCTCATGTTATCAAGGCCAATATGCCATTCACTTTCTTCACTGCCTGCTGTACCTGCATTCTTACTTTCAAAGACTGATGTACAAGGACCCCAGATCCCATTGTACTTCCCCTTTTCTCAACTAGACGCCATTTAGATAGTAATCTGACTTCCTGTTTTTGCTACCAAAGTGGATAACCTCACATTTATCTGCATTAAACTTCACCTGCCATGCATCTGCCTACTCCCCCAACATGGCCAAGTCACCCTGCATTCTCATAGCATCCTCCTCACAGTTCACACTGCCACCCAGCTTTGTGTCATCTGCAAATTTGCTCATGTTACTTTGAATCCCTTCATCCAAATCATTGATGTATATTGTAAATAGCTGCGGTCCCAGCACCGAGTCTTGCGGTACCCCACTAGTCACTGCCTGCCATTCTGAAAGGGACCCGTTAATCCCTACTCTTTGTTTCCTATCTGCCAACCACTTCTCTATCCATGTCAGCACTCTACCCCCAATACCATGTGCCCTAATTTTTCCCACTAATCTCCTATGTGGGACCTTATCAAATGCTTTCTGAAAGTCCAGGTACACTACATCCACTGGCTCTCCCTTGTCCATTTTCCTAGTTACATCTTCAAAAAATTCCAGAAGATTAGTCAAGCATGATTTCCCCTTCGTAAATCCATGCTGACTTGGACCGATCCTGTTACTGCTATCCAAATGTGTGGCTATCTCATCGTTTATAATTGGCTCCAGCATCTTCCCCATCTGAGTCTATAGAACATTGGAAAATTATCACCAATGCATCCACGATTTCTAGAGCCACTTCCATAAGTACCCTGGGATGCAGACCATCAGGCCCTGGGGATTTAGCAGCCTTCAGTCCCATCAGTCTATCCAACACCATTTCCTGCCTAATGTGGATTTCCTTCACTTCCTCTGTCACCCCAGATCCTCTGGCCACTACAATAACAGGAAGATTGTTTGTGTCCTCCTTAGTGAAGACAGATCCAAAGTACCTGTTCAACTCATCTGCCATTTCCTTGTTCACCATAATAAATTCACCTTTTTCGTTCTTCAATGGTCCAACTTTGGTCTTAACTAATTTCAGATCAAAATCCATGTCCAGATTTTCCCAACAAAGCTAACGGATGGTATCAAAGTCACCGTAACAATTTTAACATCACAGACAAGGGATTGGTATTCTGCCAGTGTTGTACACTCTCTCCAATTTGTTGGCTTGTCCCAGCCATGCAAAGAGATGCACGACTATCATGGTGAAGTATCTGCTCAACCCTGTATTGGAGTTGAACCCCCTCAGAAACATAGGGCCATAGGGTTCCACCACTAGTTGCACCACTATCACAGAGTTGAAACGCTGAGACTTAATGGGCATACCTTTGATAAATATAGGGACACACAAAGTTGTGGATGGTTTTGCCTGAGCACACGCCTCTCTACTTAAACTGGAAAATAACCAAGAGAGGAAATATCGTTCTTGGAAGATCTCAAAATTCCCATGACATCACGAGCCTTGATAAGGAAGCAAAACAGAAAGTATTGGAGGAACTCAATTGGTCAGGCAGCATCTGTGGAGGGTATGGATCAGCAATGTTTTGGGTCGGGGACATACTTCAGATTGGTTTTGCCCGACCAACTGAGTTACTCCAGCACTTTGTGTTGTACTCAAGATTCTAGCAACTGCAGAAACCTGTATTTCATGGTAAGGAAGGAACCAATCAAAAATATTTATCTCTGTGTGGTTTTCTTTCAATACTTCAACATTCATCAAACGGCTTGACGGCCAATGGTACATCCGGTTTGCATCATTAGCACCCAATATATACATATCAAAGGTCCGACCATTGAGTCTCAGTGTTCCAGCTCTCTGACAGTGGTGTAAATATTGGAACATATTAGACAATAGGTGCAGGAGTAGGCCGTTCAGCCCTTCGAGCCATTCAATGTGATCATGGCTGATCATCCACAATCAGTACCCCGTTCCTGCCTTCTCCCCATATCCCCTGACTCCGCTATCTTTAAGAGCTCGATCTAACTGTTGAATGGGATATGGAAGACGTGCCTTGTCATTGAAGCGAGAAGGCATGAAAGGCATGATGATTTGTGGATAAGAACAGTCAATGGGCCACGTGGCAAATTCCTGCCCTGAATTTGCATTGCATAGGGCAGTGAAGCAATATACAAAAACAGACCATTAACCCTGACACATGACTTTAAATTTCCCCTTTCCTGCTATCGCTTGCCCAGAGCCGAGGAACAATCGTGGCACAGGAGGACATTCAATTGATCGGATTTGTGCAAGATCCAAGTAAAACCATCTTGTTGGTCTATGGTCCTGTGTTTCCCCCCCACTGTGCTGCAAAGTCTATTCTCTCAGCGTCCTGTCCTGTTGCTTCCAGATGGCACAGTTTAATCTGGTTTCCACCATCATACAGTTATTGAATGTCACTTCAGAAATACTCTTGGTATAAGTTTCTTCCCTCAAGATTTAAACCCGCTTCCTGTCCTTCAACACTTGCAGTTGGGATCAGTTTCCCTCTATTTATACTATCTCAATCAGACATGTCCTTTCACAGGTGAAAATATATGAGCCAACTAATGATCCATTGTACCAGTGTCATTCAGCTGCCTAATGTGTACCAAGTCAAAGAGTGATACAGCATGGAAACAGGCCCTTTCACCTAATGCCCACACCGGCCAACATGTCCCAACTAGACTGGTTCCACTTGTCCACATTTAGCCCATATCCCTTCAAACCTGTCCTATCTAACTGTTTCTTAAACTTTGGGATAGTTCCTGCCTCAACTACCTCTTCTGGCAGCTTGTTCCATACCCCTACCACCTTTTGCATGAAAAAGTTACCCCTCAGATTGCTACTAAAATCTTTTCCACTTCACCTTAAACCTATGTCCTCTTGTCCTCGATTCACTTACTCTGGGCAAGGGACTCTGTGCATCTACCCAATCTAGTGATCACGAACCAAAGGCAGCAGCAAAATAAATCACAATATAACCCAGGATACAGAGCATGCAGGAATTGTCAGACAAGGATTTCTTGATGTGTAGGAAGGAACTGCAGATGCTGGTTTAAAATGAAAATAGACACAAAACACAGGCGTAACTCAGCGGGTCAGGCAGCATCTCTGGAAAAAAGGAATAGGTGACTTTCCGAGTCGAGACCCTTCTTCAGACCTGTTTCTTGTTGCTTGTTGCATGAGAAACAGATATTTGGGATGGAAAGCAGTATTCACGAAGAGATGGGGCAGCAGCCTGGCTCTGCAGTTGAAGCCTCACCGCAGATTCAGGAGGTGTGAGCTGCAGAAATCCAAGAGGACGTTCCAACTCAACACTCCAGTGCAGTGTCACGGAAGGGGTCAGTTTTCAGCTGACGCATTAACAGGAGCTGTTTGTCCCTCAGGCAGTGCCAGCACTCGGAGAACGCCAGAGTTCTCAAACCAGGAGGGTCATTCCTCAAATATCCAACACACCAACATCTGGTCATTAATCTCAGTGGTGTTTTTATTCATATTCATATTTTATGTTTACTATCAACATAGAAGGAGGCAGTTTGGCCCATCAAGTCTATGACAGAACTCAGGGCAATTCTGTAACCAACCTCCGACTCGTTTCCTGGCAAATTCCTCAGTCTCATTGCAAATCGTATCATCTGATTCTCCCACTAACGGTCAACATCAGGGGTGAATTACCGAGGCCCATTAACTTGCCATCTTTGAGAAACCCCACAGGGAAAAATGCACAGACGGAACTGGAGGTCAGGACTGATCCAAGTTTGCTGAACCAGACTGATTCCTGGGATGTCAGGACTGTCTTATGAAGAAAGACTGGATAGACTTGGTTTATACCTCTAGAATTTAGGAGATTGAGAGGGGATCTTATAGAAACTTACAAAATTCTTAAGGGTTTGGGACAGGCTAGATGCAGGAAGATTGTTCCCGATGTTGGGGAAGTCCAGGACAAGGGGAAACCCTTTAAAAACCGAGATGAGAAGAACTTTTTTCAAACAGAGAGTGGTGAATCTCTGGAACTCTCTGCCACAGAGGGTAGTTGAGGCCAGTTCATTGGCTATATTTAAGAGGGATGTGGCCCTTGTGGCTAAGGGGATCAGGGGGTATGGAGAGAAGGCAGGTACGGGATACTGAGTTGGATGATCAGCCATGATCATATTGAATGGCGGTGCAGGCTCGAAGGGCCGAATGGCCTACTTCTGCACCTAATTTCTATGTTTCTATGTAAGCTGTGTGGCAGCAGCATTACTGTGTCAGCCTATAGGACAGCCGTTCCATTGAGCCCAAAGTTTCCTTTAGTATATATAGTTTAACTGCTTTTTTTCTTGCTTTTGAAGAAATATTACAATTCGAAACATTAACTTTTCTTTTTACCACAGATGCTGTTTGTGCTGCTGAGAATATTCAACATTTACTGTTTTTATCTGTCTTCTGGCATCTGCAGTTTTTGGCTTTCGGATTGCTACACTTCAGATATATTTCCTAAGATGTGAAGTGGTTTGTTGCATCCTTCGGTCTGTATACATCAAGTTGAAGTCAGTATCTGCAAAAGGTGTGAGTTCATGGTGGGCAATGGGCATTCTCTTTGCAGAGGTACTTACTCTGGTAAATGGTCAGGCCATTCCCTTTGCAAATGAAGTGAGGAGTCCTGAGCTGAGGTCTGGGTCTGGGAGGTAGTGGGGGAGAGGGGCAGGATGGGAGGCGACGATGGAGAGGGAAATGTCAAAGGAAGGAAAATGGGATTGCTCATTGAGGAGTCATTTGGCCGGGATTGGTGGGTTATTGGGTCTGTACACAGAGGTAATCAAGAGGTCGGACCGATAGTCAATGAAGGTGCTGGTCATCAGGAAGTGAAGTGACGGATGGGAGGGTTCAGTAGTCTTGTAGATCGAGCAAGCAGTATGTGGTTGGTAGGAGTGATTGGTAGGTGGGAGCTGTTTAGGTTTATTATTGTCACGTGTACCTTCTTCTTCTTGCGTATGGTGTGCACAGCCTAAAGTTGTAGGACAAGTTGTTCTATTTGATCTTATTTGATTGTGCAGGCCAGGTTGAGTGCATTCGTTGAAACAGGGCGGACCACGAGAAGGTTGCAATCTCCCACCGCATCACGTGTACCAAGTTACAGTGAAAAGCTTCAATTCGCATGCTCTCCAAACAGATTAGATATACTGTATAATACATATGTACAATGATGTCAAACTCAAGCACAATAGGTAAAGGGGAGTGCAGACAATAGTTCTCAGCATTGTAGCACATCAATACCATAGACAAAACCAATGTCTACAATGGAGAGGTGAATCGGACCCTAGCTTATGGAAGGACTGTTCAGAAGCCTGATAATGAAGGGGAATAAACTGTTCCTGAGTCTGCTGGTGCACACTTTCAAGCTTCTGTACCTTCCCATGGAATGGAGCAAGGAGAAGAAAGAATGAGCAGTGTGTTGGGTCGTGTTGGTACTGGGGGTGGTGAGTATTGTGGATATTGAGTGTGAATTGCATGGGTGGTAGGGTGTGTGATCTGTGGGGTTTAATATCGACTCAAAGTGAATTTACCCCAAAACAGGTTCCCAGTGTCTGAAGAAGTGGCTCGACCCGAAACATCACCCATTCCTTCTTTCCAGAGATGCTGTCTGCCCTGCTGAGTTACTCCAGCTTTTTGTGTCTATTCCCAGTGTTAACATTGGATCTTCTTGGACATGGGCCCATCAAGTTACACAGGAGCAGGGTTGACACTGTTGTCAGAACCAGTTCTGCCCCAGTGAAACTGCTAAGGATCGCACATGAACAAACGGTGCTCTAACCCCTCTGACCATTTCAGGATCCTTTGTGTGTTACCACACCATGCGCAGCGAGGACAATGAATGAAGATTATGGGCTTTATTGCACCCAATTTCCAATGCTTCTTTATCTCTGAAAGGTAGTAAGGAATGTGGTGCTCTGCAATCTTGGTTCTCAGAGTCTGAATTAATTTTTTAATTTTTTTATCATAGGACATCAAATAAAAGCTTTGGACAAAAATCTCTGATCTCCATCAAAGATAAGGAGTGTGTAATATAAGGAGTCTAAAATAAATCTTGCAAGGAAGGAGATTTACGGAGTTATTTGCCACTTTGGTGGACATTCCCCAGGGTAGGTGGGATGACGTTTATTGCCAATGACTGCATTACACTAATGGGGAAATCCCACCCCCATCTGAGTTTGATCAAACTGTTTTAGTACATCTGCGTGCAGGGATGTGGTGTGGTGTTACCGTGTTATATATTGTACTCCAACAACTAATCTGGCAGCAGGAGGAACTCGATCTGTAGCCTCAGCTGTATTTGAGCACACATGCTGTTCAGACGGACCAGAAGTTTTAAAAACAGTTGTCTTAACTTTCACCTATATGGAAAGGAACCCCACAGTTCATCTGCAAATATTCTTGTAAAGGCAAAACCAAATAGCCAGAGGAACTCCTGAGGGCCAGCACAGTGGCACAGCAGTAGAGTTGCTGTCTAACAGGGCCAGAGACCCGCGTTCGATCCTGACTACGGGTGCTGTCCGTACGGAGTTCTGTACGTTTTCCTGTGACCACATGAGTTTTCTCCGGGAACTCCAGTTTTTCCCACACTTCAAAGGTTTGTGGGTTATTTGGCTTCGGTAAAATTATCAATTGTCCTTAATATGTAGGATAGTGCTAGTGACAGAGTGATCACTGGTTGGCGTGGACTTAGTGTGCCCATGGGCCTGTTTCCGCGCTGTATCTCTGTATCTGTATCTCTAAACTCATCAGGTCAGGCAGTGTCTGTGGAGGG
Source organism: Leucoraja erinaceus (assembly GCF_028641065.1). Classification (NCBI taxonomy): domain Eukaryota; kingdom Metazoa; phylum Chordata; class Chondrichthyes; order Rajiformes; family Rajidae; genus Leucoraja; species Leucoraja erinaceus. Next base: position 15,261,416 of record NC_073403.1, read on the forward strand.
AAATGGACAGACTTAGAGCCATCGCGACCCAAAACATCATCTACCCATTCTGTCCACAAATTGTGCCTGACCTGCTGAGACCCTCCAACACATGACTTTTGCTCAGGATTCCAGCATCCACAGTCTCTTGTGACTCCTTGTGGAGTAACTGAAATGTGTTATATTTTTGGTTTCTGTATCCTGATTAACTGGATTATCTTCAACCCTTGATGGAGGACCATCCAACACTGTGACCCCGGTCCAGTTTTCTCACTGTTTATATTGTCCAGGGTGACCACCCTGATCTCCAACAGGACTAAGAGGAAACCTCATACCACCAAGGAGAAGTTATCCAGCGCCAAAGCAGCCCTGCAAAAAGCAGTGGCACTCAGCGGATAGTATCACATTTTGTTGAAAGATTAGCGTGTTTCGATAAAATGGCTCCAGGAAACCCCAAAGCACCTTGTCCTCAATAAAGCGCATCTGAAGCGTTCTCATGTTGTAATGGATGTAATGGAGTAGGCTTTATACCTGGTTAGTGCATCGTGCATTGCAAGCTCTCACAAGCACTTTCCTGATAATGGATTTATTATCTGTTTTCTGCAGGATATATATTGGCTTGGACTCTGCCTTTCTCTGAGACTCTGCCGTGATATCTTATTACATTTTCTCAAGATGACAGGAGGTCCAGTTTAATATCTTGTCCCCAAGACAACATCTGTAAAAGTGCAACGTTCCCCGCAGTGTTGTACTGCAGTATCATTTGAGAGTGATGGAGAGATGGATTTTTACCTCTAATATATAACCAACCATGGGTATGCCACCACCATCCCAGGGATGGTGCACCGCAGCTTCTGAATGTTCCTGGTATCAGTGGGTAGTGAGCTGGAAATGTGGTGGGACACAGGCTTTGCATTGATTTTCTTTTCATTCCCATTTTTAGGATGCGGGCAGAAACAGCTTTTATTCCTTTTTCCTAATTTTGCTTGAGAAGGTGGTAATGAATCACCTTCTTGAATTGTTACAGACCTTCTGATGGAGATACATTCACTGTGTCATTGGGTAGGGAGTTCCAAAAGTTAGATCCAGCAACGTTGAAGAACAGGCGATATATTTTCAAGTTAGGATGATGCATGATTTCAAGGGAACCCGCAAGGTGTTCCGAACCATTTAAAAAGCATTTGGACATATATATATATATATAGATAGATAGGATGGGTTCAGAGGGTTATGGGCCAAATGCAGGCAAATGAGACTAGTCCAATATGCCAACTCAGTCAGCATAGACAAGGTGGGCCGAAGGGCCTGTTTCTGTGCTGTATGGCTCTATGACTCTATGAGATTGGGCTGGTTAAATCTTGTTCTCCAATTACTGATACCTGTACTGTGTTTCTGCCTGGCAACTGTCATGACTTTCTTGTGACGTTTCATCCAAAATGGCCTTCAAACTACACAGTCATGCCATTACAAATATTACATATTTCCACTGAGGCAACATCACCAGTCTCTGCCTCAGTTCACTTGCTGCTGAACCTCTCAACAGGTTTTTTTTTCCTTCAGCTCTTGATTGTTCTGGCAGCCCTCCATTGTGCCATGCTCCATTGGCTTGAACCTATTCTGAACACCTCTTCCCATTTCTAAACTTACCACCACATCTATTCATCATGGCCTCAGTTTAAATGGAAGTTGTTGATGTTGTTCAGAACTGCTAACTCTTGAGATGAAGGTGAGTCATAGTCGTATAGTAGGGAACAAGTCCTTTGGCCCATCTATATTGATGGCATTAGAATGCATTAAGACCATTTGATTCTATGCCTTACCTGTTTAAGTTTAGGTTTATTATTGCCATATGTACCAAGGTACTGTGAAAAGCTTATGGCCCTGTCCCACGGTACGAGTTCATTCCAAGACCTCTCCCGAGTTTTAAAAAAATCAAACTCGTGGTAAGCACGGAGAATGAACGTAGCGGGTACGTCGGAGCTAGGGGACGTCTCCTAGCGGCTCGTAACGCTAACGGCGGGTACTCGGGAAGACTCGCTAATGGCTGGTGAGCTCGGGAAGATTCGTGAAGATTTTTCAACATGTTGAAAAATGTCCACAATGGCCCCGAGTACCGACGAGCGGCCATTACCGTAAATCTCCGAGTTCGAATCAGGGCAAACTCGAGAGAGCTCTTGGAATGAACTCGTACCGTGGGACAGGGCCATTAGTTTTGCAACCAAATCACATAATACTATACGTTAAGCTATGGACATTAGGTAGAGTGGATGGAAAGATACAGAGTGCAGAATATAGTTCTCAGCATTATAGGGCAGCAGTTCTAGTTTTACAGGTACAAAATATGAAGATATGAATAAGTTTATTGGCCAAGTATGTACACATACAAGGAATACAAGGAAAAGAGTAAGGCAATTCGATCCTCTTCTGGGACCAGCACGCAAAGAGTCACCACCCTCGGGCGCCATTTTAGGCATCTATTTAAATGTCTCTTAAACACAGTATCTAATTTTACCACTGCCTCTGGCATCATGTACCGGATACCAGCCACTCCCTGTGTACAATAAATGACCCCTCAGATATTCTTTAAAAAGCCTGGTTCACCTTAAACCTTTGCATTCTTGTTTTTGATAAATGCTACCATGAGATATCAATTTTGTCTAACTACCCGAACTATGAAGCTTATTTACGTCTCCTGAAAGCAGTCAGAAACGAAACCCGTCGCCCAAATGTCTACTGCTTCTTAGCTGAACTATTCATGAATTTAGAAGCTATACATTTTTCAAGCAGAATTTAAACAAATGAGTGCAAACAAGGAACGGATTACTTCATCATTCCTGTAATTCGCAAGCTGATAGAGTGCACAAATGTGCCGCAGATATTTGGTTCTGGTCAGTAAACATTGGTGGAATCTGGGGGAGAGTGGGCAGAGCAGAGTTACAAGGCCAGCTGCACATTCCGATGCCTCGTGCTTCAGCTAACTGCAGTACCGCCCTCTGCTGGCATAACTTTAACATTGAGCCCAACCAGTTGGAATTATGTGTAGGAAGGAACTTCAGATGCTGGTTTACACTGAAGATAGACACAAAGTGCTGGAGTAACTCAACATTTCTGGAGAGAAGGAATGGGTGACGTTTTGGGTCGAGACCTTTCTTCAGACTGTCTGCTCGTTTTATCTCAATATAAAAAACCTTGACAAATCCAGAACATGCAACTGTTCCTATTTTCCATTGGGGTTAGACTCTAATCAATGAGCCACCACCTGGAATAAGTTCTCATGTGACTTGAACTTGGGAGCTTAAGATATGATTCCTTTGCCATTAATGCAAATTATGGAAGTGATGGTAACATTGATGATGTTCTTGCAGATTTTACCATTTTAAGAATATTAAAAATGACCAAATGATTTTGAAATTGCAGATGTTCAAAATGTTTAAAGGCTGCATTATTACTCTGTGATTTAATGTGTTGTGTCTTCATTGCAACCTGTTACACCAAGAACCATCACATTGCAAAGACCTTGGAATAGCCTGCTGGTGCCCTCTGATGACAACCACTGTAATGTCATCTGCTGCACAAACATAGGAGGATGGGCCTCGACGTTTCTCATCTCAAGGCTCATTGGACGTCATCGGCCTTGTTTTTTAAACAATTTAGTTTTAATTTTGACAGAAGTTTAAATTGGAAAAGGTTGCACACCGTTTCGAAGGTCTTGGCTCTGATGTCAATACAAAATAAGGATCGTGATGGAACATCGAATGTGAAAATCTAGAAGAGACATTTAACTGGGTTTTACTGTCATATTGATCATTGAGAAAGTGCTGGGTTAATTCCATGTCCTCTCCACAGAAAATAAAAGGCTTTGGTGAAATATATAAATGGATAGTGCACGATGCAGTCAATTACCAAGTGAGTCATTAGTGTCATTAAATGAAATGTCTGAAGCTCAACGGCTGAGAGCTCTTAAAGATTTTTCCATAAAAGGCATAAGCACGACTGACAGAGCGAGTACAGTCTGTGTGGTTGCAAAATACCATGGGTTGGGAATGTGAAATATTTGTGTTCTCAAAAAGCCAAAAGTAGGTTGGAAAATCATTTATAATGTTCCACGGATTGAGAGCAGCCAATTTTAAACTTACTGGTTAAACCTAAAACTCACACAAAAGATATTGGTTAATATTGAATCTCAGGGGATTACTTATAAAAGGTAGTATTTGTTCTGAAGAACTGAGTCAGTGGTGCAAGTGGAAGTTTGATCACAACGCCCAGTTATAGAGTCATACAACATGGAAACAGGCCCTTCGGCCCAAATTGCCCACAATGACCAAGATGCCCCGTCTACACTAGTCCCATCTGCGTACATTTGACCCATATCCCTCTGAAACCTTTCCTATCCGTGTATCTATCAAAATGTATTTTAAATGTTGTTTTAGCAACAACTATGGTGCAACAGGCCCTTCAGCCAAAAATTGCCCACAACGGCCAAGATGCCCCAGCTACACAATTCCCACCCATGCACATTTGGCCCATATGCCTCTATACCTTTCCTATCCATGTACCTGCTCAAATGTCTTGTAATTGTTGCTATAGCATCAACTGAGAAACTAATGTGAGTGAGTGAGTCTCCCCAGCATTACCAGACACCTACAACATTCCTTTCCAAACATTTGGCATGGTCATGATGGGCCGAATGGCCTACTTCTGGCATAGGAAGTACATCACTTTCGAGACACCAAATCGCATTTTCTCTGATAAAGGCACTAAGTGCTGGAGTAACTCAGCGGGTCATTGGGGAACATGGATAGATGAGGTTCGGTAAAAAATATCCATAGGTGTGTAGAATAGTGTCAGTGCATGGGGGTGATCGCTGGTCGGCATGGACTCATGGGTTGAAGGGCTTGTTTTCGTGCTGTATCTCCAAACTAAACTAAACAGGCAAAATACGATACCATTGTCAATTTGGCTCCAGAGAGGTTTTGCATTCTAAGGGGCAGAGAAGTACCCCAACAGTCATCTGTCTTTCAGGACTGAAAGAACTGCATATTATCTGAGTCATCCCTGCTGGGCTGCACTCAGGCCCTTTATAATATAGGATCCGGAGAAAACAATACACACTCACATTGGTCTTTCAAATCCTTTGGACTTTCCAAAGTATCTCCCAGCTAGTGAAATCATTTCTGACAATAGGCATTGCTGAAGCTCAGGAAAATTAGTAGTCAAATTACTCACAGCAGGGTCCTGTAAAGGGTAGTAACATGAATTCCATTAACCATGTTGGTGGGATTGGCTGCTAATACACCATGCTATGCTAACCTAAATAAAATCACGAGGTGATTTCCATTGAGCTCAATGCAACCTCTCAGCCAAAGTCTAGACACAGTCACGGCTCCCCAGCATGAAATCTGAAATGAGGCTCAAACCCTGATTCAGGTGAATGAGCAAGTCTGAATTAAAGCAATTGTCAACTAAAATCCCAAATTTTACCTAACCCAATGCAACCAGGTTTCTAATCAGAAGGTAAAAGCTTGAAGTCAAGGTTTACATTTTGGTTGGAAACTCCTCCTGCACTTGGAACATTTGACAGTTCCATATTAGGCATCTAGCTGAAGACTAGCACAGCAATCAGCGTCCCACCTCATGGTGGTAGGATTCTGGCCAATGTCCAATGCTCGGACCCATCAAACCAGGACATGGAGTTGGTGCCAGTCACAGCATGATCTTTTCGTTTCACCTGGAGGAGGGCACGTACTGAGGAGAATGCAAAGTAAAAATGCCAAAGAAAACTAAATCTGCATAATGTATTCAGTGCAGAATGTTGGAGAGAAGAAATCTCAGGAGATCGAGTCTCAAGTGGTGTAAGGAGATCAGAATCCCATTCCGACGTGTTGGCAGAACAGTGGGATTGTGGCATATCAACGGGGTCTTTCTCATCTGCAATAAAGGGTAAATACTTTTAGCAAGTATTTAATCAGAGTTAATCAGCAGTGGAGCTGGTGAGAGGGAATAAGAAACCAAGTTAACAGCAGAGGGAATGTGTATTCAACATTCAGAGGCATTTTATACCAACACCTGTCAAGAGAGACAAGGACGGAATTCCCAAGCAAAGAATGATACTCAAAGCTGGTACAAGTACCGAGGCAATTGCTCTGTTGATCTTAATGCATTTCGTTGTCTCTGTACTGTACACTGACAATGACAATTAAAATTGAATCTGAATCTGAACCATATTCCCTCGCACTGTTAACGGTGTTTTCCACTCACATTCTCATCAAAGTAGTCAATGGGAGGAAATGTGGCGGATATGAAGGGCTGTGGTTAAATGTGCTACAGTACACCTCAACCTTTGTGCGTGCTACATTGCAGAGTTTCATGAGAAAAACGTTTGGGGAACTTGATCCCTGGGATGGCGGGACTGTCATATGAGGAAAGATTGAAAAGACCAGGCTTGTATTCACTGGAGTTTAGAAGGATGAGGGGGAATCTTATAGAAACAAATACAATTATAAAAGGACTGGACAAGCTAGATGCAGGAAAAATGTTCCCAATATTGGGCGAGTCCAGAACCAGGGGCCACAGTCTTAGAATAAAGGGGAGGTCATTTAAGACTGAGGTGAGAAAAAACGTTTTCACCCAGAGAGTTGTGAATTTATGGAATTCCCTGCCACAGAGGGCAAATCACTGGATGGATTTAAGAGAGAGTTAGATAGAGCTCTAGGGGCTAGTGGAGTCAAGGGATATGGGGAGAAGGCAGGCACGGGTTATTGATAGAGGACGATCAGCCATGATCACAATGAATGGCAGTGCTGGCTCGAAGGGCCGAATGGCCTCCTCCTGCACCTATTTTTCTATGTAACTTGTTTTACTATGGCTAGCTTGAAGTTTGAGATTTTGCGCTGCATGTGACAAACCTTTATGTAGTGATGCCCAAATATTGTCTGTGATTACTATGTTTTGCATTATGTGCTCATGTAGAAGTGAGGTTCAACCAAAAATATAAAACCTATTTCACTGAGATTTAAAGGGGACCCATTTAAGCAAACTGGGTTTCGACATTGGGAACTGGCTGCAGGTACGTGCTCTTTAAGGTTAAATATTTATCTCTTGTTGAAGATAATGTGATTCTGATCTCCCTACACCATCACTGCGACCATTCATTCTCTGAACATGACTTGAGAATCTATCTCCCCCATCCATCGATGCCCTGACTCTTCTCTCTTCTATTCTACCCTCCTTCTCCTAACTCTACCCACCTTGACCCATGACCCAACGTGATGGTGAATCATTATTTCTTATCTGTTGCTCACACCAAAGTGGAATATGGTGTGTAAAGAATTTAATGTTCGAAGTCTATTCTCTTTCTCATGATCCTTGGGCCCCTTACACAGTGGAGCTTTACAGCAGCAGACCCTTGCACATAACACAGATTGGGCCGAATACATACTAATATGTTTCACTGCTGAAACGGGAGCTGCAGATGCTTGTTTACCAAAAAGATACAATGTTGGAGTGACTCAGCTTTCTAAGTTCTTCTGGGATGCAGCCTGACCTACAGAGTTATGCCCCTGTCCCACTTAGGAAACCTGAACGGAAACCTCTGGAGACTTTGAGCCCCACCCAAGGTTTCCGTGCGGTTCCCGGAGGTTTTTGTCAGTCTGCTTCCTGCTTCCACTACCTGCAACCTCTGGCAACCACCTGCAACCTCCGGGAACCGCACGGAAACCTTGGGTGGGGCGCAAAGTCTCCAGAGGTTTCCGTTCAGGTTTCCTAAGTGGGGCATAACTCTTCTTCTTCTTCTTCTTCTTCTTCTATGTAGTGTTTTTTGGCGGTTGGCAAACAACTTTTTTGGAGCACAGGGGCATAACTCCAGCACTTTATGTCTTTTGTAATGTGTTTAATTGCCTGCTTAGCACACCTCTTCAACACTGTAGAACTTCTGAATAACATCTGGGTCTGTCCGATAGAATTATATACAACAAACAGAAATGCTGCAGCATATTTTGCTCATTAGAGGCATAAAAAACTGCAGATGCTGGAATTTGAACAAAAAAAAACAAGCCACTGGGGGAGCTCAGTGGATCAAGCAGCATCTGTGGAGGTAGAGGAATCATCAACATTTTGGACTGAGACTCCGCTCAGAGTAATCTGTTCATTGGCCTGTGTCTCTGAATTTCCAGATTTCACAATGCTTTTTCAACTTTTCCATACTTCTTAATGTTTTCTTAAATGAGTGACTCTCCCAACAGTCATTGTGCAACCGTTCCAGCGCAGAACTGCTTCAGATTCTGCACTGCGACGGTCAGCTTTAGAGCAGTGAGCATCTCCTGCAGGGAAAATGTCCATGGGCCAACGGAACAGTTTTTAAAAAGTTTGCGTTTGCCGATCAATGCTCTTGTAAATTGAGAATGGAATCAATGCTCCTGTAAATGAAGAATTTTAAATAAGTTTGCTGATTCTGACACACTTCTGACTCTTGACTGAAGACACGAGTCTGAAGAAGGGTCTCGACCTGAAATGTCACCTATATCTTTTCTCCAGAGATGCTGCCTGTCCTGCTGAGTTACTCCAGCATTATGTGTTTATCTTCAGTGCAAACCGACATCTGCAGTTGCTTCCTATACAATTCTGACTCTCTCTCTCTCTGTCTCTCTCTCTCTCTCTCTCTCTCTCTCTCTCTCTCTCTCTCTCTCTCTCTCTCTCTCTGTCTGTCTCTCTCTCTCTCTCTCTCTCTCTCTCCCCCTCTCTCTCTCTCTCCCCCTCTCCTCTCTCTCTCTCTCTCTTTCCCTCTCTCTCTCTCTTCTAGCTGGGATCCTGACTCCTCTCACTCAGCACAGACGATGCTGTGGCCACTGGTAACGTAGCACTGCCGTGTATCAAAATTCCCAAATTGGCTCTCTGCTTTATTTTGTTCCTCTGCGTCTTTCACCAGAGCTTTGCTGTCATTTCGCCCACACCATAATGAGCAGTTTTCCACATTTCACTCACAACAAGAGGGAAATTCTCCGGGAAGTTTTCGGCAAAACAGACTGCTAATAGCAGTAAAATGCAGAAGAATGCTCAGTCTGTTCAAACTTTCCAGTCACTTCCACTCTGTTGACGTGGTATTTTGGCCCGTTGTCTTAGCAACAGTATGCCGAACCTCCCCCCCCCCCCCCCCCCCCCCCCCCCCCCACCTCACTCCTACCATTGATGTTATCTGTGGATGAGTCATGAGATTAAAAACAAAAGTCCTGCAAACGCTACCAATTTAGTGTTGAATGCCAGGGCTGTTCCAGGGAACTGATGCGTCCTCACACATTTCCACCTTTCCTAGCACTAGCAGGGGATGCCCCGATATTTGCTTGACCATCGCACTGCATCATTACATAATGAGAACAGTCCTGATCTAGAACATCGACTGTCCATTCCCTCCGCAGATGCTGCCTGACCTGACCTGAGGCTGGTCCACGGCACAGCGGTAGAGTTGCTGCCTTACAGTGCCAGAGACCCGGGTTCGAGCCTGGTGCTGTCTGTATGGAGTTTGTACGGTCTCCCTGTGACCACGTGGGTTTTCTCCGGGTGGTCCGGTTTCCCCCCACATTCCAAAGACGTACAGGTTTGAAGGCTAATCGGCTTTGGTAAGTTGTAAAAATTGTCTCTGGTGTGTGTAGGTTAGTATACATAGAAAATAGGTGCAGGAGTAGGCCAATCGGCCCTTCGAGCCAGCACCACCATTCAATATGATCATGGCTGATCGTCCAAAATTAGTACCCCGTTTTGACTTTTTCCCCCATTTCCCTTGATTCCCTTAGCCATAAGAGCTAAATCTAACTCGATATGGTGATCAATGGTCGGTGCGGACTCAGTGGGCTGAAGGGCCTGTTTCCGCACTGTGTCTCTAAAGTCTAAAAGTTCCTCCAGCACTCCAGTTTCTGCAGTTCTTTGTGTGCCTCCATCGCAAAATGGGATCCAGCTGTGCTCAAATCCCTCCACGACTTTGACCCTCTCTTCTTCTGTAACATTTCCCATTGTACAATTCTCTAGGATTTTCACTGTCCTCCAGTCCTGTGTGTGTCCGATCTCTTTGCCCAATTAGTGTTGAGAGTTCCTTGGGTTGATCAGGACCTATGGTTTGGAGTTTCCTCTCTAAACCTAGCTGCCTCTATCCATCTCAACAAACTTGCAAGAAATGACTTAGAACCCAAGTCTTTGAACGAGCCACTTATTTGAATATCTCTTTACATAGCTTGTTATCAGTTTTGCCAGTTCATACCCATGTTGTGCACCTTGAGACACCTCTTATTTTTAATGGTTCAGTGTTAATGCAAGTTGCTGATGCCTCGATAGAAGATCGGGTGATCGCAACTCTCTTAATCCTTCCTTATCCGGAGGCAGAGATTTATTCTCCCCGATGCAGATGAGATAAGCCCAGGGTGCGTCTCAGTACCTGGCCATGGCTCAGTGAAATAATCACCAGGCTGTACATAAGCATGAAGAGGAGCTTGAGCACTTGGCAAATTTGTGAATGGCTTCATGAAAAGTCCTGGTGTTCAGACAGAACATGTAACGTTAGAAGATAATATCTGGAGGATATCTCAGCACGTTGGCGTGCACTGGTTCTGGATGAGTCAATATTGTGCACCATTTGATTGTATGAATAGAGCTTTTGAAATCCTTACTGAGTACTTTCATCTTTAAACTCTGCAGTATTCAGAATTAGGTCTCCAAACTAAATCTTGTCTTTCTGTGAGGTCTTGTGGAAGGACAATGATAGAGATAAAACTCTTTGTTTTATAATTTCAATATCAAATTCTTGCAAACTTTCTCACAGTGATAGTCCATTGAAGTTGTCTGACTGCCTTCATAATCCTCAATGGTTTAATGGTGCTTCATTGTCATGTGCGCCCTGTACAGTGAGATTCTTTTTGCATAGATCGCACATGCATGAGTCACCATAGTTTGGTGCCATTTACAAAACATTCAAAGACCGGTCTACGCGCTCGATGTACTGGAGCAGCTCCCGATCCAGAAAAGCCCCAGGCCCTCCTCCATGTCATCGACCGGCTTGGCCTGCAAACCAATGTCCCTCTCCTCACCCGACAGGGGGGACCTCATTGAAACTTACAGAATAATGCAAGGCATAGATGGAGTGGATGTGGAAAGGATCTTTCCACTGGTGGGAGAGTCTAGGACCAGAGGTCATAGCCTCAGAATTAAAGGACGCTCTTTTAGAAAGGAGGCGAGGAGGAACTTCTTTAGTCAGAGGGTAGTTAATCTGTGGAACTCATTGTCAGAAGGCTGTGGAGGCCGACTCAGTGGATATTTTTAAGGCAGTGATCGATAAATTCTTGTTTAGAACGGGTGTCAAGGGTTATGGGGAGAAGGCAGGAAACTGGGATTGGGGGCAGAGCTCAGCGGAGTAGACTCGATGGGCTGAATGGCCTAATTCTACTCCTATAACTTGTGAACTTGTGACTGTCTTTGCGTCCCTGGAGCGCCTCCTGCAGCCGACCTCGAAGACACTGGAGGCAATCCCCCAGTCCCTGTTCTACCGGCCCATTCCTCACGTCCATTGTCACCAGCAGCCCCTCGACTCTCCGGTCTTCAGGGCCGAGCTTATCCACTAGGATGAGGAACAATTTGATCCCATGTGTGACACTTTGCAAAGAAGGCCACGCAGTTTTTGCTGCATCCACCCCCACCAATACCGTTCAACTCATCCTCCGTAACAAATGGGGGAATTAAAATTCTCCCCTCGAAATTAAACTTACTGTTTCCATGGACATACCGGATGGAAAAACTGAAACTTGAACCTTTTGACCATATAGGACAGATCTTTGTAGGACTGGGTACTTGTTGATAATAAGCACAGCAATATATAGACTGGCTCAGTGCCCTTGCCAACATTCCAGATATTAACGAGTTGTTTGCATTAATTGATGCAGCATTCTGTGGGGGAGAGGGAATCCCTGATATTGAAGCAATGGTACAAAATCAGCTAATTACTCCAGAAGTCACAAAACATTAGCAGAATGGTGTTTATTCCACAGACTACATTAAAGATAATGAACTCACCATTTTGCACTTAAACTTTTTGTATTCTTCACTTTTAGTTTAGTTTAGTTTAAAGATACAGCACTGAAATAGGCCCTTCAGCCCACCGAGTCCGCACCAACCAGCGACCCCCACGCATTAACACTATTCTACACACACTGGGGACAATTTCCAATTTTAACCAAGCCAATTAACCTACAAACCTACACATTTTTTAGTGTGGGAGGAAACCAGAGCTCCCAGGGTAAACCCACGCAGGTCATGGGGAGAACGTGCAAACTCTGTACAGATGCCGCTCATAGTCAGGATCGAACCTGGGCCTCTGGCACTTTACTTTACCGCTGCGCCACCGTGCACACTGGCGCCACTTTTAGAGAATTGGTTGACCTCTCAGCTTGGTGGGAATGCCCCGTCCAGCTGCAACCTGAGTAAAAGTACATCAGATCCACTTGAAGTCTGTGTCACTGACCGCAGACCACAGGAACATTCAATGTGCATCCAGCACAGACCACATATCTGTCTGTATTTACACCATTGTCTCCAAGGTTTTTGTTTGCATTGGATTATTAGCTGGTGGTCTTTCTTATGATTCCTCCAACAGGTGGTCTGACAGCAGCACTGGGACCCATCAAACCCTGACAGCGCTGCACGGTGAACGGTGGAGATGAGGAATGCATAGTCCAAGTCCTGTATGGAAATTACTTTCTCCGAATAGCCGGTGTTTATAAAGCAGAGCCTCTCAAGACCCCAAGCCCACCCACTGAGATGAATCATGAGTGAAAGATGAGCAGTACTAGGGCGGGGCTCAGATTCCCACAAGCGGGAGCAAAAATACAAATGTTAGAAATATTTCCTCGGTCACTTTGAGTCAAAGCTGATTTTAAAGAGACAGAATTTTGAGTCCAGAGAACGACTATAACTCACAGCCGCTGCTTGACGATGACTGTCTTAAAACGCATAGTACTATGTGCTGAGGAGTAAAGGGCCTGTCCCACGAGCATGTGACTCCATGCAGCAAGCGCGACCTAACGTGGGCGCTTGAGCCGTATGGCCTCGCGGGACCGGTCCCACTTCGATCGCCGGAGCCGTATGGAGTTGTGCGGAGCTGGGCTCCGAAAAACTGACCGCGTTCAAAAATTCCGCGTGGCAACGGACTGCCGGCCCGCAGCCGCCTCGACGCCGTACGTCACGCGCGAACTTCCCGCGGACTTCGCTCGCACTTCATGTCACTCACTCGACCACCGCTTCTGGTTAGGTTGCGCTTGCCGCATGGAGTCGCTTAGGTCACACTTGCCGCATGGAGTCGCATGCTCGTGGGACAGGCCCTTAAGTCAGCGTGGGCGGCACAGCGGTAGAGTTGCTGCCTTACAGCGCTTGCAGTGCCGAGACCCAGGTTCGATCCTGACTACAGGTGCTACTTCGACGGAGTTTGTACATTCTCCCCGTGACCGCGTGGGTTTTCTTCGGTTTCTTCCCACATTCCAAAGACGTACAGGTTTGTAGGTTAATTAGCTTGGTGTATGTGTAAATTGTTCCTAGTGTGTGTAGGATAGCAGGACTCACTGGACGGTGCGGACTCGATGGGTCGAAGGGCCTGTTACTGCGCTGTATCTCTAAACTAAACTAAAGGTACCAGACTCCCTTACTCTCCGGATTTCCATTCTACTTTCACATTTCCAGGCAGTACTGTTTTCCTTCAAGTCTCTGGTCTTCACCCCTGCTGGGGCAACAAAAATGTGTTTGGTTCATTTGGAATACCACACAGTAGTTCTACAAGTCATGAGAGAAATATGCAGGCCCAAACATATTCCTCAAATATAATGCAGTTATGTCTTTGGAAGTTGTCGGCAGCCACAAGCCCAGTCAAACACATTGACTTTTTCTTCTGATCAATGTGTCTCAGTTTGCTATCCTCTGACATATCTTGCCCAAGTGTACACACTTGATCACACACCTCCATCTTGGATTGTGTTGTGTTAATCCATCACCACGTGAAAGAAGAAGTCAAGGGACTGACATTTTCCTTTGAAAGAAAAACACTGGTGTTTACACCCTTCATATTAATAACTTGGTTGGAAAAACAAAATCACATTTTCAGAAATGCCGAGGACTGAATGGAAATGAGCAATCCGGAGTGGAAGAAGTTGCCCGGAGCCCATCTAATACCTCCATCAATTAACTTAGAGCTGGGTCTGGGGAGTGAATACTGAGCAGTTATCCTGGCTTGAATTTGATGACCACGCCGTTGCAGGCTTACAAGGTTGTTTTCACGCACATCATTTAGCTGTAAATATCCTCCACTCACTGTATTGTTTTCTGGAGAAATTGCCTCGGTTTTATTTGGAGAAGTTGCTTCCATTTCTCTTTTCCCAATCGGAAATTAGATTCTGCTTTTGACTGCATTGACTTTGATGCACAACTATAAGTTTGCTAAGTCACATGTCCTCTCCCACCTCAAATACATTGATGTGTTGTGGTCAATATATATATATATATATGCATAGTTCATGAAAAAATATGCACTGAAGACCAGGGCTTCACCCTCACTAGAGGCTCAATGGTCTGTAGGAATATACTCTTATGTGCTTCAGCATCATGCAATGTCATATTCTGGGTATCATGTCATTATTAATACAGAGAATAATAAAAAGTAAACCTCTTTTCCCAGGTTGGCTTCAGTGAGAAATTCATATTTGTTTGGATACATTCAGAGATCTTAACTTTAACGGTGCTTTCTACATCTGGTGAGTTAACACCACACACATTTACAAAGCATTTGCACAGAGTAATAGCTATATGGAGAGGTTGGACAACCTTGGATTGTTTTCCCTGCAACTTCAGAGGTTGAGGGGGAGACCTGAGAGAAGTAAATAAAATGACATAAGGCATGGATAGGATCGACAGTCAGAATCTTTTTTTTCCCCCAGGGTGGAAATGTCAAAGACTGGAGTGCATAGCTTCATGATCAGAGAGGGGAAAGTTTAAAAGAGATGTGTGCGGCAAGTTTTTTTACACAGAGAGTGGTGTGTGCCTGGAACAACGCTGCCAGGAGTGGCGGTGAAATCAGATACGATAGCGGGATTTAAGAGGATTTTAGATATGCAGGGAATGGAGGGATATGGATCACGTGCAGGCAGAGGAGACTAATTCATCTTGGCATCATGTTCAACACGGACAATATGGGATGAAAGGCCTGCTCCTATGCGGCACTGTTCTACAGGCCAATAAAACACTGCCGGCTATTATAGAACTACAGCCTACTTTTACCATTCCCAGAATTCTATTTTTGTGGACGTAGTTTTAATTAAATGATCCAAATGTTCAGAACATGAAGCAGAGTTTGGCAAGTGGCTGATTTATCCATTTAAAGTTGTAAGTGGCTAATGTTTGTTTCATGTACGTTTCTTCGATAAATTAATTGATCAGTGGACTAAACCAAAACTCGAAATTGTATTTGTACTTGAGGGGGGAGCCGGAGAGGGGGAGCACCATCAGGAAGGAATGTTCCAAAACTGCCCCGTCCTTGCTGTATGTCTTGGTGCAATGGGTTGGACTCCCTGGACACGTGGCCAGCATCTGTCGCTTGCGGGGAGATGTCTGGAGCAGCTGTTGGAGCAAGGGCTTCAGTAACTCCATTCATCAGATGACATTCCCATTTGACTAACGTTGGCTTTGAAATCACGATCCCACACAGTCACTCAATCTGCCAGGCTTTTACTGATGGCTGACACTCAGCCTCAGTGATGTGTTCTTTTTTTCTCTGCACGCAAGCAGCCAAGCGGGTCAAGGGAGGCTCAGCTGATGTGAGGGGCAAGATTGCTGCTCGCGAACCTCCCTTAACTACAGGCCAAGCCTCCTGCTCAAGGTAAGTGGTCGTTATTGGTTCAGGAAAAAGGACAACAACTATAGGAACAGTGAAAGTGTTATGGTTGTGGAGGGGGAGGAGTTAGGGGGGTGGGTAGGTGTTGGAAGAAAGTCCTCGGATCAGGAAGTCCAGAGGTTGCCTGTGAGAAGTCAAGTCAATCCTTCTCCTCTAGGACCAAGAAAACTTCCCAATATTTGTGAAAAGAAAAATCAACTCTACTGGGCATTTTGCTATTTACAAGTTGCCTGGCAATTCTTCATACCAAGGTCTCAGTTAAAAATAACCAATGTGGCCCTAACGATATCACTGGTGCCTGACTGACATTTACATTCACATTCGTCCCTAGTTGCCTAGCGTGAGGATCCATTGCATCTGTAAGTTAAACTGATCAGTTGCCAAATGTGGCCAGGAATCAAATGTGTAAGCCCAGTGAAACTGCCAAGAGGTCACTGGGTTAAAGGTTGTTCCCTTGTCTCTGAAAAGATTTGTCAATCCAATCAAAAATGTTAGTTGCAATAAACACGTCAAAAAGATTTTCATGAGATATTTAGTTCACGACCCTGGTGGCTACTGGAATCAACCTGTTCTCCCTTCTCCTAAGCTGGAATTGAGTCTGAAGATGGGTCTCGACCAGAAACGTCACCCATTCCTTCTCTCCGGAGATGCTGCTTGTCTCGCTGAGTTACTCCAGCATTTTGTGTCTGTCTCCCTTCTCCTGAACTTGGGGTTGTCTACGCTCCAAGACAATCCATGGCAATCAGAGGATCGAAGACTAACATTCATAGCCTCCTGCAAGCAATTCAGGAGAAAAGCTTTACAACGTTTTTCATCTTTTTTTATTGCTTCAATTAATTAATTAAAAAATAATGATGGTGAGGAAAAGGGTGGTTGGACCCCAACTCAGAAATAATCCAATTGGTAAATAGATTTAGTTCCCCTACCAATAAAAAAAATTGCCCCAGATTGTCTGGCCTAAAAGCCCAGTACAGAAACAACTGTGAACCAAACTCTACTTCCGAAATTTGGTTCAGTTGAAGTAAATGGATTGAATGCAGATTCTCAAGATCTAACCGAGTCCACTGACATAGCTGCAACTGAATGTTGGAAATCAGATCAAATAAGGACTGTGGTTACTTCTCCTAAAGAGTAGCCCTTTCCCCACAGCCGTGGTCACTGCTATTGACACTGGCATTTCTGCTCCAGTTTATCTAATTAAATGATTTCACCTTCTTCATCTGCCAAGGCAGTCTTTGGAGACATGTCCAGATCATCAAGCCAGAACTCCAGACAATTTGTTCAGTAACTTAAACGTTTATTTCTATAAGATTGAAAATAGAAAGAAGACTGAAGGATGAAAGTATTTTGCAGATTGGAGCCTTTGAAGGAAATATGATGAAATCCACACGGAATTGTTAAAACCTGAGGATATGTCCCACTTGGAAATGAAGCATGGAGACCAAGAGAAATTTGGATAAACAATTACTTTGGTAGAGGATCAAAAATGTTGTGACTGAGATAAAGCGGCGACAACTATTGCAAGGATCATTGTTTGTTTGACGTGCTATTTATCTAACAACAAGGAACTGCACATGCTGGAATCTTGAGCAAGGCACAAAATGCTGGAGGAACTCAGCAGGTCAAGCAGCATCTGTTGAAGGAATGTGCAGACGGCGTTTTAGATTGGGGACCCTTCTTTAAACTGACTCGTTGAGGCCCTCCAGCACTTTGTGCTTTGCTTTTTATTTCTGTTCACTGGAGAGCACCCGATATATATGTTGCAAAAGAGATAAATAACATCCGAGGTGAAATACTGAAAATAGGCCTATGATCTCAAAGTGGGTGGAAGGGAGACTGCTGTTTGTTAGTCCCAACCTGAAAATAGTCTTCAGTTACTGCTGGTAGGACATCTTATTTCAGATTAAATAAGCAGCAGTAACACAATAGCACGAGGCTGGATGATCACACCAACATTTTGTCTGGAGTAAGAATAGACCAACTTCCATCCCATGGTCCCCTACAGAGCACATTAAAAGTAAAAACTTCACTGCATTGGACTCATGTTTAGTAGTTTAAAAATAAAATTGCAGCTGAGCTCCACAGCTGTGAAATCCTTTGACCAAACACAGTGACGTTGACTTTAACAGTACAGTTGGGATATCTGGTTTTGGTATTAAAATTCTTGTAAACACATCCTAAACAAATCCCTGAAAAAATGTCCCTTTAAGAGCGGATCTCGGCTGCGTTTTATTGGCAATGCCTTAAAACAAACAGTCTCACTCACAGCATGGAAAAACTTACTGTTCTTGCATCCCCTGGGCCCCTTTGATAGTCTGATGGAAATAGAACTTACAAAGGACGTATAGTTTGTTTAAGCAGAGGTTCAGTACTGGAAACAGTGAAGAGACTTGGCACTGGACAGCAGGGCTGGAACGGGTTGTATTTGAGGCAGCTGCTGGCAGCAGAATTCACAAGGAAAAAATTATACACCTAACTTTTCAACAAAATATTCAATTTATGGCTCACCCTGTTTAATACAGTTTCTTCAGCTTACGTCTGCTCTGAATGCAATGTGTCATTATCTGGCTGACTAACCATTATCTGTTTAACATCCTTCACATCTCATGAAGACAGTCTCCCGCTTGGATATGACAACATGGCCCATCCATTAGCTGCTGTGGTGGGTGAATTGGGGAATGAGTGCTGATAGCTGTGAACACGAGAGAAAAAAGATTTGCTTTCCTATAGGATCTTTCTTGTCCCATTAAGGAAATTCCAGACCGGCCTCCCAGCCCGTTACTGACTGCTGAAGTGTGGTTGAGCTGTGGGAAACTGACTGGTGCACAGTGAGCCCCCATGACCATTTTATGATAATGATTTGGAAAAACTGCTTCAGTGAGTGGATGATAAATGCCAGCCACAACCCTGGAGCCAACTGCCTGCTCCCCAGTGAGGTACTGGCAGAAGTTGCTGCAGTTTGTGTTTCTGGGTACCTTGACCTGGATTGTCTGTTCCACGACAGACTCTGCCTTGAGCTGAGCAAACAGTCCACCATCATCATCATCATCATCAATGCTTTGTACGACAGTGATCGCAACTTCGCAAACAGTCCACCCCTAAGTACCACCTTTTAGGTAAAGCTGTGTTATCAATAAACAATTTGGATTTTAAGTGTCTGATTAGATCGTATATTCTAATGATTTCCTTTGATAACTCTTAGCCTCACGGCATTGTTTGGTTCATGTTCATAGGTTTTCGGAGCAGTATTAGGCCATTTGGCCCATCAAGTCTACTCCGCCATTCAATCATGGCTAATCTATCTTTCCCTCTCAACCCATTTCTCCTGCCTTCTCCCCAAAACCCCTGACACCCTGATTCTTAGGAAGGTGAGTGTTACCTTTCCCAAAATCAGAGACATTGGGGTATTGCTATTTATTGATTATAATGCATGCATTAAAATCAATAATAAATACAAACTTGCATATCCTTGCTATTTTAATTATGTTAGTGCTCAAGCAAAGTTCACGCATTCTGCTGGTTTGTCAATCAAGAGGTGACCAATGTTACTCATGCTTCCTTTAGCTAAAGCTACATAGTATGTCTTAAAGGTAAGGTTTGTCTGGAGAAGATACCTGAAATTAATTTGACCTGGTAAACAAAGAAATGTGGATCAATATGGGGAAGAGGGAGCTCCATAGTTCATAGATGATGTGTTAGAAGTCGAGGAGAAGATAAAAAGTGAATGAGATAGAGTCATAGAGAGAGTCATGGAATCATACAGTGTGGAAACAGGTCCAACTTGCCCACATCGACCAACATGCCCATCACTGATCGGCACGGACTGGGTGGGCTGAAGTGCCTGTTTCCACGCAGTATCTTTAAAGTCTAACGTCTTGAACCTCCTCCTGCCTTACAATGTAACCTTGCTGCCACCAATCACCCATCAGCCTATCCCCTTAAATCTATCCGCAGTATTACAGTCTTGGTACGGCCTTATAATGCATCTTTATTTCCTGTTAAAATGTGTCTAAAATCTATGAAATAAATTTCACTGACAGCAACGTCATCTCAACTGTTTTTTTTTTGTTTTGCCCAGAAATCCATCCTCATCTGCATGAACTGAGTCTACAAGCTCGTGGCAGCTGCATGATGAGCTCTTTCCAAACTCCTGTCCCATTGAGGTCTGTGTAGCAAATGGCATTCAGTGCACAGATGCTGCTTTATTGTGGATTTAGCACAAGCCAAGGAGGATTTTCCATGTGACGTAATTGTGGTAACAGTTTGTAGCGTGAAGAGAGATTTTTTTTTTAAACCCTCATTCCATTTCCAAACTGGATTAATGGCACCCTCATCTATACACGCTTACATTAAAACTTGCCCGAATATTGCAAATTAGCTATTTTCTTAAACTAGGCCTGAAAGAAATTGAGTTACAGCAACCCAAAGTGCTGGAGTAACTCAGTGAGTCAGGCGGCATCTCTGGAAGACATGGATAGGCGACGCTTAGAGTTGGGACCTTTCTTCAGCTGCCTATGGTCACCCGTCCATGTCCTCCGATACTGCCGAGCCGCTGAGTTATTCCAGCACTTTATGTTCTGTACAAGATTGCAGCATCTGCAGTTCCTTGTGTCTACGTCTGAGGTTCCAAATATGTGTAATGCAAGCAGTAACAAGATTCACAAAGGTAACGTTAGCTTCTTATGGGTGTGAACTATTATCACTGTGACTGCACAGAAGTGTTTCAAGGGAAATAAAAACATGGAGTTAATGCCCTACCTATGCCGCTGTACTGGGGACAATGAGATTCGTCAAGCATCAGGCACTCTCTTCTTTCAAATGCCTATCCAATTCCTTTTGGAAAGGCCTAAATGATTTTATCTCTATCAATTTGATAGGCACTGAGTTCCAGATCACAACCCCCTTGCACATTTTGTTCCAAACTATAAAACTATCTCTTCCCAATCCTTCCTCAGGTACTTTCCCTGCAACCGCAGGAGATGCACCACCCGTTCCTACCCCTCTCCTTCACATCCATCCAGGGACCCCAGCAACTCTTCCAGGTGAGGCAGAGATTGATATCCATCTCCTTCAACTACCTTTTAGTTGCCGGGCCTTGTAGTGCCCCCATCTCTCCCCTGGCACCACCCCCCCTCCCCTTCCCCACTACAATTTCTCCGACCCAAATCATTGCCTATCCATGTCTTCCAGGTCTGACCTGCTCAGTTACTTCAGCAGTTTGTGTCATTACACTGTGGATGGCTTCATTGTAATCATATATTTTCTTTTCGCTGACGAGATTGCATGCAACAAAAAAGCTTTTCACTGTACCTCGGTACAGGTAATAACAAACTAACTCTAACTCTAAAACTCTAAACCTATCTGCCTGGTTCTTGAAGCACCTCTTAATGGCAACAACATCTCAATTTATCCTGTCACAAATGCTCACCCCCCCCCCCCCCCAATCAAATATCCAATAAGTGCCTGGAATAAATCTTATCCAAAGCATATTTTATCACAATCAAATATTGAAACACAATCTATTTGTGATTATGTTATCTTTGTGTACAGATGCCTCAGGACGTTTTTGCCACCTTGTGTAAGTCTAAAGGTGGGATAGGCTTGAAGCAGACAAGATTGATCAATTTTAAAGCTCTGATGCTTGACGTGCTGAAGGCTGCAACAATGTGGATCGTTAATATACAAAGAGGCTGGACCTTTTTGTCCAGTTCAAAGTGCAGTTCCTCCAGGGTTTCTCCAGGGTATCTGGCCTCTTGAGAATTTGGAATAACTATTTACAAAGAGTTACAGGAGCACGAACGCCACTTCTTTAAAGAAATGGAACAGTCACAAGATCGTCAGGAGGCAACGAATAATCGAGATCAGTCACAACCAAATAAAATCCTTAACCTAATAATAAAGCAAATTATGATCCATCTTTGGTCGTCCATCTGCACAGAATCCACATTTTTTCCTGATTATTGGCTTAAAATGAACGTCATTTCATTTAGCACAATATAAGGCTTTCATTTCCAGTGCAGAAAAACATCTTGTGAATAGATTAAATAATTTTATCAATTTGGTCTGCTTCTGCACGGTGGCATATGAGGGCAGTGGACTAGATTTATTGCAAATATGCTTAACATTATTTGTTATCAGAGCTGAGTTATCCTGTACACCAATTATTAATTCTCCAAAGCAGGTTAATGTTTGCCTCCTGCATTCTGCGGAGATTTCATTATGTTTTTCCTTCACTGGCTGCTCCTACTTATGGAAGTTAATGCACAGACGGGGAACTGTATAATTTGCCTGATAGCTTACTGGAATGATTCGAGGCTATTTTTGTGCCATCATATCGTGAGTGCAGGCGTGGGGGATGCCTACAGTAAGTGGCGGAGAACAGAAGGAACAGCTAGGGTTTACTGTCATGCATGGGGTATCTGTTCTGAGAGCATAAAACTCCAGGAAAGATCTCAAATAGTTTATTTCGGGAAGTAGAGCTTTGCATGTCACAGTTTGTACTTCAATTACTTTAAAATAAAATTAAAGGTTACCATGCATCTGCCAGGATGCTATAATTAATTTTCATCTTGACAGAAGTGTGCTGTTCACAGATAATACGGTGTAAGTCAAGTCAAGTCAAGTCAAGTCAAGTTTATTTGTCACATACACATACGAGATGTGCAGTGAAATGAAAATGGCAATGCTCGCGGACTTTAGTGCAAAAGACAAACAACAAAACAACCAAACAAATTATAAACACAATCATAACACACATATTCTTTTACATAATAAATAATGGAAGGAAAAACGTTCAGTAGAGTTAGTCCCTGGTGAGATAGGCGTTTACAGTCCGAATTGCCTCTGGGAAGAAACTCCTTCTCAACCTCTCCATTCTCACCGCATGGCAACGGAGGCGTTTGCCTGATCGTAGCAGCTGGAACAGTCCGTTGCAGGGGTGGAAGGGGTCTCCCATGATTTTATTTGCTCTGGAGTTGCACCTCCTGTTGTATAGTTCCTGCAGGGGGGCGAGTGAAGTTCCCATAGT
Organism: Leucoraja erinaceus; assembly: GCF_028641065.1. Classification (NCBI taxonomy): domain Eukaryota; kingdom Metazoa; phylum Chordata; class Chondrichthyes; order Rajiformes; family Rajidae; genus Leucoraja; species Leucoraja erinaceus. The sequence continues at coordinate 15,284,329 of NC_073403.1, forward strand.
GCGTTCGGCCGAACGCACTACTCTCTGCAGAGCCTTCTTGTCCTTGGCAGAGCAATTCCCAAACCAGATGGTAATGTTCCCGGACAAGATGCTTTCCACCGCCGCTGCGTAGAAGCACTGGAGGGTCCTTGGAGACACTCTGAATTTCCTCAATTGCCTGAGGTGGTAAAGGCGCTGCCTTGCCTTACTCACGAGTGCTGAGGCGTGTGATGCCCATGTCATATCCTCGGAGATGTGGACTCCCAGATATTTAAAACAGTTCACCCTATCCACAGGATCCCCATTTATCCTCAATGGAGTGTACGTCCTCGGATGATGTGCCCTCCTAAAGTCCATGATCAGCTCCTTCATTTTTTTGATGTTCAAGAGGAGGCTGTTATCCTGGCACCAGAGTGCTAGATCAGCCACCTCCTCCCGGTAGGCCTTCTCATCATTGTCTAAGATCAGGCCTGTGGTATTATGCAATAATAGAGTAAGGCTGAGCAGAGGGGCACTAGGACCCTGCCAGAAGCCAGGCTCCAGTAACCGGTTGTGTCTGGAAAACCCAGGGTGTCGGCAGTTAGAGAGAGAGGCCTGGGCTTACACGAGGCTGTTGCAGTTGCTGTTGTTATTGTACAGATTAAAGGTATACTCTGTTTACGTCGTGGTACGAGCCTTATTACAAGCATAACTCGACATGGTGCCAGAACTGGGAGACTTGTAAGCAAGAAAATAATTAAAGAAGAAGAGGACGGTGTATCGTTTTGGCGGGAAATAGGAGACGAGCTGGCAGGTATGGCGCAACTTACACCCACTGCTACGTTCACAATACAACCTCCAGAGCCATTCGATTTTACCAAGCCTCAAGAATGGGAGCGTTGGATCAGGAGATTCGACCGCTTCAGGCTTGCAAGCAATTTAAACGCGACGTCGGCAGAAAACCAGGTGAACACGCTAGTGTATTGCATGGGCGATGATGCAGAAGATGTGCTAAAGGGGCTAACGCTAACTGCAGATGAGAGGAGGGTGTACACGGATGTCAAGGCGGGCTTTGATGCATTTTTTGTGCCTAAAAAGAATGTTATCTATGAAAGAGCCAAGTTCAATCAGCGTGTGCAACTGCCAGGAGAAATGGTGGATTCCTTCATCACTGCTCTATACGGATTAGCCGAACACTGCAACTATGGACAGTTACAGAACGAGCTGATCCGCGACAGGTTAGTGGTTGGGCTGAGAAACGTCTCATTGTCCGAAAAGCTACAGCTAGACAGAGACCTAACCCTTGAAACTGCTATAACAAAGACAAGGCAGTCTGAAGAAGTTAGACGACAGCGGTTTGACTTAAGAGGAGAAAATAGCGGTGCTAGCAAGTGCTCAAATGTTGATGCTGTGCATGCTAAAAGCTACAGAAAACCCAAATTTCCCTCAAAGCCTCAGCCACAAGCACAAACACCAGGCAAAAATAAATTTAATACACAGCCACAGCCAGGTTCAAAGGCCTGCTATAGATGTGGAAAAATGCCCTCGCATGGAAAATTGGAATGCCCTGCTAAAGATGCTGCGTGTCACAACTGTGGCAAAAAGGGACATTATGGCAAAGTGTGCAGAAACAGTGCAAAATCTCTCAATGCTGTCACTACAGAGGAAGAAGAGAGCTTTTTCCTGGGATCCGTGGATGCTGGAAAAGACCCATGGACGGTGCAGCTACAAGTGAGACAACAAAAAGTGTGCTTTAAAATAGATACTGGTGCTGATGTGACCGCCATGCCAGCGGAGGTGTACCATGACATTACAGGGGGGCATGATGTGAAGTGCCTGGCAGTGTCGACACGCCCATTGTTTGGGCCAGGGGGCAATGCACTCTCTGTCCTGGGCGTAGCCAGAGAAACACTGCGCAGAGGCAACAAGACAGCCATAGAGGACATTTATGTAGTAAAAGACCTCCACACTGCACTGTTGGGAAGACCTGCCATAGAAAGGCTTCAGCTTGTGTGCAGGGTTGACGGCGAGGACACCTTATCTCGTGCTCCTCTGAGAGCCGCAAGAACACACACAGACACAAGCCTACTAGAGGACACCAACATCTATGTAGACTCTGTCATCAGCAACATTCCTGTCAGTGGAGATTATCTGAGCAGCCTACGGGAGCACCTACAGGCAGACAGCACATGCTCTGCACTGATGGAGTACTGCACAGACGGCTGGCCCGACAAAAGCCAACTGCAGGGAGTGCTGAGACATTACTGGGCTGATAGAGCAGTGCTGACTGTGCACGATGGGCTGCTGCTGCGGGGCACGAGGCTCGTCATCCCATCAGCCTTACAAGGTGATGTGCTGCAGAGACTACATGAGGGACACCTGGGGGTGACAAAGTGCAGGGGCCGGGCCAAACAGACGGTATGGTGGCCAGGACTCAGCAGCCAGCTGAATGACATGGTGCTGAAATGTAGAACCTGCATCCAAGAGCGAAGGAACGTCAAAGAGCCGCTGATGCCAACGGAGATGCCAGACAGGCCTTGGCAAACCTTGGGAGCTGACCTATTCACGCTGAAAAACAAGACTTATCTGCTAGTCGTAGATTATTTCTCAAGATATGTGGAAGTTGCGCTACTATCACCCACAAGGTCCACAGATGTGGTGGTGCACCTGAAATCCATATTTGCTCGTCATGGAATTTGTGAATTTCTTAAAAGTGACAATGGGCCCCAGTTCTCAGGTAGCCACTTTAAATCCTTTGCAGCAGAGTATGGCTTTATGCACATCACGAGCAGCCCCAGGTTTCCTCAGAGCAATGGGGAGGCGGAACGCGCTGTACAAACCGTGAAAAACTTGCTAACAAAGGCGTCAGACCCATATCTTGCATTGCTGGCCTACAGAGCAACCCCTCTACAGAACGGCTATAGCCCGGCCGAGCTGTTGCTGGGGCGCCGCCTCCGCACTACAGTTCCTGCCCTTCCAACCCTGCTGAATCCAGTTTTGCCTGACTACAACGCGCTGGGGGCCAAAGAAAGGGAGAAGAGGTGGAACGACGCAAGATCCTTTGACAAGAGGCACGGAGCGAGAAATCTGGAGCCACTAATACCTGGGGAGGATGTGTGGATCACCGATGCACGAGTCCAGGGCAAAGTGCTATCTACACACAATGCACCTCGCTCTTATATTGTCCAGGTGCCTCAGGGCACACTGAGGAGGAACCGGCAGCACTTGGTGCCGCTGCAGACCAACAGTGAGGTAGTCGACGCGGATGAGCCACCGGTGGGAGAAGAGCCAGCTCCACCAGAGCCAGCTCCACCAGAGCCAGCTCCACCAGTGACAGCATCACCCAGCGGAGAGGGCCCCACCACAGAGACTGTGCGGACTAGGTGTGGGAGAGAGGTTAGAAAGCCGCAGAGACTTGATTTGTGATTTATTGATCTGTTTTCTACAATAAAGAAAAAGAGAGAGTGAAATGTGATGTGAAAATGTTCTGTAAACCTGTTACATTTACCTGAAACCTGAAAGAATAGTTCACAGTATGGTAACGTGTAAGTTATTTTATTTCTATTTTGCATGCTTAGATCAGGGACAGGTCTTCCAGCAAAAGGGCAGAATAAACCCCTTAAGACCTGCAGAGACAAAGGTAGTCCACCCTTTGTTCTCAAAGAAAGGGAGATGTGGTATTATGCAATAATAGAGTAAGGCTGAGCAGAGGGGCACTAGGACCCTGCCAGAAGCCAGGCTCCAGTAACCGGTTGTGTCTGGAAAACCCAGGGTGTCGGCAGTTAGAGAGAGAGGCCTGGGCTTACACGAGGCTGTTGCAGTTGCTGTTGTTATTGTACAGATTAAAGGTATACTCTGTTTACGTCGTGGTACGAGCCTTATTACAAGCATAACGCGACAAGGCCCACCACCACAGTGTCATCAGCAAACTTAATTATTGAATTGGAGCTGAACCTAGCCACACAGTCATGTGTGTACAGGGAGTACAATAGGGGGCTGAGGACGCAACCCTGGGGCGATCCTGTGCTCAGGGTGAGGGACTTCGATGTATTCCCTCCCATCTTGACTACCTGGGGCCTGGCGGTGAGAAAGCCCAGGACCCAGGCACACAGGAAGGTGTTGAGCCCCAATTCCAGTAGCTTCCCGGCCAGTCTGGTGGGGACTATCGTGTTGAAGGCTGAACTGTAGTCTATGAACAGCATCCTCACATAGCCCCCCTTCTGGCTGTCCAGATGGGAGAGAGCGGTGTGCAAGACCTGGGAGACCGCATCGTCCGTGGACCTGTTCGGACGATATGCGAACTGCAATGGGTCCATGTTCCGAGGGAGGAAGGCGTAGATGTGATTCTTCACCAGCCTCTCAAAGCATTTCATGACTACCGAGGTAAGGGCCACCGGACGGTAGTCATTCAGACAGGCTGGGGAGGCATTTTTTGGTACCGGTACAATGATAGATTTTTTGAAGCAGGCAGGGACCACGGACTTGTCCAGGGAGAGGTTGAATAATATAGTGAGCACTGGAGCTAGCTGCGTAGCACAGGACTTGAGTACTCGCCCCGAGATGCCATCGGGGCCTGCAGCTTTTCTCGTGTTCACCTGTGTCAGTGCCCTCCTCACGTCGTGCTCGGACAGCGAGAATGTGTGCACATTCCTCCCTTCAGCTTCGGTAGCCAGCCCGCTGGCGGTATTGTCGATAGTCGGCAGACCTGGAGTGGTGTTGCCCCTCTCGAAACGAGCGTAAAAGGAGTTCAGGTCATCAGCTAGGGAGGTGCCGGCACATGCGGATGAGGGAGGGGTGCTCCGGTAGTTGGTTACAATCCGTAGCCCCTGCCACAGGCTTCTGGTGTCCTGCTGCTCCATCTGTAACTCCATCTTGTCCCTGTACCTTCTCTTTGCGTCCTTCACCGCCCTTCGCAGTCGGTAGGACTCTGCCTTGTAGACGTCCATGTTTCCTGATGCCAGGCCCGAGTTGTAGGCAGCGGTGCGAGCATTCAAGGCCACACGAACAGACCTGTCTACCCAGGGTTTTTGGTTCGGAAAGGTGCTTACCCTTACCGTGGGGACGATGTTGTCGGTTACTGTTGCGATGAAGTCCGTGACTGCTTCCGCGAACTCACTGACGTCACTGGAACTTGCTTCGAACATATTCCAGTCGACATCACTCAGTGCATCTTGCAGCATGGCCTCTGACTGGTCGGACCACCGCTTTACGTCCCTCGTCTCTACCACTTCCCGAACTATCCTCTGTTTATACTCCGGCAACAGGAAAATGGCAGCGTGGTCAGATTTTCCTAGGGGAGGGAGTGAAACGGCCTTGTAGCCTTTCCTGAACGGTGTGTAGCAGTGGTCCAAAGTTCTCTCCCCCCTGGTGGCACACGTGATGTGTTGGTAGAAGTTCGGCATGACCTTCTTGAGATTTGATTTATTAAAATGGCCGCACAGAAACCTTGGGTGGGGCACAAAGTCTCCCGAGGTTTCCGTTCAGGTTTCCGAAGTGGGACAGGGGCATATGTGTAATGTGTAATAAAAATAAAACTGCTGGGGGGGAACTAAGCAGTTCGAGCAGCAGCTATGTGGGGAAAGGTATTGTCGATGTTTTAGGTCGAGACCCTGCATCAGGCTTATTGCTGCTGTGGATCTGAACTGTTCAAACCAGTGATGCCCCAGATTTCATCCTATAGCCAAGAAACAAGGCCAGAATACATCCATGTTTGGATGCTAAATGGGCCTAAAATCTCCAAATGAGCAGATGTATCAATTATGGAGCACATCTGTACACTGGCAAATACAAAACACATGAGTGGCTGTGCCCACATCTTAAATTAGGCCTTGGGCCCTTTATGTATGGAATGTCTGTGTTGCCTTGCATTTTTAATTAGCTTATCCACACTCACTGTCTAAACAAAACTAAAACCAATCTGTAACATGTCAATGTATCAGATGAAAACAAAATGATTCACAGCAAGAGAGCCCCTCATCCTGCAGATTAACCCACAGAACAGGGTGAAAGAGGTGGTGACTTAGAAGTTACATTTTGGCAAGATCCCCAGGAAATCATTCAATCTCACAAACAGAAAGACATCTGCAAAAACTTAATATAAAATGTATAATCATACAGTGCAGCCTCTCTGAGCAAGGAGGAAAGGATGCCCAATTTCAGGAGGTTCGGCAAAGCTGGCTTGTTGTCGACCAGGGTTACAGTGTACATAGACAACACTGCAGTGATCCCAGAGAGACTGGGGTTGGGGTGAGGCTCCATATTCTAGTTTCATGTCCTGTTGATAATTTATTGATTGGCCCTCCAGTTTTCTGAAGGCATTGACTCACACAGGGGGGAAGCCATTCCTCAGATGCAAGGACAGACAGACTATTCTCCAGAGGGGCAGAACCTATACGTGTCAAATATTTTCCAGAGGAGGTCACGAGACAGGTGCGGTTCTAGACTTTGCGTAGAGACTTGTAGGTCAGTCTCCACTGCACTGTTACCACCAAGGCTATGGACACCGCCAGCCAAGCTGAGTTGGCAGGGCTCAGCGTCATAGAGAAGGAAATGACTTTGGTCTTGAAATTATGCCACATGACACACACAACCGTCTTCACCGTTGCAAGGAGGCTCAACATCAAATCCTGTCGCTCCTACAACTCTTAATCTGATGATTCTCAGCTGGAAGTAGTGGGCGCTCAGGTAAGTCATCTGAAGCGTGCAAGGCTGAGCCAGGAGCCGACTTCCCACTTCACCGACGTGCAACTGGAAATAGTGACTGCAGAAGAGGTCTCCAAGGAAAGAACAGAAGCCCCTCAATCGCACCCAACCAACCACAGACACACACGCTCGCACACACCAGAAAATGAGGGCCTCTCCTAGTTTGATCCATTGTTGCATCCATCAGTCTTCTCAATGTTGGACTCCCCACTGAGGTTTGCTCCAACACAGGTGCCTGAGTCAGGCCGCTTTCTTCCACCAAACCCTGTTCATCAGCACTATATCATAATCACCATGTCAGATGTGCATAGACCCAGCGATTCCTGTCACCAGTGTCTGTATAGGGTGGCGTGCACAGGAGCGTCACGCATTGAAGCAAATGGTTCAACACAGCTTTAGATTCTAAGCACACATCACCATGATTTTATCCATCAACAGCAAACCACGGATAAACTGTACCCGATGCATTCCAGATTAGGCCTGCGTACATGCAAGTAAATGCAAAACATTGTAGCTGGGCTGCAGACAAGGCAGAATTGTTGAACAGTAACGTTTACCATCGGTGGTCATTAGTAAACAGCAGCAGTCATATTCAACTCTTGTTATAAAACTACGTAAATAACCGAAACCCGTTTCATACTTTGTTGTAAACATCTATCATTCCAGTATATCATGACATTGGGGTTTTGCCTCAGCAGCTATCAGAGGTGAAATCCAGAGACATTGGCCTCGAGAGTGAATCAAATTATCTGGCCCAGTGTAACAGAGGGTTGGTGTTACAAAGGGCAACATCCCTTCAATGCCATACCACCTGTCAACTAATTGCGTGCTGTTTGGAGTGGAACATAGCTGGATAATTATGATTGTGAAGTGAGTGCCAGCTACTGAGATGAGCCCTGACCTGGACGTGTAAAACTGCAAAGGTTTTCTCAGGCAAAGTTTAAGATCTCCTGAACAAACTTTGCTTTGCTTTCCACGGCATCACATGTTTCAACTGTCTCTGCCCAAGTTCAAAACAATGTCCTGATTAGCAGAAGTGGAAAGGCACATTCCTTAAAAGAACAATGTCAGGAACAGGCAAGTGTTCTGCTGGATAATTCCGTTTTCTTTTCCCAGAGAGCAATTAGTTGTTTCGTTTTTAATCAGCCTGTTTTTTTCCACGGCTTGTAAAAGGAGCTGTGCCACAGTGTTGTGGTGGCCAGCAGAAAGCAGTCTGAGAATAGAAAGCACACAGCACGCAAGGGCCTGCGAGTGACTGTCAGCGAGTCTCCTGTCGCTCATTGTTTTACACAGGACAATAGATATTGGGTGTAGACACAAAATGCTGGAGTAACTCGGCGGGTCAGGCAGCATCTCTGGAGAGAAGGCATATTGGGTGTGATATAAAGCACTTCCTTTTCAGAACATGTGGTGCCAAGTGCCCTAATATTTTGCACAGTTACATGTTTGCACGTTTAATTTGAAAGCTGCTTTCACCCCACTAATACTTGGGTCTTTCATCGCAGAAATAAACGAGATGCAAATTCCTGTTGATATTAATTTTCACATGAGCAGCAAATACCATCTGTCAGACCCCAATGAATCACTTGAGCCTGGGCCAGGCTAGAAATAGACTGCTCTTGGATGGGATCTACAGCTGTGAGTGAGTCCATGCACAACACTGGCCCTGGGATTTATTAGTCATGCACATTTCCGCAGGAGGAGGGGGGGGGGGGGGCGCTTGGTGAATGATAGAGGCACCAATCGAGAACACAAGAGCTGAACTGTGGCTTTGCTTATTGAACCAGAGAAAACATTTGTTGGAAATGGACTCCATTTTAATGGAATCCTGCATCGTGTCCAAGAAAAGACAAGAACAAGATTCTCTGATTTTCCCAGGCATTACCCCCCCCCCAAAAAATGTCATGTCAAGTTTCAGTGTCTGCTGGAATGGTTACTTCATGTCTGTTTAAGGGGGGAAGTTATTTTCTGTGCTACGGCTGACATAAAAAAAAACACTTTTCGAGGTTGTTTGCAGCACTGATCCGAGACTGGATATCTTTGAAAATGCTAGAAGATTTTGAGTAGAATGTATTAGTGGGGGAAAAAAATCAAGATAATGAGAATTACACGTCAGTGATCGATGCAGGGAGGTGGGTTTGGGTTTGGGAACATCGGGAACATGGCTGGCTCCAGAATGATTGAAATAGATGCTTTTTTTTGGAAAGATTGATCGAGATCAGGAAATTATACGTGAATTTCCCCGTCTGGACACTACAGAATGATTTAGCTGAGAATCCATTTAATGTTGGGTATGATTGTAACTGCAGTAACTATGATTTAGTTAATGAAAACATTCTGACTTTGTGCCAGGAATTCTGTTGGTGTAAACCTGACCCATGAGAAAGAGCTCGCAACCATGTTCTCAGCCAACTACAGATTCCTTAATGAGCTTGCTGCAAGTTATGGAACCCGAAGCCAATGCTGATGATGCAGCTCCTATGCATGGCACGAAGGCTTTACTCCAGGGTGAGTGCGTTGTGATCAAGAGTAGCAGGAAACTTAGCATGGAACTGAGAGCGCTGAAACATGATGCACAGAAGGATTTGCTTACTTGAGAAACAGCAAGAAATGAGGAATGTTGCTGGATGGGTTGCCCTGAGAATCTTGAGGAACATGGTGCTAGAAGAATGGCCACATGCTGGATCGATTTAACAGACCTTTCACTTCTTTACTGCCTCTATGGTAATCTCTCCTTTAAAACTTTGTGAGATAGTGTTTCTAATTCTTTGATTGTGCCAGCCCAGTGACTGAAGGGTCATGTCGTTCCAGTAATCCTGGGTTTACAAAGAGGTCCATCAGCTTTAATCATAAGTGTTTACTGAAACAAATAGAAACTGGGCAGATGCTGCACTATTAGAGGTTCCATTCTGCAGATGACACACGCCACATCAGTCTCTCAGGTCGAAGTGATAACTGAGAGCAGAGATAATCCATGCATCAACTAACATTGTTTCAACAGGTTATTTTTCTTTCCATTTATTTCTTCAAGAGATGTAGGCATCGTTGACGAAGCAAGCATTTATTGCCCATTCTTAACTCCCCCAGGCCATTGCAGAGAGTAGTTAAGAGTTAGTCACTATGACCACAGGAGGTTTCCCTAGGATGCTCTGGTTTCCTCCCACATTCCAAAGACATGCAAGATCGCAGGTTAATTCATTAATTAATCAATTAACTAAAACTCCCACAGCATAGGTGGATGGTAGGAAGATCGGGATGGAATTGGTGGGTAAGGTGAGGGATTATTATAGGGATGTAAATGGGGGATGAGATTGGTGGGATTGCTCTGAACCAGGTGGCTTCATGCATTGTAAGGACACGAGGTTTGTATTCAAACATGGCTGTTAGTCACAAAGGCCTCAGTCAGGGAACATTAGACTTTGTGCTATGTTGTTACTGAGTTTTAGATGTCAGATTGTAGCTGAAACTTGGTAAATGTTTAATAATTTGTCATGACCTATTATGTTTGGACAGGAATCTGTGTACAAGCTAGTGTGTGAGTATAATACATCGGAATTTTAACTGTGGATGAATGCTATGTTTGGATCATGCAGACTTTTATCTGTACAAGTCTGTACCAGTCTGCAGACCCCACACACATGGCAATGTGACAAAAATCTTTATCTGTGCTATGAAAGAAGCTCCGCGAGGCCAAGAGAGTGTTTAGAGGAGTGTGTTTGATTAGGTTGGGTTCCTGAAATATCCAGCTCCATAAACTCAGGCAAAAAGAGCCAAACCGACAACAGTGGAAATCGGAATGTGAAACAGGAATGGCGAAAGGATGCAATAGATCCATCAACATCTGTAAAGAACGCAGGAAACAGCCTGCGCCAACAACCAGAGTTATTGATCTACTAGGAGTTTGGTCTGAAGAAGGGTTTCGGCCCGAAACGTTGCCTATCTCCTTCGCTCCATAGATGCTGCTGCACCCGCTGAGTTTCCCCAGCATTTTTGTCTACCTTATTGATCTCCTATCTCAGCTACTTTGTCCTGAATGTTCATGTAATAACTGATCCCAATCGCATCCAAAATAACTGTGGGGATCAAGAGCTGAATATGTGCAGGGGAACGGAATACATATTGCATCTTTTCAGTGGAAGCGGTATCTACAAGTTTGGCTTTCTGTTTCCAACTTAAAACAAACAATTTCTTCAACAAATTCTGCAAGCAGAGAAAAGCTAACCGTTTCTCTCTGACATTCAAAGGTCTCAACATCACTGAGTCTCTTGTCAACAAAGCCGCAGGATTACAATTCACTCCAACTATAACTGGACCAAAAACACAAAATAATTGTCTGGAAGAGCAAGTGGAGGTGGAGAGCAAATCCCAATGATTGGGCAGCGGCTTGTGGCACTGATTCACAGGCAGTCTGAACTGGAGGGACAGAGATGGCAGAAGTCACTCTCTGTTGCTCTGAGACCCCATACTGCAGAGAGTCAGAGAGTCAGCAGCCTCTCTGGAGAAAAGGAATAGGTGACGTTTCAGGTGGACACCCTTCTCAACCCGAAACATCACCTATTCCTCGTTTCCAGAGATGCTGCCTGACCTGCTGAGTTACTCCAGCTTTTTGTGTCTATCTTCAGTTTAAACCAGTATCTGCTATTCCTTCCTACACTGAGAGTCAGCGATCTTGTTACAGGGGATCCTGGACCCTCCTGTGGGATCAGGTTGTGGAATAAGATTTAAGGGCTGAAAATAACCATCTAGTCTTTGCCCTTAGTAAGGGCCCAAGCATACACAGTAGACTTTGGAAAGAATAAAGTGGAGATATATCTTATAAATATTATTAACGAATGGTTCTAAAAAAGTCATAGTTATTTCTACCCTGATCCTGTTTGAACAAATACATGCCTTGGGTGTGTGTGAATTTGAAGCCCATGATGTGTGAATTATTCCAGCTACTTACTTGACAAAATGAATTTTACAAAAAAAAAACCAAGAGAAAGAAGAGGTTCCTCTGTAGTTGGGTGACCCCAGGCATTGTGGTCATAATTTGGGTTTACCGGTGAAGGGTCGTTCAAAACCACAGTTCCAATAGTGGTGGTTTGACAAACCCAAGAACATTATTAAGAGGGGCTAATGGAATCTCATCCCAAAACTGGACATGCACCAATTATTAAATCTGCCATGAATTGGCAGCAACTTTTCACATCACTAGACAATCCATACAAATGACTCCCTGGGAATTTCTGACTCAATAATTATCAGAGATTCCGAAACTGAAGCCAAGCTACATTGGTTTAAAAAAAAAAAAAGCCATCGGATGAGGATGTGTAGGTGAATACTGTTTTGTAAATGCACTCACACTGGGACCACAGGTTCAAGTACTGGGGCGAAAATGGGTGATGGATATTGCAATGGATTTCTCATGAGTTTGGTTGTGTATGTACCTCCACAATCCAACCACATTAAAACTGCACAAATGAAGAGCCTGAACCAGTCATGACATATTGGCACATATTATTCACAAAATGTTCTGACCCTGACTATTGTGAGCCAAGTAAAATACAGCTCTATTCAGAAAGAAGAATCTGAAGAAGGGCCTCGAACCAAAACGTCACCCATTCCTTCTCTCCAGAGATGCTAAGTTACTCCAGCATTTTGTATCGATTTTCGGTTTAAACCAGCATTTGCAGTTCCTTCCTAAACTCAATTCAAGACAAGTCCGTTTGACATGACATGTAGTTTATTTTTAAAATTAGTATCCTGATAAATAACTGAACAAATCAATTCATTGCATTGGATCAGGCAACAGATGCACTGTTCAGATTAGGCACATGCCGTCAGGGTAGGCAAGGTAGGCACTGACAAAAACTATGACATGGCAATTATTAAATATAAATAGTAAGGGCATGGTAGAATTATGCCTATCTAAGAGATCGATTTCTTGGGTAGGCATAATTCTCCGTGCCTTTCAGCCGCAGCAGTTGCAACATGCGAAGGTCTGCGCAGCCCACGTGCCGTCAGCGCTGTTTCAAGCCATCAATTTAAAGCGGGGCTGAAGGCAGAGCCAGAGCTCCTTTCACAGTGCTTGGGGAGCCTAGGCCGGGGTAAAGTTGCGGGGAGGGCAGGAGCATTGTGAAGGAGGGGGTCGGGGCCAGTAACCCACTTGCGACGCTCCGGGCACGGAGCCACCGCATTGTGGCCGGGGAGTGAATTAGCTCGGGTGCCTGCCGCAGCGCTCTGGGCATGGACAGCAGAACCGGCCGCCACTTCCAAAGAAGGGAGCAGCTCGGGTGACTGTGAGCGGTCACCTGCCGCTTCAGCGCCTTCTGCTGGTCCCCGCTCACCTCTGGCAGTGCTCTCCACCTGAACACCTCTCTCCTGCCGCTCGCCGGCCGGCTTCCCGCAAATCCTTAAATTCCGACAGAGCGCTCAAGGGACCAATTGAGGATACTTGGCTGTGGGAATTTAAGGATTTGCAGGAAGCGGCTGACATGAGTGAAGCCGGCGAGCGGCAGGTGAGTGGTGTTCAGATGGAGAGCACTGCCAGAGGTGAGCGGGCCGGCAGAAGGCGCTGAAGTGGCAGCCGGTTCTGCAGTCGGGTCCCGGCAGCCGCTCGCAGTCACCCAAGCTGCTCCTTCCCCGGAAATGGCGGCCAGTTCTGCTGTCCGTGCCCGGAGCGCTGTGGCAGCGGTGAGTGAGTCTGGCATGATCTCCGACCACCTCCTTCTCAACACTCCTGCCTTCCCCACATCTTTAACCCCTGGCACAGACTCTCCACATGCTGTGAAAGGAACTCTCCCTCCAATTGGACCCATGAATTAGTATTGTCATTCAATAAGATGACAACTGATTCAACGTCCCGGTGTGCTCCCGTTTTTCCCACCATCTCTCCACCTGCCTTCATCCTCCGTCCCCCACCCATTCAGTAATTAAAAAATGAAGGAGATTTAGAAGCCTTGAGAAAATTAAATTGCTGCTTATTTTTATGTTTTACGGAGAGAACAATCTGCGCATGAGCGATTTAAGATTTTTTTTTAAAGCCGACTGATGCCTACCTTGAGTAATTACTCACGGCACGTGCCTGGTTCAGACCTGCTGGACGAGTAAACCAGTCTCAACACTTACTGTACTGCTGTAGTTGTCACCTGCACCTCAACCTCTGCAGAACATTCCATTCAGTTTGTCTCCCCATAAAACACAGTATATTCGATAATGCTTGCATTTAGGTGACACATTATCAAAGTTGCAACATCTCCAGAATGAATTACTTTGGAAGTGTTGTAACTGGAGTTACTGGGAAAGCTTTTAACGTAGTAAGAAATTGTTTTATCCCAGCAATGGAATCTCGACTAAGTGATTGTTCTGTGAGATTATTTGTCTGTTTGTACGTGCCTACTTCTGTGTGACTGTTGTATCGTGTCTATTTGTTTATTATCAGATTATATTTGGTGTGCCTGTTGGATCATGCGTGAAGTTTTATGTGTTGACTTGTTTGTGTTTCCACGTACAATGTATCTATTGAATTGTGTGTGCTTCTGTGTGCCCATTAGATCATGTGTTTCTGTTGCATTGTGTGTCTTTTTCCATTGGACTATGTATGTCTATTGACTTCTGTTCATTTCTGTATGTCTGTTGAATCTTAAGTACATTGGTGTAGGTTTATGGGTTGTGTGTTTGTTTATGTATTTGAATGTTTCTGGTGAATCATTGTTTTGTGCATCCATTAAACTTGGTATTTGTGTATGTTTGATGGATCATATATGTTTGTGCAATCCAACAATCTGGCAATAGTGAAAAAAACTATTTAAAGTGTCACAGACCATCCGACACACATTTATTGTTCAATAATTGAACAATCCTGCACACACACACACACACACTGCACACACACACACACACACACACACACACACACACACACACACACACACACACACACACACACACACACACCCTTACAACACATCTTGTCTGTCATACAGGCAATCCTACAAGGAATACAAGTAGGCACAGTCTGATGTGCACACGCTCCCCAATAAATACAAACGTAATCCTATACATATACACATAATCAAACACACATACTAATCTGCCCATACAAGGAGAAGGTTAATTATAGTTGCATAACTTTCTTATGACTAAGTTTTCAAAGTTAACTTTTAGTAGTTAAGGATTGTTGAAAAAGCTTTGGAGCCTTGGATCTTATTAATAGCATCTGCATAATAACATAATTCAATTATGGAATATAATCACAGCAGATGTGCATAGATATATTCTGATAGTCTCAGTCACAGATTAATCCTATGCCCAGCTGCTTGACTCAGGCAAACGAGCATCTTGTTGTATTATTACCCAGCTGACGAAAGAAAACTGCAACTTTGGCCAGAATGATAGAGGACAATTGTAACAGCAGGAACCAGAGAAAACCTGCTAACTTCTGTAGGAAATGAAGGAGTGAGTTCATCAATCAATATAATCCTCCCGAAGATAGACACAAAAAGCTGGAGTAACTCAGCGGGACAGGCAGCATCTCTGGAGAGAAGGAATGGGTGACGTTTCAGGTCGAGACCCATCTGCAGAGAGAGGTCTGAAGAAGGGTCTCGACCCGAAAGGTCACCCATTCCTTCTCTCCAGAGATGCTGCCTGTCCCGCTGAGTTACTCCAGCTTTTTGTGTCTATCTTCGGTTTAAATCAGCATCTGTAGTTCCTTCCTACACAATATAATCCTTCCACCAGCCATCAAAATATGCAATTGTTCCACCTGATAGGTAAATGAATGAATTCTGGTTGGGGGTCAAGGGCGAGGATGAGGATAAGAGCGGGAATGAGCAAGGGTGAAATTCAGCTTTAATGGTGGGTCAACATATGCAGCAATATATCAGCTGCCTTTATGGATCCTGTCAGTATTCCATGTACAAACTGTACATTGACTTCAGTCAGAGAGAACATTTGTGCAAGTTTGTAATGGCTAGTTTCAATATCATGTCAACGCTGAATTTCAGATATTTTCTCATACATTAGCTGCATCATTGGTGATTTCAGCTTCACTCAGTCCTCTGTCACTATTCTGCTTCTTATGCAGTGACAGCCCCTGGCAACCGTCTGGAACTAAACCCACAAAAAAACAAGTTGCAGAGAAACTGAGTGGGTTCGGAAGCTTCTGTGGAGCGAAATGAACAGACGACGTCTTGGGTCTTGGGCCTTGGGTCGTTGGGTCGGGACCCTTCTTCAGACTGTTGACGCCCATCCATTTCTTTCCCCAGATCCTGCCTGATGTGCTGGATTCCTCTAACA
Source organism: Leucoraja erinaceus (assembly GCF_028641065.1). Lineage (NCBI taxonomy): Eukaryota > Metazoa > Chordata > Chondrichthyes > Rajiformes > Rajidae > Leucoraja > Leucoraja erinaceus. Next base: position 15,300,268 of record NC_073403.1, read on the forward strand.
CTTCATTTTTATGCACAAGATTGCAGCATTTGCAGCCTGTTGTGTCTCCTGTTTGCAAGCTGATATCTTACGTGACACTGAGCTGCCATCTCTACGACTGCCTACTCAAACTTCCACAACATTGCTGTCACCTTGCTCTCAAATCCTCCCTTGCTGAGACACTCATCCCCGCCTTTGTTACCTTTGGCTTATTCTTCCTTCTCTCTTTTTGCTGGCAGCCCACAATGTATTATCTGCAAACTTCAGGTCACCCAAGACATTGTGTGTCACTTGTACTAGGTCTGGTAAGATCACCAGCTCCGTTCTTCCTACTGCACCACTCACACACACATCACATATACTGCAATGGCAGACAGAGCAAAATCCATTTTACCATGCAGACTACTTCAGTTGCACCTTGGACCTTGTTTTCAGCAATAAACCTTTGTAGAAATTTTAGTTGATGAAGATTAACAGGCCATTCCAAATAAGATAGATTTTCTAGGCTTTTTGTTTAGGAGGAAGCTGGCTTCCCATTTTTTGGAACCAAATGACTTTAAAGTTAACGTGGAATCATTATTCTTTGTATTGTGGGGTAGAAATGTCACCTCTCATCAATTCTGGTTTCCAGTTATGTGGGCTGATACTCTCTGGAATTTAAAATCAATGAGGAATGATCTCATGAAGCACATAAGGTTGTCAGGGTTGACAACAAGTACGTCAGATTGAGAGGATATTCCTCTTTGCCCAGGAGTCGAGAATTAAGGAGCACTCGGGAGCTGCCCTTTTAGGCAGAACTTTTTATTCTCTCAGAAGGTTGTGAATATTTGGAATACTCAATCCCACAGAACTGTGCATGGTGAGTCAACTTGTACATTCAAGGCTGAGTCAGATAGATCTTGGGAGAGCAAGAGAATCCAGGGTCATGCAGGAGAATGTGAGAACAAGCGGTAATCAACGGTGAATGGTAGAAGATTTTAATGGTGGTTCATGGCTTACCCCCTGCTCCCAGTTCATACTGGGCTATGGCTTGGGTGATTTCCAACAGGACACCTCCCACTCAGACCAAGCACTGATCGGAAAATGCCTTTGCTTCCATCAGATAATGCCAACTCTCTGACACCCAATCAGTGTCACGCCGTGAGGATCAGCCATTTAATGAAGCCTGGTGGCTAAATATTGGTTATTAGGCATTTTTATAAATGTTGTTCTCATTGAGAGAATGGGAGATTTACAATTGTGGACACACTGTCAGATCATGAAACACTACTGCATATGCATTATAATACAATCAGCTGCCAAACTCCCTTTACATTTCCCCAACATTGCACCTCATCTGACCTTTGCATAAGCATTCTTCACTACATCATCAGAGATAGAACAGTACAGGACCTTTGATCCATGATGTCCCTACTCAACATGATAGCAACTTAAACTAATCTCCTCTGTCTGCATGTGATCCATATCCCTCCATATCCATATCCATGTGCCTATGTGATATTTCTGCCTTCTGCATAAGCTAATTTCTAATTGAAAAATTAGTTTACAGTGGTTTTGATCAATAGATCAATGTCCAGGCAGTTTAAAAATATATATATATTCATTTTGGCGATTTGGACAATGCTACACACATAGCAGTGACTGCTCACACCAGGCTGCCATTGAGAAGGAGGTGGTGAACTTCTTGAATTGCTTCAGTCTGTCTGATGAAGGTGCTCCAGTAATACTAAAGGGGAAAGATTTCCCCACATTGAACCCAGGATGAGGGATTTATGATCTATTTCCAAACCTGTTCGACTTGGAGGGCAATCTGCAGACGCTAGTGCTCCCTGGCACCAACTGCGTTTACCCTCTGCAAAGGTGGTGGGTTTGGGATGTGTACATGGCACACTGTACAAGGTGCACTGCTGCCACCAATGACTAGTGGTCCAGGGAACGGCATGGTGATGAACAGGGTACTGACCAAGCACTGTTTTTGCCAGAGGGCTTTGGGTTTTTGAAAGGTGCCAGTGCTGCTTTCAACCAAACAAGAGGCGGGAATTCCACTGCAACCCTGACTTTTTACCTTATAGATGGCGAGAAGATCTTGGGTGTCAGGAGATGAGATGTTGAGATACTTTCAGGATAGCCAGCCTCTGCTCTGTACCTAGAGCCATGATTGGTCTGGTTGTGTTTCTTGTCATTGGGACTCCTGGTATGTTGACGGAGGCCTCAGCAATGGCAATGGCATTGAATGTCACGAGTCCTGGTTCAGTTATAGGTGAGTAGATGCTGCTTGATACTGCAGGCAATGACAGTGCACCTCTCTGCTGATGCTTGTTGGTGGACATTGACTTTTTGTGAACAAGGCATATCTGGGCAATTTTCCCAATTTTTGGGCAAAAGCCAGCGTCGTACTGGAACAGTTTGGCTCGAGGTACAGCCTCCTCTGGAGCAGGTCTCCAGCATTTTAGCTAGAACATTGACTGCTCCCACTGCCTTGACCCTGTCCAGTGCTCTCAGCTGCTTTTTGTTATTGTATGGAGTGAATTAGGTTGGCTGGAGACCAGCTACCATGGTGGTTGGGGTCTCAGGAGGAAGCTGAACCTTTGCAGTGCAGGTGTGTGCATTTCTCCATTGTAAATGCCTTCAGTAGCCAGGGTTTGACATCCCATTAGACAGGGCTCAGCTCAGAACACTTAATGCTTGCTCATTTCACAGGGTGCACCCTGTTCCCTGAGTAGCATAAACCTCTGGGTGCTTTTGGCTGAGGTGTGATCTGAGGTTCCCCAGGAGCTGGTCAAGTGAAGATCAGAGACTGAAATGCATCTCAGGCCAGAGAGCAAGCCAAGATTAACAACCCATGCTCCCCTCGCACTAGTAACAGTAGTCAGTTCTGTGTGACATGGGAGGAGAGAACATGAACATTCCTTTGAGTCAATTTTTGGAAGCCACACCATGTGGAACTGATTTATGAGCACACCCCACTTCAGTGTTTTCAAACACTATGTCCCATCCAAACATTCTTCCATGTACATCTATACAGTACATGATCTCCATTCTCATTTGCTTGTTGGAACTCGGCCCACTGGCTAAGCCCAGAGAACTCAAGACTCAATTGAATTACCTCGTAACAAATTAAGATAATCAGCCAATTTATCTCATATTTCCAGCATTCAGAGCTTTTTTCTTGCTCCTGGTATTTCTGACTTCATTCTTACCCCTCCTACCTATCCCTTCACAGGGCACACCCTATCCACCTTTAGCAGCCAACACCACCATTACTTGTGAGAGTCTAGCTCCCTTATTCCCCACCATCTTGCTGAACTTCCCTCTCGTGTTCTCCACCCTCCGCCTCTCTCTGCAATTTAAAATATGTTAGATCCTGACTTTTTTCCCCCACGGCCATTGACATGAAATGTTGGCTCTGTTCCTCTCTTCACACCTGCTGAATATTCTGAGTATTATCTGTTGTTATTGGAGAGAACTTTGGCACAGGTCTGCAAAGGCGATTGCTTTGGCTCATTCCTTATTGCTCAAACATCTTTTACCAAAGAGCATCAGCAAAGAGCAACAGCAACCTCGATACTATTTACAGCCATACAGTTATAGAGCACAGAACTCAGCTCCTTGGCCCAAAGTCCATGCCAATCTGATGCCTATCCACATCAATCCCTTTTGCCTGTACTAAGCTCTTATCCGTCTACTCCTGTCCTTTTGAGGTACCTGTACTCGTCCAAATTCCTTTTAAACGTAATTGTATCTGTTGCTACCACTACGAGCAAGTTGTCCCATTTAATTACCACTCTCTGTATGAAAAACATACCTCCAGACTGGACCATCAAATACTTTGAGCAACTGGCATCCAGAGTAAAGTGGAATAAATCCCTGCTCCTTGTGGCAAGTCCATCTCTCAGATCTGAACAGCAGTCGGTTCTTTTGTCGATCATCTACAAAAGCTCAGAGTACGCAAATGTACCTGACTCCGCCAATCACCAGTTCTGCCTGGGGCAGACTCAACCCCAACATCCCATCACAAACGCAATAAACACAGCAGTACTTAGAGTAAGCTGGAGACCCTCGTAACATCGACAGTGCAAATGACACAGTCATTCCCAACAGGCTTCAGAAGCTGGGACGTGTGACAACAAGTACATAAGGAATAGATGGAGACCACACAATATCCCCCATTCAATAATATCTTGTTGGATCTTCTATCTCAGTTCCACTTTCCTGCCCTTCCCCATTACCCTTGATAGCCTCTGAGTCTAGGTACACCATTATGTTCACTGGATCCAACTTGGCCAACTTACATAGAGGGTCCTGTGTAAAGGCAACAGCTTCTCTTTCCCACTTAATAGCATGACTTGGAATGTTCAATGTGGCAAGGACATTTGATGGAACAAATGAATGACGTTAGTAGAATGACCTTTCAGTGGGATGTTTGGGTATTGCCACTGAAGGTGGGAGTCTGACATAGCCCTTGCTTTGAAGGTTGGCTCTAACCTTGCTGTGAAGTCCCTAGCCAGCACATTATTTTCCCCAGAGCAGCACATTGATCCCTTGTGCCTACACTCGTACAGAGGGAGCAACGCAATCTGGGGCGGCACCACACCCGCTGAGCCCAAGTATAAAAGGTGAAAATCGCTTCACTATCAGCACAATGTCTTCTCTGCAGCTGAGCAGGTTTTCTCCAATAAAAATGATGAAGTCTGCCCCAGAGCAGCTGTGTAACGTCGAGCCAGAGCTGAAATGAGGACTGGCTTTTTTTTAAATGAAACCAACATGTGTTATTTATGGATTCAGCCAAACTCCAGCAGCTTGCTCCTACTCTCAGCTCCTGAAAAAAGATGGCGCCAAAATCAAGCTTAATAAGAACTCACTGCTCCTATACTCGCTGCTGAATACTGCCTGCCCCATGCCTACCCCAAATGACTGGTTGTACCAGACACCCAAGGTCTCGCTTCTCCCTTTTTTTCGGCCACCACAAATGGATAAGTCCTGTTTAACAACAAATAATTATTGGGCAATTTAAAATGTACTTCTGCAATACTTTTTCTTTTATGATATTACTGATTATTCTGCACACTCTGGTATATCTAAATAGTTAAATATCAACCACACAGGAAAGGTAAAGTACAAATACATTTGAAGCAGCTAAATTATTCTGTGAAGAATTGTGTTCTCAGACTGTGTAGGACAGAGTTTAGAGTTTAAAGAGATACAGCATGGAAACAGGCCCTTCAGCCCACCGAGTCCACACCATCTATCGATCACCCGTTCACACTAGTTATATGTTATCCTACTTTCTTGTTCACTAGGGGGGACAATTTACAGAGGCCAATTAACCTACAAACCTGCAAGTCTTTGGGATATGGGAGGAACCCATGTGGCCACAGGAAGAATGTGCAAACTCCAAATGGACTGGACCCGAGGTCAGGATCGAACCTGGGTCTCTAGTGCCGTGAGACAGCGGCTCTATCAGTTGCATCACCTCTCAACGATCTGGTGCGATTTGAGGATGTAGAAGGAATTCCATCACTGATGCTAAATTAGAAAACATTCAGTCCAACAATTCTGTGTTTTTTTCCACAGAACCCTTTCCCATCTTACTTCATATCACCTTCTCAACCCCTCCTTCTGGTCCTTTCTGCCTGAGTCCGGCTGCCTAACCTCAGTCTTGGGGACTTAACGATATGACTTGGGCTTGGTTTGGGTTGGGTCGAACTGTACCATGTTGACCAGGTTCAGTATTTTATCTAGGTCAGGATTATATGCCTAGTATTAGTGCATGTGTACTCTGCTCGGGGTCAGTAGCAACATGCCTGACATATAGCTAGTGGGACTTTTCCACTTTCCCATAAAAGCTTCTCAGTCAGGATAGTTGTGGAAACATTGAGATGGCATTGGACAGAGGTCAGATTTGGATTGGCCACCGTCAGACCAGAGTGCGTCGGGTTTTAATTTTACACAGATCTCAATTTGCTGCCACGTATCTTATCCTGATTCTGATTAAATCTATCTCCACTAATCATTTCAAGATCTCCGTGTGGGAGCACATTCCACTGCCTTCTAAATGAAGGAGTTTTTTCTTGACCTCCTTTTTAGATTTATTGATGGTTATCTCCTTTCTACAGTCCTGACTTTAGGCTCCCCCAACAGTGGAAGGTCCAGTGGTCAAATAGCAAAACACCAAGAGTATTGATTTCAGCATTATGTAAAATTGCTTTGAACAGTTACATTCTGAGCAGGCCTGCTAGTGGACGATATTTTGCAGTCACAAACTGCGATCAATTCAAAGTTATTTCTTGTGGTTTGTAAATTTCTCTTGCAGAAGCTAAAGAATTGTGGGCGCGTTCCCATAGGCTAATATTATTTTTCCTTTATAGTTTTCCTCCCATATCCCAAATTGCTTATTGTATAATATAAGTTTGCCTTTATTGTTATCTGCACTGACACAAGGATTTGCATATGTGGCAAAATAAATGCAATATCTCTAATTTGTCTGCCTAAATCAAATATGAAACCTCAGCAACTATGGTATTCTGTGGACTGTGTCTGCAGCTGCACGACTGACTTCGGTTTTGCACTATTACGGTTACATAGTATTATGGTCATTAATTTTTTTGATTATTGATTATTGTATATTTATCTGTGCATTGCGTTTATAGACCTGTTATGCTGCGCCAAGATAGAATTTCATCATTCAGTTATTGGCGAATATGACATTTAAACACTCTTGATTCTTGATTCAGAGTTAAAGTACAGAAATAAGTTATCTAATGCCCCTGTCCCACTTAGGAAACCTGAACGGAAACCTCTGGAGACTTTGCGCCCCACCCAAGGTTTCCGTGCGGTTCCCGGAGGTTTTTGGCAGTCTCCCTACCTGCTTCCACTACCTGCAACCTCCGGCAACCACCTGCAACCTCCGGGAACCACACGGAAACTTTGGGTGAGGCGCAAAGTCTCCAGAGATTTCCGTTCAGGTTTCCGAAGTGGGACAGGGGCATAACATATCACCAACTGTCTAATCCAAGGCATTCTTCCATGCTTCCAGTTCATACAAGCATGTCTTTCCTTTTAAGTATCTTATTATGCTCAATGTTATGTTAAAAGCCGTTTGCATAAAGTTTCCAAATGTGTCCAATTTCTTCCTTTTTCAACTCTTGATAAGCCCAGGTCTTTGCTCTGCGCTGAGGATTTAGCAGGCTCTGAAGACTCACTTTGAAGTTTCTCAAAATATTTTGTCATTTAAAACAAATTTACTATCTTCCCCTTTGGTTCTGAGCTTTTATTTGCAACTACAATCTTACATTTCTGATAGCAGTAAAGTGAATCTTCAGGGGACTGGCTTTCTGGGACTGTTATGTTCCTATCACAAGATGCACAGAACTACGCACAATACCCCAACTGTGGTCCATTTAATGCCATGCACCAATTTAACAATTTCTTTCTTTCATAGTCCACACCCCCGCAAATAAATCTCAGAGTTGCACTCGCTTTTATTCCCATGCATTTAAATTTTAAATCCATGAGTTCCATTAGAGTTCAAATTGAATCCTTGCTTTTCAAAGTCTTTGGACATGGGAAGGAATAAACCCGAGGAACTATTTAACATGGTCATTTGAGTCGAGACTGAATTCCTGATTATTTTACCCTTTATAATGGGCCCCACCCAGATCAGGCGTTGCTGTTCAGGGGAGGTGGACAACTCCCTCTGACACAGCCTTGCCTCCGTCTCTGGCTCTCTTTAAGTGAACGCCAGAAGATGTGGAGGATGAGGACAAGCAGTCGTTCTTTACTGACGGAGCGGAAGCAGAACTCAGGAAGCTGTGAAATTGAATGCCTCTAGTTTATAATTAATATTGGATTTCTAGCCTGCAATAAATTGGCTGAAAATAAACTCTTCCGAAAAAAGAAAAAATACTTGGAGCAGATGGTTCTTTAATTGCAGTACCAATTACTGACACGCAGGCAGGATAGCTGCACAGAATCAGATTGTTGAGTTATTTTGCAGCGTTTCCTCTGCACACTGCAACAGGTACTCTGAAACACTTTCACAATTTCATTTGCATTAATGCAACTGGAAATAGGCATTGCCTCTCATGCAGAGGGATCAGACAGTATCTCCCAACTCATGATTTGCAACCTGTGCTGTGGAATCAGGTCTCCTTGATTTGAAGGCAGACACAAAAGGCTGGACTAACTCAGTGGGTCAGGCAACATTTCTGGAGAACGTGAATAGACGATGTTTTGGGTTGAGACCCTTCTTGATTTGAATTGTCTTTAGCATGCAGCAAGGAAGGGTCTGAGGTTTGCTGATTGTGTACATGAGTCTGGTTACTACACAGCAGGGGGTTGCGGTGAAAATACTTCTAACGGTTGTCACATCACAAAGGTCACTGATCAACATTCCACATACTGCAGATACAGTTAGATCTCAGCCCAGCCGGCCAGCAACCCCACCCCATTCTTGCCCGCTTCTGAATGAAAGTTCACTGTAGTTACTCCTCATAAATATCAAAACATTAAGCCTCAGATCAAAAGAATTACTCCTTGTATTGTTCTAAATATTCTCTGGTTACTCTGATGTCTCGATACATAAGTATACACACACACACACACACACACACACACACACACACACACACACACACACACACACACACACACACACACACACACACACACACACACACACACACACACACACACACACACACACACACACACACACACACACAATACACACACACACACACACAGTCATCAACACACACAAACGCTCGCTAACACACATGCACACACAAATACACACAAACTTCAATCAGCGAATGACTTACCCTGTAGACCATTACTTTGAAGTTATTCCGTTTCAACAGCACGGCCTCGTTTGATTCGAGCTTCTTGATCTGCGTAGCCTGCTTCTCCATGTTATGCTTGATGGTCTTAACATTGACACTGACTTTGCGAATCTTCTCCAGCATCTTGTTGACACTGTTTGCTGAGGTTGTGTGCGACTTGGTGAGTTTGCTCAGCTCGCTTTGAATGCTGAACACGGCATTTTCCATCTCCTGGTGCCGCTGCTCCAGCTGCTGCTGGCTGTTTTGGATCTGGTCAACCATTCCCACCACTTTGTCCAGGAGAGTGAGCACCAGCACCCCGTTGAACTGAGGCTCTGACTTTGAGCTTTCATCCTGCTTCTGTGGCTCTGGGGGCTCCGGGCTCTCCTGCTCCCGCTCCTGGTCTTGCTCCTGCTCCAGGTTCAGGTTCAGCTCCTGCGCTTCTGCCTGCATGGTGTCTGCCATGGTTGGAAATGTCAAACTGGGATTGAAATTACCAACTGAACCTGGGCTGACTGTGCTGGGATGGAAGCCAGTCCTGCAGGAAGAGAGAGAATGAGAGAGAGAGAGAGAGAGAGAAATAGGAGCCTGTCTGTATGTCCTCTCACTCCAGTTACACAGCTGCTCAAGAAGTGTCCCACAAAATGTGCAAGCTTAAAAGGACATCAGCTACTCCACCTAGCTGCACAGTGTGAGACTGCTGAAGTTCATGCCAGCCCCCTCCTTAAATTGTTTGAATAGTTGGGAGGGAGTTGAAGACTTCCAATGCAAGCACAGGCACATCTCACGGGGAATGCACACCTCCAAGAGAAAATATCGCAGACCTGAGACAGGAATGTTTACAGAACTGTGCTCGACATGTTAAATGCTAAATAACAGACTCTGGAACTGCTGATGGATGAATCCAGCTTTGAAACAGACCTCAGCACAAGCCAGCCACACATGCCCACGCATACAAAGAGACAGCTGAATTTCCATTGTGGCAAATGTACTAGTCTAAGCAATTTCTCTTTGCAAAGAAAGGCAGATTCTGGTACAAACAATAAAAATCCAGCAACAGTTAACATCAATTTCCACACTTAACAGTCCTGCAGTGAGCACAAATCTATATTTAGCCTCTCACTGTTAACTGTGAAGTTGGTAAAACTTCACGTCTGCGTAACATTCAACAAACAGCTGGAAACAATTCACAAACAGATTTTTCTTTGAATCAGTAACAAAAATGATATCAAACGAGTGGGACTAGAGGCAAAAGAGAATCCGTTTGGGGATGTCTGTATGCACCAGATTAGAGAAGAAGGTGGTGAATGCTTTCTTTGCCTGTTATGGGGCCACAATGATCACATGTGGCCCAGTTACTTTATGCACTCCCAGATTGTTAAAATATTTATCTCTAGTGTTCAGTTGCAGAATGGCTATTCCCTTCCTGTACTGTTGTTATGTCTCTGAGTGTTCTTTCAGATTAACACTGCCATGGAAAATGGGATAGGAATCAGGGTGTGTTTTGTCAATGTTATTCAGCAACGACAGGGTCAGATGAGAAATTATGCTCATTCCTGTTCTTGGGAGAGGATTTGCTGCATTATTTTTTGACAGCACCATAAATGTGCATACTTAAAAGAGAGAGAGAGAGGGGGAGTGAGGGAGAGGGGGAGGAGGAGGGGGAAGGGGAGAGGGGAGAGGGAGAGGGGGGAGGGGAGGGAGGGGGAGAGGAGGGGAGAAGGAGAGGGAGAGGGAGAGGGAGAGGGAGAGGGAGAGGGAGGGAGAGGGAGAGGGAGAGGGAGAGGGGAGAGGGAGAGGGAGAGGGAGAGGAAGAGGGAGAGGGAGACATATATATCATATTGTCATATGTACCGAGACAGAACAATGAGATTCTTACTTGCAGCAGCATAACAAGTTAACACGATACTCGGTAGATAATATTATAAACAAACAAAAATAGAAGACTCCAATATTAGCGCAAAACCAAACAAAAGCCCGAGGTCCCAAGTGCAACCAAGACAGTTCCTCATTTGATGTTTAGGGGTTTGTAGTGTTCAATAACCTGATTGTTGTTTGGAAGAAGCTGTCCCCGAACCTGGAGATCATGGTTTTCCGAATCCTATACCTTCTTCCTGATGGCAGGAGTGAAATCAGACCTAGAAACATAGAAACATAGAAACATAGAAAATAGGTGCAGGAGTAGGCCATTCGGTCCTTCGAGCCTGCACCACCATTCAATATGATCACGGCTGATCATCCAACTCAGTAACCTGTACCTGCCTTCTCTCCATACCCCCTGATCCCTTTAGCCACAAGGGCCACATCTAACTCCCTCTTAAATATAGCCAATGAACTGGCCTCAACTACCTTCTGTGGCAGAGAATTCCAGAGATTCACCATTCTCTGTGTGAAAAATGTTTTCCTCATCCCGGTCCTAAAAGATTTCCCCCTTATCCTTAAACTGTGACCCCTTGTTCCGGACTTCCCCAACATCGGGAAGAATCTTCCTGCATCTAGCCTGTCCAACCCCTTAAGAATTTTGTAAGTTTCTATAAGATCCCCCCTCAATCTTCTAAATTCTAGCGAGTACAAGCCGAGTCTATCCAGTCTTCTTTCATATGAAAGTCCTGACATCCCAGGAATCAGTCTGGTGAACCTTCACTGTACTCCCTCTATGGCAAGAATGTCTTTCCTCAGATTAGGCCTGGTCTTGGCCAGGTGGTGTGGGACCTTGATGACCTTGGCTGCCTTTTTGATGCAGGGCCTCCTATAGATCCCTTCAATATTGGTCAGCTTACTACTCATGATGGACCGGGCAGTGTCCACTAGTTTTTGTAATCTTCTTCATTTCTGGGCGTTCGACTTCCTGAACCAGGCAGTGATGCCACCAGTCAATATGCTCCCTACCGAACAAAGTCATCAGCTTAGTTTTTTTGTCTGACAAAGTAGAGTTACATTGGTCCCTTGGGCACCAGCCCTCAATACTTCATCTTTGGTGGCTCAGACGATTATCAAAGCTATTCTACTGCACTGTAGTTTGCGGTGTGAGAGATGGAGAATGCCGCACTACTGTACATCTAAGAGATCCAGAAAGCTTGACCACAAATAACTGGGGCAGCACTGGAGAAAAACATGTCTGGAGGGGCCTTGGTTAGTCAGTTTGCTTCTACTTACCGCTTATCCCTTAGAGGTCCCTGATGTGAAGGGCCTCGAGATACCAGTCAGATATATGTCACGGGTGGGGCCAAGTTCATAGAAATGAGGTAAGAAAATTATTACTGGGATAAAGAAGGCATGAAAACATTTTGCAAGGATGACATAAAGTTATAAAGAGAGACTGCATAGGCTGGGATGTTTTACACAGATGGCAAGGTGTGCCTGGAACATGCTGCCAGGGATGGTGGTGGTGGCAGTTATGATAGTGGTGTTTAAGAGGCATTTGATCAGGCACATGCAAGGAATGGAGGAATATGGATTACGTGCATGTAGACTAAGGGTGGGAGATTCAACCTTCACGTGGTCCACCCTGTTTCAACTAATGCAATCAACCCGATGTGTACAAACAAGATCACATAGAACCTAGTTGACCTACAGCTTTAGGCTGTGCACGCCATACGCAAGAAGAAGAAGCATGTAGATTAGATTCATTTAACTTGGCAACATGTTCAGCATGAACATTGTTGGCTGAAAGGCTATATTGTATGCTCCAATGTAAGAGACAGAGGGGTGACCTTATAGAGTGTTATTAAATCATGCAGGGCATTGCTAAGGTGAATAACCATAGTCTTTGTTCTTGGGTAGAGAAGTCTAAAACTAGAGTGCATAGGGTTAAGGCGGAAGAGGAAATATTTAAAGGAACCTGAGGAGCAGCCTTTTCACACAAAGGGTGGTGCTTACATGGAGCAAGTTGCCAGAAGAAGTGGTAGAGGTAGACAATAGACAATAGACAATAGGTGCAGGAGTAGGCCATTTGGCCCTTCGAGCCAGCACCACCATTCTATGCGATTATAGTTACAATCACAGCATTTAAAAGACATGGAAATGAAAGGTTTCCCTATATCATGGGATAGACACGGACATGCAGGATTAGTTTCATTATACGGCTTGGTCAGCATGAACAAGTTGGAGATTAGATTCGTTTATTGTCATTCAGACCTTTCGGTCTGAACGAAATTCTGTTTCCCTGCAGTCATACATATAATTAAAAAAAATGACAAAAACACAACAATCAACACAAAATTTAACATCCACCACAGTGGCCCTGTTTCCAGAACAGAATACACACACTGGTACGTCCGAAAAGAGAACAGCAGCAGACGATATAATGGAGATTGTTATAATTAGGCCAGTGTTGCTATTGTAGGAAGAATGAAATCGAGGCCACCAATATAAGAAAAGGGCAAATTATCCAAAGGGCATTGAAAGCAATTCTTGCCCCCCAGAATATGATATGGAAGAGAAACTCTGGATGTAGTGGGGGCACACATTCACATACATGTGGCCCGGACTGGCACTGGGAGGAAGTGGATGCTGCTGGATGTCAGGAAGCAGAGGCTTAAGGGGATTGTAATTGTTAACACGCTGGTTGGTCCTATGGCCTCAGAACCATGAGTTATACATAATACTGCGATGGCGCCATTGCAAATGGCTCCTCCCACCTCGCTACCATTATACTGTGCCTGATGCCATGATCCGAACTTTGTTGTGTCCACGAACATCCCAGAAAAGCATAAAATGACAAACAGCTGGTATTGCAGGGAAGAGTTCATGATGTGGTCATTGCAATTTTACCCTGCAACAACCAATGAACGGGCACCAAGAATTAACCTCAGATGATGGAAATCTTGTGTGAGATTACCTCACATGGTGAAAATCTTCTGCCAGTGGTCACTAAACATGGTCAAATGTCTCGATTTCAAATATTGGGTATTGGAATTTTACTTCAATTATTAAGTTGACTTATAAAGAGATGTTAATGTTTTTTCAGATTTCACAGCTGTGCTGGGATGAGCTGATGTTGGATGATAGAGAGTTTCCACAATTTACAGCTGCCGGGGAATAACAGCTGTAGAGGAGGTCTCCCAATAGCAGCACTGAAACTGTCACAGTGTCCCACTGTGGGTCGATGGTGACATCAGAAACAGGCAACTACAGTTTCTATCAACTGGCTGAAAATTATCTGCCTCAGGCCTTAACTTCTTCTTGATTGAAAGCAGTGGTGCACATCAGAGTTGTGTCAAGAAACATGTCAGCGCAGAATATAACCGGCCCTACACAAGTAAGGGAGACAAATATTGTTCATTAGGGTTCCAAGGGCAATGACAATCTCATAAGATCACGTGATTCTGTTCTCGGATGCCTGATCCCTAAACTTGAACAATTTGGACACTAGTCTGCTCTGCGTTAGTAGTCTCCAGTTCTGAGTTTGTTTTGCTCCTGCTGTGCAGTTGTTAGAGACATACTGCATGGAAACAAGCCCTTCGGCCCAACTGGCCAATATTGACCAAGATGTCCCATCTATACTGGTCTCACCTGCCCATGTTTGGTCCATATCCATCGAAATCGGTTCTATCCATGTATTTGTCCAAATATCTTTTAAATAGTGTCATACTATCTGCCTCAACTATCTGCTCTTCCGACTCACTCCGACTATGCCCACCATCCACTTCCTGAAAAAGTTGCTCCTCAGGTTCCTATTTCCTCTCTCACCTACACTGTTTGTTCTTCCAAGTTTGAGCTGAAAGTTTAAAGGTCTGATGGGAATAGAGCATGCAACGCCTCACTACATCCCTACTCTTGCTCGAGCTTTGGAGAGGAATAGTTAGGGTTGCCGACTCTGGTTTCTTGTATTATGTAAGTTGATGCCACACGACCACTTGTGTTGAATCCCTGCCTTCATTCTTCCATCATTCACCCCATTCCCCATCAGATACCATTCAATTAAAAAGGGAACAAGATTGAGGGAAGTTTTACTATAGATGTTTGAATGGTGTTAGGTGTTGGATCACAGAACATACAACAGTACAGCACTGGAACTGGCCCTTCAGCCCACAATGTCTGCGATGAACTTCATACCAGGAGAGAGAATGCAAAATCCAGGCAGGCACGAGGCGCCACAAGGCCCAATCCTGCTTTGATTTCTTATCTTCATCAGTCCAGATCCCAAAAAATTGAAAAAGGAAAGGGCAAGGAAACATTTACATTGCAATAAGAAATGAAGTGTCAATCCACGCTCCAGCTGTATGCTGGCACACGTGAGTGGTCAAAGAAAAGGCTCATTCTCCTTGCAAACCTGCTGACCAATGTTGTTTTGTGACAGGTGATGGGGCGACTGCAAGATGGGGCTCGGATGGGGCTTGCTAGCATAAGGCCCTTTCCAAAATTCAAGAGACTCAAGAATCAAGGGTGTTTAATAGTTATCTGCACCACGAATGGAGCAACAAAATTCTTACTTACTGCACCTTAACATAATAATACACAGATAAATATATAATACATACAATAAATCAACAACAGTAATACCATAACAGTGCAACACTGAAGTCTGTGTGCAACTAGAGAAATAGTGCCTGGAAGATTATAGTTGCTGAGGTAGAGGTTAGTCGAGAGTGTTTAATTGTCACACATACCAACAACATTTGCTTAGTAAGTGACTAGCAATAATCGTGCACTGGAGTCTCTGACTGACTAGAAGAGGAGTATATGAGGAAATGCTGAGCATTTAGCATTTCTCCAATGAGGCCAGGATAGAACCAGTGCCATGATTCAAGCCCGTTCTTGCCCCAATTCATCTGCTGCCAACTCTTTAGCATAATCTTTAAACACTTGCATGGAACTCATCTGCCACCTCAGGGGGGGGGGAGAAAATCCTGCTTGAACCCAAGGAGCCACCGAAGATGAAGGTTCAGCCTTCGGTTCACTCACCTTGTGATACCTGGGTCCATTGACTTCAGTCATGGACATTTTAAGAAACATATCAAAGGAAGAAGGAGAGATGGAGAGGCTGAGAGGTTTAGGAAGGGAATTGCAAAGTTTTGGCTGAAGGTTTGTCTCCCAGTAGGGGGGAGATTAAATAATGGGACTGACAAAGGGACTGCTGACCTCTCAGAATGTTTCAGAATTGGAGGAGGTAAAAGGCACAGTGAGCGGAGGGAGATACAAAGAGATTTGAAAACAAGGATGACAAACTTTGAAGTGTAAACTTTATTTACTGGGATCCGGGGCCCTGTAAAAACTACGGTAGATCACATCCCTGGAGCTATGGAATAAATTACCTTGAGAATCCAGGTCAAATCCCAAGTATGTGACTCAGGGGCTGAACTTGGATTCAGGCAACAGAGTTTATGCCGATTCAAAATATTTCACGTTTAATCCACAATTACTATATGAATCCGACCCTAATCAGCAAAGGTGAAGCGAATTTACTGGATAAAAGTTGCATCTAATGTAATGCATCGCCAATGATATATGATGATGAGTGGACCTGCTTATACTCAGTCTACATGGTCTATGATGCAACAGCGCCTTAAACTAAATATTAACGCTCTATTTAATTGTGAATCTCAGAAAGCTGGTAACAAAACGTTGGGCTGTTGGCATAATTAATCAGCTTGTCGTGAACCTGCTGGCAATTCTTTGGCCTCGACCACATAACATCGCTATTATTTTTATGTCTTGTCCAACAAGCAGCGGAAAACCGATTTTCTCCTTTTCCTCCCTGCTGCTGATGGACTAACCTCAGATTAAAGACACTTCCTGCCCTGATTTTTGTAGGAAATGTAATCAGAGGTAAGGTCACGCTAATCTGCAGAACCATTGGTGAGAAGAAAAGCGGAAACAAATGTTAAGTTAAATATTTAAAACACCCTCAACAAAAGTGAACAGCTTAATTGGAAATGTTTTGCAAATATTTCTTGCTTGCAAGGAAACTCAGTGGTTCCATCAAGAGGCCATAGCGTCTATCAGCATAAAAATGGACTCTATGGGACAGGAACAGGCAGAAACAATGGGTCTGCCAGGACAGTCCTGCTTGTGTATTGTGTGGATAGAAGCAAGCAGTGGGGGACTGGCGGGGAAATAAGGTTGGAGGTTGTGGAGGGGAGATCACCAGAGGCAATACGATCAGAAGCATTCTATGAGATGATGGCTTGGTGTTTGGCTGTAAGTTCATGTTCAAGAGATAGGTGTGAGGATGTGTCTGAGAGCGCAGCTCAGTCGAGGTCAGCCTGCCAGACTACGATGGTGCTTCCCTTGTTGGCGGGCTTAATAACAAGGTGGGGATTGCTGTGGAGTGAGCAGAGGGCTGAGTGTGCAGAGGAGGTGAGATTGGGGTGGATAAAGGAAGTGGAGGACGAGTGGACAGTGGATGCCACGCTAGCAGTTGGAAATAAAAAGATCAAGGGAGGGTAGAAGGTCAACAGGGGACATCCTGAAACGCTGATCTCTTGAGCGTTTCCAGCATTTGTTGTTCTGTTTTCAGATTTCCATCTTGGGTGCTTTTTGATTTTTATTTACTGATGGACAGTTTGTAGTTCTTCATGTCATCAGCAGAGGGAGATATTGCTCCTCTATCTGCTGGAGTAATTGGTTAATTATGAGTGTTGTAATATTTTCCTTTAATCTTCAACTTTTATTGCATTTGGATCTTGTAATTTCTACCATGATCCCTCCCCCCATTACATATATAAATAATCACATATATAAATAATGTCGCCGTTCCTAAATATATTGAGCTAATTATAGTCTGGTGTCAAATTCTGGGCGGAGATAGTGATTCTCAGAGGAGCTCAGATTCCGAAAGATTCCGGTAGAAGGTGCAGGTCCAGTTGGTTAAAATGTGAGGGGAGGAAGAGAGGGGCAATGGAGTGGTTCAAGGCAACAGTGGCAATGAGAGGGTGCTCTTCATCTGAGGCAACAATGTGACAGACATCTCAAGATATAGTCTTGCAGCTTCCTGTAAACCGTTGTGGTATAGTGATGTTTGCCTTCTTCACTTGTCATGTTGTCACCTTCCTTGGCCTTCAAAACTGAAGTCAATGAGTGTCAATGAGAAATCATTCCAATGGTTCGAGTCAGACCACATGCCCTAAGGGAAGGTGGCGGTCAGAAGTCAATTATCCCAGCCCCAGGACATCACCGAAGGAATCCCTCTGACCAGTGTTCTAGACCTGACCATCTTCAGCTGCTTCACTAATTCATCCATCAGATGGCCAGCGATGGGGATGCTTGCTGATGATTGCACCATGCTCCATAGCTCCTCAGCAAGTGAAACCTCTTGTTTCTGCCTCTCACAATACCCAGATATCATTGGGCTCAGGCAGAAAGGTGACAAGTAACATTTGCCACACTAAAGTCCCTGGCAATGGCCATCTCCAAAGAGAGAGAATGGCACCAACTCACCTTCACCTTCCATGGCTATTCTTACTGTGTCCCCCTCCATAATATTGTGACTACAAGAGTAGGTCAGAGGCTGGGCATCTCTGCACATGACGCATCTCCTACCACCCCACTACCTCAAGCTATTGACAAGGCAGTTGCTTCATGGTCATTAATGATGCCAACTTTTTATATTCCAGGTTCTTTTTATTTGCTTGAATTTAAATTCCTCGCCTCTGAGGTGGGATTGGATTCATATTTTTCACATCAACAACGTGCTACCAGACCCTTTGTCACGGTCTTCTGTGTTCTTCAAACACCTTAAAATGGTGTTTTAATTGTTTCCTCCTCGTCTTTCAGATTCAACATTACTACTCAATCAAAAATTTGAGATTTAGATCACCTTGCTCCCTAATACTTTAACAGTGATGCTGTGCTAACGTTTGGTTCAAGCTCGAACTGTTGTCTGAAGAAGGGTTTCGGCCCGAAACGTTGCCTATCTCCTTCGCTCCATAGATGCTGCTGCACCCGCTGAGTTTCTCCAGCACTTTACATGTCTGCCTTTACTCTTTAAGCTGCCACGGAACTCTGTACCAGTGAGCTGGTACCTGCACTATGTTTCCAACCTGTCTCCACCATGCAGACTACGAGCTGCCTCCAGCTCCCTCAACACCCACAAATTCCTGCAAAGTACATTTTAGGAAAAAACACACTCGGAGCCTTGAAGGAAACATGGAACAGGGGCCCTGTGTCACTCATAGCCCACATTAGTCTGTGGTCTCGCATTAACTATCCATATCAGGTTCATGAATTAACACATAGGCACCATAATCTGTATTGCCATAAAGGTGATCATTTCAAGAAGGAACTACTAACATCTACCATGTTATTCAGGACATTAAAGAAAATGAACAGCTCCTGTTGTTACAGACGGAAAACAGGTTCCATTATAGATCCTGACAGACTGAGTAATATTTATATTTGGTGGTAGACAAAAATACTGGCGAAACTCAGCAGGTGAGGCAGCATCTATGGAGCGAAGGAAATAGGCAACGTTTCGACCCGAAACGTTGCCTATTTCCTTCGCTCCATAGATGCTGCCTCACCCGCTGAGTTTCGCCAGCATTTTTGCCTACCTTCCATTTTCCAGCATCTGCAGTTCCTTCTTTAATATTTATATTTGTCTGGAAACTTTAATTTGCTTTGAATGTTTTATAAATGTTGTGTGATTTTTGGCTGTTGTGGATGGCAAAGAGCTATGTCACATGAGGAGGTTTTACAAACCCAGGACGATGAGAATGACTAAATAAAGATAAAAATCACATACTTTGTGGGTTTGTAAACTTACATTTTATACACCGGTTGTCCTTGAATCTGTATTTCAGGTCAAATTGGAATGATTTGCTTCACACAAGCTCGTACAATGAAGAATTTAGTTTCTACCACTTATGTAACTACATTATCTTAAAATTCTACAAGTGCGTAATATGGTCTTTGTTGCAACATTTTTTGAATAGCATTATGCATTGAGAGACTGATTATGACACATATCAGCTTCTATCTTAGTAAAGACCAGGATCCATTAAAATTTACCTAATGGTATGCTGTGATCCCACTGGCTCTCCACTCTGCACTTGACCACATGGACAACGAGACCAGGTTGTTGTTCATCTGCTGCAGCTCGGCGTTCAACATCATCACTTCCTCTGCACTTATCATCAAACTCATCAGCCAGAAAATGAAATAAACAGGAAATGCACGAGAGTGGAGCAGATTTAAGTGTTCACGGGGACACCATCAACCTGTATTTATGCTGTGTTTTTTAACAGAGCATGTTAATGGCCTGTTAAGTGCTTATCAGGAAATCCATCAGACAAAATTTGAGACGGAGACACTAAAGATGCGACAAGGAAAGTTCGATCAAACAGGCAACTTTAAATCAGAAGCAAAGATCTTATAGCGAAGCAAGATAGCCTACTCCTGCTAAATGCAATGGACTGACGTGTAGTACGCTATGGAGGGGATCATGGGCATTTTTCCACGCCCATTTTAGCAACCTGAGCCTACCTAACCCGACCCGACTCGCACTGTAATCAATGTTGCGGGGCAACAGTTTGTGTGGGTCAGATTCATAAATCTGTCAGTTCAAACTTCTTGTCAAGAATAAAATTTGCTGTAAGATCTTTGATCAGAAGAGTGAGGTGGTGAGACAGAGAGGTCTGGGGAAGATTGAAGCTTGGCTGCAAGCACATTGTCAATGATGCGGAGGTTAAATTTAGTGATATGTAAATAATCAGATTTGATGGAGTATAGAGTCTTGGGAAGTTGCAGGCTGAAAGAGTTTTTGGATCAAGTGAGAGGGCTGAGAGATTTAAAAACAAGGATGAAAATGTTAAAGGTGTCACTTAACCAGGAGACATGGCAGGTTTGTAGGCACTGGGACGTGGGAGAAGAGGACTATGGAGGCAAAGAGATAGTTGATGGGTCAGATCGAGATCCTGCATCAGGACTGAGAGTGTAGAGTGGGGATAGCCTGTATATAGATGGGAGAGGGAGGGGTGAGACAGAGGCTTGTTCGTGATATGTGGAACCAGCGACATGGGAGCTTGAGGGGTGGATGAAGCCAGTGTGGGGAGACTGTTGAGACAGAGGCTAGTAGGTGATAGGTGGAAACAGATAAGGGGATAAGATAAGGTAGACACAAAATGCTGGAGTAACTCAGCGGGACAGGCAGCATCTGTGGAGAGAAGGAATGGGTGACGTTTCGGTTTGAGACCCTTCTCCAGACTGAATCGGGGATAAGATAGGTATAGACACAATGGACATGGTTGACAGAGGATTATTCCTGGGAGTTTAGTTACAGTGATAACTGGTTAGTTCATGGACCTTGGGACAGGAAGCAAAGGCATGCCCATCTGTGTAGAAGTTACTCCCACACCACTGTCAAAGACACCACATTGCACCTCTAATTATACTCAGGACATGTGAACTGATGTGAGAAGTCATCCAACCATGCACTCATTGCCTGGCATGTTCCCTCCAAGGAGAAGGCCCAGTTACTATTTCACCTTCCTCACTGGAGGATCTTCCCAACAGAATTCAGCCACGTCTCTCAACTTGCCATTCGCCACAGCAGCAGAGTGTTCAACAATAGCACTGCACTCATGAAGAGATGGTCTTGTCTCATTTGACTTCAGTACCAGGTAGCTTAACTTGGTTGCTGGATTCATCAATGTTGCTGGCTTCCCATGAGTGCAGGCAACTATTGTCTGGGGATACCACCCCTGAACTTGTACCTCTACCTTCCCTATTATTCAGGGAAGCAGCGATCCAACTGTTCTTCTTCCAATGAAATGCATTGGATCCAATACTCAAGATGTGGTGCCTTCTACAATATTGAAGAAACCAAGTGCAGATTGTGTGACTAATGTGCGGAACACCTCCAATTAATCTGAAAGAGTAACCCAGAGCTTTCAATCACTTGCAACTTTTTTCGGCCTTCTGCCTCCTACGCTCCTTCAACAGTGCATGACGTTTCAAGATGGCGGCGCTGCCTTAGCAGCTGCGGCTCGCCTGCAGTCTGTCTGTTTTTTTTCTTTTTTGTGTTGTTCTTTCGTCCTGTTTTAGTTAATTTTTGGTTTATTAGGTTGTGTATGTGTGTGGGTGGGGGGGGGAGAAACATGTTTTTGGTCTCTTCCTCGGGGGGATGCGACTTTTCTGTTAAAAACACAGCTGGGACAGCGGCAGCGGTGACCCGATCTCGGAGGATCGGTCGTAGGCCCGGTGGACTCGGCCGCGGGCTCAGTGGACGACATCGTCGGCAGCTCGCAGGTCACAGGTTGGTGACCTGTTCTCCGGAGCTCCCTCGACAACAGCTGCGTCCGCTGGACTGGAGGGTGGCAGCTTCGGCGGCTTCGACCACCCCGGGCTGCGGAGTTGAACCGGCCCGTTCGCGGAGCTTGGATTCAGCCGCGGGACTGACATTACTTACCATCACCCCCGGCCGGGTCACAACATCCGAAGCCTGGATCGCCTCGGCGCAGAGGGAGAATAAGAAGGGAAGAGACAAAGACTTAAGATTTTTGCCTTCCATCACAGTGAGGAGGTGCCTGGTGAATTCACTGTGGTGGATGTTGATTTGTGTTTATTGTGTGTTTTTGTCATTTTTTACTGTATGTAGAACTGCAAGGCAACACAATTTTGTTCAGACCGCAAGGGCAGAATGACAATAAAGGCTACTTTACTTGACTTTATTTGCTGAAGGAACAGCGCTCATCTGTGCCTTGGCATATCGCAAACTCTGGCACAATACTGAATTTAACAATTTCAGGACACACCACTTTATTTTTAAATCATTATTATCTTGACAAACTTGGTCAACATCCTCTGGCCGACACAGCATCAGTTGTCTTTTCCCTGCCTCCAACCCATCATTGTCTGTAACATCTGCACATACATCGTGGTTACTTTTCCAGTCCTAGACCTGCAACTTTGTCTTTGTTTCTCCACCTTTGGAGGCTATTTGACCTGCTGCCTGTTCTAGCTTCTACAGTGTTTTGATTCAGCCTATCAGTTTTATGTTTATTCTCAAACCTACTAATGACCAGCAGCGTTTGTCCAGTCATAATAAACTATTTGTTATCCTGGAAGCACAATTTAGAGCATAAACTCAATTTACTAAGAATATGCTCCACTTCAATTGTAATACTCATTAATCAAATGCTGGGCCTTTTGCCACGCTGAGCTCTGGATTGGCCTTTACACACTGATTTTAATGGGTCAAGTGGACCTGTGGTTGTGACTTCAATAACTGCACAGCTTTTGAAGTGCAGACAAATGAATGCACTACACATGTATACACCATACATAACCATTGTATTAACATTCAAGATATAATTCCCACTAATAGAATGAATATGATTTACGCCGCCTTTGTTACGTGTTTCGTGCCACTTGGCTTTAATATGCACAGACCTAACTTTAATAGTGCTTTCATTGTTCTTAATGTCTTAACTTGTACCTGCCATGAACTAAATAGCAAATACTTTCCTTTCAAAGCCCAAGGAGCAAATCAGTGAATCTGATAAAAAATATTGACCCAGTCAATGCAATTCTCAATGTCAAAAACATAGTGCTGGAAGAACTCAGCAGGTCAGGTAGCATCTGTGAAGACATTTCAAGTTGGAACGCTTCTTCAGTCTGAAGAGGGAGATTTTTTTGGCAAGATGACATATCGAAAAGATCATTTTCAATGTAAAAAATATAACCGCATGGTATGTAAGCATTGGGGGCTGGGGAAGAATTGGATCAGAGAAATAAAGCTGAGCCCCAGAGTTATGGACATGCACCACAGAAACAGACCTTTCAGCCCATTACATCTGCACTGACAATCAAACACTATACATGCTGTATAACTAACCTGGTCGCTAAACACTATAACTCCCCTCCCATTCACATACTGACCTTTCTGTCCTGGGCCTCCTCCATTATCAGAGTGAGGCCCAGCACAAATTGGAGGAACAGCACCTTATATTTTGCTTGGGCAGTTTATGCCCCAGCGGTATGAACATTGACTTCTCTAACTTCAAGTAAGCCTTGCTTTCCCTCTCCCTCCATCCCTTCCCAGTTCTCCCATCAGTCTTACGGTCTCTGACTATATTTTATCTCTGTTCAGTTTGTTGATACCTTCTCTCAACTAACAATGATCTATTCTACGTCTTCCTTGATCTCCATTCCCTTTGTTCTGTTTTCACACCTTATACTTTCTTATCTAGACACTTCCTTATCAGTACACCTCCCACTCCCCTGACATCAATCTGAAGAAGAATCTCGACCCAAAACACCAGCCATTCCTTCTCTAAAGAGATGCTGCCTGTCCCACTGAGTTACTCCAGTATTTTGTGTCTATCTTCGATTTAAACCAACATCTACAGTTCCTTCCTACATCTATACACACTAATCTTTTTCTATCAAACAGCATGTCTTTTGCTGTGGGACAAAATTGGCGTCACAGGGGAAACGCATGCACACAGTACAAAGACAACACAGTCAGCACTGAAGGTCAGCATCAAATCCAGGTCTCTGTAACTGTGGAGATGAAGTCAAGCTCTCCTCCAAATGTAGTCATTCAATATTATAGAGAATCTAGACCATGTGGGACCCGTTGGGTCCCTGAAACATGGGAGGCCTGGCCGCCCAACGCAACCCATTCCCCCAATGCAATATTCGACCACTCACCCATAGCCCCCACGGGTGGCCTGGTCCCCAATCGTAACCCGTTCCCCAACGCAATATTCCACCACTCACCCTTTCCCCCCAATGCAACCCATTTCCCCAACGCAATATTCCACCACTCGCCCACAGCCCCAACTGTGCAGGGGTGGCTCATTTCCCCTTTCACCTTCCCTCATTTTACATTTTTTTTTAATGCAATTGCACTTGCTAGGGCTGGCAGGACTCTGTGTACTGGGATTGCAACATTGTAGTGGGCAGGGCTACAATCACATTATAACATCATAGCTGTAACTGCCAGTGCAAATGGATTTTTTTTTTCTCAAAGTGAGATTTTGTAAAGTTAAAAATGTGAATAACTTGTAAAATATGACATCAATCAGAACGAAATGTGATACTCCACACCACAGGACAATTGTGAGTAAGGTGGTCCAAAAATTGTAGAGCTATCGTGTACCGCTTTGGCGTAGTTCCGGGATCACGTAGGCAGACAGGCACACACACACGCATAGAAATTAACGAGATGAGAGTTCTAGTAATATATAAATAAGGAATTGCAGATGTTTGTTTATTAAAAAAACCAGTCAGTCAGGCGGCTTCTGTGAAGGATATGGATAAGTAACGTTTCAGGTGTGGAGTCAATACCCAAAATACTCAGACTCCTTGATTTCTAGTGTATCTGACTCCGACTACGACTCAAACCCCGACTCCGACCCCGACCCCGACCCCTAGGTATAATAATTCTAAATCTGCTATGATGGCATTACACAAGATAGCATTTCATAAGAACTACATTAATTATCAGGCTACCTTTTAAACCCATGTCCTTAAAGTTTTATCTAATGGTTGCAGCTATGCTATTGTGGCTGTTTTTGTTTATTCTTGAAAAAAAAACATATACTTCGTTGTGCTACAAGAAAAAAACCCATATAGGACTAGGACAAAATTAAAATTCCATTGAATTAAATAAAAATTATAATAGCATTACTCCAAAATTTATTATACTGAGGCCACAGGTATGAGCTAAATGGCTAAATTATGACAAAAACATTTTTTCAAGTGCAATTTTTCCTGTTTTAATAGAAATGAAAACTAAATGCATAGGTAGTTAAGTTTGCTACAAAAGTACATAGCAAACATTTATTAATAACGTCCTTTGGAACAGAATTGCTTCTGCCAGATCCTCTTTCATTGAAGCCCTTAAATCTAATTTAAGTATTTTCAGTGCAGAGAACAGTCTCTCCACGCTGACCTGAGTGGGTGATATGGCTGTTACTATCATAGCTGCAAATCTTACTATTTCTGAATAAGCAGCGATGACTTCTTGTGCTGTAAGTTTCGATGAGCGATCATATTTATTTACTTCTTTTAAACCACCAAGAAAATCTTGCTTAAATTCCATTAGTTTAACATCAAAAGGCTGCCTTCGCACATTTAAGCGGGAAACTTTTTCTCTCGACTGTTCAATTTTATCTAAATATTTTGCAACATCTGACTTCATCATTTGAAGAGGATGAGAAGGATTTGGTACTCCCATCTTCGTTTTGTGGTTCTGAATTTTCAGGTAGTAGCCCGTTTATCCGAACTGCAACATCACAGACGGCCTCTTTTGCTTTAGCAATTTGATCCTCGCTCAACAAGATTCGGTTCATTGGATTAACGTAGACAGCAGCTAACACGATCTGAGTTTCAAATAGCAAACCCTCTCTTTTCTTCATTGACGATACAACTCCTTCAGCAATTAATCCTCCAGCTTTGGATAGGTGAAATAATAAATTTCTCCACTCCCATAGAAATGTACCAGGAGTTAAATCCTCTGCTTGCAGCTTTTTGGTGACTGCATAAAGGTGAGCAAGCAGAGCTTCTAATTGTGATACCAACCTCCATTGACTTTTAGTCAGTAGGACACTGGGATTATCAATGTCTTCTAGAAAGGGTTTTAGGTCAAGCAAATGCTTAACCATCATATATGTGCTGCCCCCGCGAGTTCCTTGGTCCAAAATAGCTCCCTTTCCTGCACATCTCTGGAGGATAGCATCAATTTTAGAGGTCCTGGCTGCTGTGGCTATTTGCTTCCCCTTACCTATCAGAGTATATGTAGGTATGTTACAAAACCTACCTGAATCGCCATTGGGAATCTGCCCTCAGCCATGTCGGCGATTTTGGCGCTGTTTGGAGGGGGCGGGTTTAAAACGCGATTTTTACTAGGCTGTACTAATCGCACATGTTCAGCCTAGTAAATCATTAACGAAAAATCGCTGCAAGACCCGGTCGCAAAAGGTATTATTAGTTTTATAGGCCTCGATAATATAGTTCTAATAGTTTTAAAATTACTGTTTAATTCCGCAATCTCTCGCAGCCCCAGGGTTTTATAAAGCAAACAATTAAAGGTATGTACCTTATTTTTACATTAAATGGGGCATATATATAACCCTATATATCAAATTATCTATAACGAATAGTTCATTTTGGGCTTTTTATATCCCGCAGTATTTTTCTCGGCATTTGAGGGCACTAATCCAGCGCTATGTCAACATTCTAAACCAGCGCGCGTTCACATGAACCCACTAGAAAGCCGATTTAAATGGGCATTTATTTACAGCAATTGAACACTAAATTCCTTCCATTTGGCCTATAAATTAATGTAAATTAGATATAAAAATCATGTTATATTGTGAATTATTTGTGAATAATCTTTGGACACATAGGCTATTTAAAAATGTTAATCTTTCCTTAAGAAATGGGCGTTTGATTATCCAAGATCACAGCTTTTTTGTAATATCCATTGAAAATCAATAGGGAACAAGATGCTAATTTCAGAGTATGAAAATGGTCATAACTTTTTTAATACTTGAGATATGAAAGTGAATTTGGTGTCAAATTAAACTTATTGTTATGCTTTATCTGATGGGATAAATTGCAGACTTGATTTTTTAAATCTCAAAATTTTGTAACATTGCTAGTATATGCATGCCGTTCTTTCAATCCATCTCTTATTGCTAGTTGCAATGTATGTACAGCACAACTCATATGTTGGATTAAACAGAAATCTCCACAGATGCCTCCTCAACAATATCATCTAAAGTTTCATCATTCTGTTCTATTTCTGCTGTTTCAGTTTCAGAATCTGCATCAGAGATCTCCCTTTCAGTAGTGACTTTGTCTTCTTATAATAATAATAATAATCTTATTTATATAGCACATTTTTAGTCAACTTGCATTGACCCCAAAGTGCTTCACATAATTACATTACATTTACACACAGGCAAAGGTGGGTGAAGTGTCTTGCCCCAAGGACATAGCGACAGTATGCACTCCAAGCGGGATTCGAACCGGCTACCTTCCGGTCACCAGCCGAACACTTAGCCCATTGTGTCATCTGTCGTCCCTGTGCCATCTGTCGTCCCGACTTTATTCTTCAACTTTATTAATCTTTTCTATTGTGCTTAGCATATTTGAAGCATTATCAGTGATAATGCAAAGAATCTGGCCTTTCTTAATTTCAAAATCTTTCAAAAAAAATTCCACTAAGTTCTGGAGATAAATGCTCTCATGATCTGCCTTGGTGTCCTTTACTCCTAATGTCCGAGTTACTATTTTACTGTTTTCATCAACAAATCTAGCATTGATGGCAAAATAGTTAACTCTGTGATGAGTGGCGGCATCCATTTTAATGAACATGAACTGCACTTTAAGGGTTTTTCAAAGCTTTTTCTTTTCATTCATGGCTTCTTCAAGTATACAGTAAATTTTCTGATATTCTCCCTTGCCAGAGAAACTCCTAGTTTCTTAGCCATTTCTCCATTTAGGCCTAGAAAGGCTGGCCGTGAAAATAAAGTTAAGGCTACACCATTTCTTACAACAAGTTCAATAAGGTATTTCTTAAACATTTCATTGTTACAGTTACTTTGTCTGTAGTAATGAACCTTGTAAGTGATGCTTGTCCGGGTTGTCCCTCAGGAGTTTTGTTTTTTGCTGACTTTAATGTTGTTGTAAGATTTTTGTTGATTCTTGTATCTTTCTCATTTACAACTTTTAGGGTGGAAACGCTGGAAATGTCTTATCAAATTTGAAACTCTTGTTGGAGCATTTTTATCACAGCCAGAGAACCAACTGAGTTTTGTTTCACACAATCTTTCACCACCATCATCTTCTATCATACACTGACACACAAAATGTTTTCCATCTGTAGTTATTGTAAAATATTCACGAACAGCAGATCTGGTCGGTGTTTTCTTTGCCATTGAGAAAGGTGCTTTAGATCTCAAACTTGCTAACTTGGGAAATTTTGAATTAAATCAATTTTTTTTCCTGAAAAAAAGAATGAATGACATCAGTGAATGAATAGTGCCTGAAATGGAATTATTAACATCTTTTATATATCACAAAATACGGGGTTAAAGTCCAGTAAATACTGGTGGGATAACTGACATACTTTACTTACCTTTACTAACTAATTTTAGTAGTCTCTATTCATTGGTAGTAATTAAATAATTTGAGGAAACTTGTTTTAAGGGATTAGGGGGGTCAAGGGAACGCAGACCCCTGTTAGTTTAGGTTAGGTTAAGGGGGGGGGGGGGGGGGGGGGCAAGGGAACGCAGCCCCCCTGTTAGTTTAGGTTAGCCAGTGTTTTCTATACTTTTACAATAACGAGCCCTAACCTTTTTTTCCCTTCATTACCGAACCCCTTAATGGCCTGTCCCAATTTCACGACCTAATTCACAACCTTTTTTACTTGTGGACATTTTTTATCAGGCTAGAAAAACGCCCCGACCTACTTGATGCCACGAGTACCTACGACTAGCATCACGACCTACCTACGACCTCGTGACGTCCATGCTGCGAGTCTGAGTCAAGGGCAAACACGGCAGAGGTCGTGAAAGTGGGACAAGCCCTTAACCTTTCAACCTAGAATATTGTGTCAAGCATCCCACTGAAAGTAGGAATTATGGCTTGTATTGATGAAAAATTACCAAATTCTTTGACGCTTTGCCAAGGCTAGTGTTTACTGCTGTTGAGAAGGAAATAATCATCACTGATGATTTCTTTTGCAGTAAATCTTGAAATCTGTATTCATTTATAAAATAGTTCCCCATAAATGAATGACTAAATTTACCTTTTGGAATTCAGAAATTATCCAGACATGTTGACTCAGGAGCAGGTGGAGGGAAATCAGCTAGTGATGGCGTTTGTTTACGTTTTGTTTCTCGTCGCTCTGCCCATAGATGGCAGCACCGATGTGATTTCTCATTCTCTCGGGTGGAAATAAAGTGTGCGGTATGTTTAAAAAGTTGGATTTTTTCCGATTTACGTAATTCTCTGAACTTTATGTTGAGGTCAGAGTCAGAGTCGGGACTTTCTTACTGATTCTAACTCCAGCTGCACCAAAATTGCTCCGACTCTGACTCGACGACTCCACAACCCTGAAACTTTCAGGTCGCCAGTCTAAAGAAAGGTCCCCACCCGAAACGTCACCTGTCTATGTTCTTCTGAGATGTTACCTGACCTGCTGAGTTATTTCAGTGCTTTGTGGGTTTTGTTTCATTGAATATAATATGCAATCTCCATATTGGCCATTTTATTATTGAAGTTATAGACAGTGTTAGGGGGAATACAATAAATAATAAAATAATAAAAACGTCAAGGAAAACTCAGTGGAACTCCCTCCACTGAGCAAAAACAGCCAAATGGATTATTCTCTCCTTCAGCGTGTGTGGTTGCAAATCGCAATCTATTTTGGGCGACTGGACTCTTGCCTTTGAATGCTCAGATGAGATGATGCAACCCGTGGTTTGTCTGTAGTGGTGAAACATAGAAACATAGAAACATAGAAAATAGGTGCAGGAGTAGGCCATTCGGCCCTTCGAGCCTGGACCACCATTCGATATGATCATGGCTGATCATCCAACTCAGTATCCCATCCCTACCTTCTCTCCATACCCCCTGATCCCTTTAGCCACAAGGGCCACATCTAACTCCCTCTAAAATATAGCCAATGAGCTGGCCTCAACTACCTTCTGTGGCAGAGAATTCCACAGATTCACCACTCTCTGTGTAAAAAATGATTTTCTCATCTCGGTCCTAAAATACTTCCCTCTTATCCTTAAACTGGGACCTCTAGTTCTGGACTTCCCCAACATCGGGAATAATCTTCCTGCATCTAGCCTGTCCAACCCCTTAAGAATTTTGTAAGTTTCTATAAGATCTATAAGTAGGAGTCATGTACTGTGCATGCCTGGATTGCAAGTCTTGGCAATGGGCAGTTTTGTCAGCAGTCCCCTCATTGCTGTGGCAAGATCAGTTGTGGGAAGTCTCTGGCTGTCTGTCAGTAGAGCTTGGAACAGCAGGAATCCTCCTTCAACTTGATAAATGCCCTATAGAGAGCACCAGAGATTAGATCTGAACCAGGGTCACTGGAGATAAGGCACAGCAACATTACTGCACAGTCACCAACAGATTGACCGAAGGATGATGATAACTACCATTG
This sequence comes from Leucoraja erinaceus, assembly GCF_028641065.1. NCBI lineage: Eukaryota > Metazoa > Chordata > Chondrichthyes > Rajiformes > Rajidae > Leucoraja > Leucoraja erinaceus. The sequence continues at coordinate 15,331,144 of NC_073403.1, forward strand.
GTTTAGTTCCTGCTGTCCTTCTTATCTTACACACATCCCACCCTTACATGGTCTACCCACAGTGTGGCAGGGCTTCTAATCAAACTTAGAACTGGAATCAGGTTAACTACTTGTTTACCATTGACTCCGTCCACACATTGCTCTGCCTCGGAAAATCAGCCAATAGAATCAAAGACTTGACCCACCCTGGTCATTCCTTTTTTTCCTGGCTCCTATCAGGGAAAAGATACAGAAGCTTGAAAGCGTGCACCACCATATTCAGGAATGGTTTATTCCCCTGTATTATCAGGCTCCTGAATGGTCCTTCCATAAGCTGGGCTACTGTCCTTTACCCCATTCCCAACAATTGGACTTTGTCTTTGGAACTGTTGCACTATAGCACTGAGAACTAGATTCTGCACTCTGTGTCTTCCCCTTTGTTTTACCTATTGAGTATGACTTGATTGTACTTATATATAGTATTGTCTGATCCGATTCAATAGCATGCAAAACAAAGCTCTTCACTATTCCTCGGTAGACGTGACAATAATAAACCCAACTCTAAACCTAGACCAATGGTAGCTCTCACCCTCTTTTTCTAAACCTTCTGGTGACTGTGCAGTGAAATTGCTGTGCCATAGCTTCAGTTCCAGCCGCTGGTATTTCTCGTGTGGAGACTGCATGCTCTCACACTTTCCACCAAATGCTCTGGTTTCTTCCACAATCCAAAAACCTTCTGGGTGGCAGATTAATTGGACTCTGTAAAATGAGTATTAAGATCTGGAGGGAATTGATGGCACTGTTCGAAAAATAAGATGGGTTGGTAGGATTAGTGTAAATGGGTGCCTGATGGTTGGCATGACTTTGATGGGCCAAAGGGTTTGTTTCCATGTTGTATGATTTTTATGAATATCTATCTATCTATATCTATATCTATATCTATACATATATATATATATCTTTCTATCTATCTTTAAAACTCTGTGCCTGACGACTGGCTGCCTTTCTGCCTTTTGATTCGTGCCCAATACTCGCAGATGTCCAATCAGAACGGCCGATGCTCGCAGATGTCCAATCGGAATGGCCGATGCTCGCAGATGTCAAATCGGAATGGATCCTTTTACTTTCTTCCTCTGATTCACTGCCACGCCAAATCCAGACGCTCAATCTCCCAGATCTTTTCCATTTCGGTGGAGATTTTGCTTTTCTTTCTAAGTATCCGCTCCTCATTACATTTCGTCCCCTTTAAGTACACGTTTTTAATCAAATCCTTCTCCCCCCCCCCCCCCCCCACTCACTCATTTTGTCGCCTCCTGCTGGCCAGCGACCATAACGGCTGCTGGCGCCCGCATTTCAACCTCAAGAGACGCCATTTAATTCGGCCTTTCAACAACGGCTTCAGTTCGAGGACCACGTCTCCCGTGGGGGCTGCGGGTAGGGAGAACGGCTTCAGTTCGAGGACCACGTCTCCTGTGGGGGCTGCGGGTAGGGAACGGCTACGGGTAGGGAATGGCTGCGTTGGGGGAGCAGACCCAACGGGTCTGCCATTAGTCTAGTATCTATCTATATTTAAAACTCTGTGGCTGCCGCCTGCCTGCCGCCTTTCTGCCTTTGATTCGTTGCTACGCCGACACCAGACGCAGAATCGCCGAGATTTTTTCCATTTCCATAGAGATTTCACTTTTCATTCCAAGTATCCACTCCTTATTAAATTTTGTCGTGTTTATGAACACATTTTTTAATAAAATCCTTCTCCCCCCCCCCCCAAAATTTCAAAAGAAAACTGGCTTCTCACCCATAGAATTTTGGTGAACGTTCCATCGTGTGATGTCACAATGCCCAATACTCACAGATGTCCAATCGGAATGGACCATTTACATATGCCTTTGCACCAGCCCCAGCCTCAGTCCCAGCCCCTCCCCCCCACCCCTGCAGCCTGTGTCGAAGCTCGGCCTCCCGTGTGTAGGAATAGAGAAAGAGGGTTGGGGTGATATGGAATGGGGAACAGATGGACTGTCCCTATCCCTCCCCCCACTCTCCCTCCCTACTATTTCCCCTTCTCTCCCCCCCCCCAGTCTCACCCTACCTCCCTCCTCCCCCCTCCTCCCTCCCCCCATCTCTCCCCCCACTCCTCTCTCCCCTCTCCCTCCCCCTCTCCATCTCCCTCTCCTCACCCCTCTCCATCCCCCTCACCCCTCCCTCTCCTCCCCCTCCTCCCATCCCCATCCCTCTCCTCCCCTCCCCCACTCCCCTTCCCCTCTCCCCACCCCTCCCTCCACCCCCCTTCCCTCTCCTCCCTACCCCTCACCCTCCCCCCCCCCCCCATCCTCCCCTCCTCCCCATCCTCTCTTCTCCCCCCATCCCTCTCTCCCCCCCCTCCACCCCTCTCATCCCTCTCTTCCCTCACCCCTCCCCCTCTCCTCCCCTCCTCCTCCACCCCCATTCCCTCTCTCCCCACCCCCTTCCCTCTCCCCACCCCCATCCCCTCCATCCCCACTCTTTCTCCCTCTACGCCTGTTCCCCCTCCCATCCACACTCTCGCCCTCTACCCCCACCCCATCTCCTCCCCCTCCCCCACCCACACCTCTCTCTCCCCTCCCACCCCTCTCTCCCCCCCCCACCGCTCTCTTATCCCCTCCCCCCCCCACTCCCTCTCTCCCCTTCCACCCTCTCTCCCCCCTCTCCAACTCCCTCTCTCCTCCTCACCCCCTCTCCCCTCCTCCTCCCTCCCACCTCCTCTCTCCCCCCCTCTCCCACCCCTCTGCACCCTCATCTTCCCCCCACCCCCTTCCCCTCTCTTGCACCACTCCCCTGCTACCCCCTCTCCCACTCCCACCCCCCTACCCCTCTCCCCCCCTTCCTGCCTGCCCTCCCCGCTCTCCTCCCACTCCCTTCCCCCCCCCCCCCCCCCTCTCTCTCCCCTACCCCGCTCTCCTCTCCCTCCCAAATCTCTCCCCCGTTTCCTCCTCCCCCCCTCTCCCCTCCCTCCCCTCTTCTCAATCTCCCCTCTCCCCCCACTATGTCTTCCTCTCCCCCCCCCCCCCCCCCCTGTGAGGTTGGGGAGTGGTTAATGTGAGTGTGATGCCGCAGCCCCCCCCCCCCAAACGCCGTTGGGGAAACAGACCCAACGGGTCTGCACTTGGTCTAGTATAATATTAAAACCGTTGTGCCTGCTGGCTGGCTGCTGGCTTTCTGCCTGACTTGTGGTTGCCAGTCTGTGGGTGCCAGCCTTTGATTCGTTGCTACGCCAGCGTCAGACCCAGTGACGACGAGTTTTTTTCCATTTGTGTAGAGATTTCACTTTTCATTCCAAGTATCCACTCCTCATTCAATTTTGTCGTGTTTACCTACCCATTTTTAATAAAATCGTTCTCCCCCCCCCCCCCCCCCCCCCCCCCCCCCCCCCCCCCCCACCCATCATTTGTCGCCTCTTGCTGGCCAGCGACTATAATGGCTGCTGGCGCCCGCATCTCGTCTCAAAGACGCCATTTAAAAACAGCCGCACTGCGGATTCCTGAGCCACTTGAGTTGAAGGACCACGTCTCCCATGGGGGCTACGGGTAGGGAACAGCTACGTTGGGGGAGCAGACCCAAGCATAACTCTAAAAATCAAATCCTTTGTTTCAAACCATAAAATATCCCTGGTTGCCGTAGGCATGAATTATTGGATCCAATTCCAGAGTCATGTTTCTCTAACAAAGAGTAATTGTTTGGATTCTATCATGTGCATACCATGTGTCTAAATGTCTGTAGAGTCCTTACGCATAAAGATAACACGAGTGTAACAGTTTTGAGATTTTTTTTTCTTGGAGTAAATCGAGCAACATGGGAGAGTAAAATTAAATTGCATTGATTTCAATCCAATCGAACATGACAAATCAGGTGATTGCTGTCAGAGGAAGATTAATCTTTGAATCTGTAAGCAAAAAAGTGCTGGAGGAAATCAGCGGGTCAGGCAGCATCTATGGAGGGAATTGGACAGATGATGTCGGAAGAGATCTTGACCCAAAACATGACTGTCCTTTTCCCTTTACAGATACTGCCTGATCTGCTGAGTTCCTCCAGCATTTTGTGTTTTCCTCAGTATTCCAGCATCTGCAGTCTCTAGCCTTTGAATCAGTGAGAATAGATTCAGGCCTCGGGTCTATTATTGAGCTCACAAATGCAGTGATGTATGAGGGGAGTGTTGATAGGTTTCAAAATGCACTGGGCAACCGTCAAAACACTTCTCATACATGAAAGTTCTACACCAAGAATGAAAAGGACTTCAGGTACATGTACATCATGATCCACAATTTCCCCTTTAACATTGCCTTTGTCCATTATCGCAGTGTTTAAATTTTGAAACCCCATTCCCAGAAGGATTTCAATTGTTCGAGGGTGGCTCCACACCAAGTTTTCAACAGTCCAATAGCATTGATTAAAAAATGTTGGCTTCCCGATATTATTATAACAATAATTCCCATATTATTAGCAAATTACATTTCTGTCAAGCTTTCTTCAATGCAGTAAAAATAGCATAAGTCCTCGACATTACTAAAACCATAATCATTTTTTTGTGTGCTAAAAAACGTAAAATTTCACAATATTTTTCCTTCACATCAGTTTATGTGTCTTGAAAATGATTCCACTGTTCACTACTCTTTATTCAAAAATTCTTTCTCATATCGACTTCGATGCACACCACTTGATCTACTTGTAAACACAGCCCAGTCCATCACACAGGACAGGCTCCCATCCCCATCAACTCAATCTACACGCTGCCTTGAGAAAGCAGCCAACATGATCAAGGACCACACGCTCTGGTCATTCCTTTTTCACTTCTCTCCCATCGGGCAGAAGATATAAAAGCTTGAAAGCATGTACCACCAGATTCAAGAGCAACTTTGTCCCCTTTAATATCAAATTCTTGGATGAAACGTTTGATAACTAAGGATGAATTCCTCCTCTTCCCATCTAACTCTTGTGGCTCTGCATTTTTTTATTTGCACTTTCTTTGTAGCAGTACACAATATTCTGAAATCTGTTCACTTTCTCTGGTGCATTACTCATGTATGGTATGATTTGCATGGACAGCTCGTAAATCAAAGTTTTCCCATGTAATTTGGTACATGTGACAATAATAAACCAATACCAATACTATTATTCAGCAAAATATTTTGTTACATAACACGACGAAGTGTGATGCGATGTGAACTTAAACTCATTTCTAAAAAGATCTGGATTACTCACAAAATACAGTTTACTTCAATTATGAATAAACATAACACAATATGTTTTTTGACAGGAATGAAATGAAATCTATAAACTAAACTTTTCCTTCAACAATTTAATTCAATTAGTTTCCTAATCGACGGTGTGACCGACTGCTAATTTACAAGTTATACATGCAAGAGCTACACAGTCTTATCTCTTTTCAACCACTGTAACATAGGAGGTGGTTCATTTGCAGAACTGATCACATTTACTTGAAATGTATCTGCTATCATTTGATAATAATAAATGGGAGGTCAAACCAGGTAGAGAAATAAAGATTAGAACACTAATGCAGAGGAATGATAATAATTAAAAGTCAAAGACTTAAACCCAGCCAAATTTCCAATAGTACTAATGTGTCCTTATGAGTGTCCAACCACAGTTACTGCTCACTCACGTAATTGCTTTTCACAGCAAAAGGTTAAAAATATCTTTATTTCAAGATAGTCTAAGTTTAGACTGAGTAAGGATAGGTTTTTTATACAATAAATTGGGTGTTACGATAAGGGTCTGAAGGAGGGTCTCGACCCGAAACGTCACCCGTTCCTTCTCACCAGAGAAGCTGCCTGTCCCGCTGAGTTACTCCAGCTGTCTGTGTCTATCCTCATACCATTGGTCAGTATTGGTTTATTATTGTCACATTCACCAAGATACAGTGAGAGGTTTTTGTTTGTATGCTATCCAGTCAAATCAAACTATGCATGAGCACAATCTAGCCATGCACAACTACAACAGGTAGTGCAAAAAGAAAAAAAACACCAGAGTGCAGAATATAGTGTTACAGCATTACAGTTAAAGACAAAAAGTCCAAGATGCACAAGGTTGGAAGATCAGGATAACACTCTGGTTTATGTGATGATCTGCTAACAGTGGGGAATAATCTGGAGGTATCCTCTGCCTAATGGGAGATGGCAGAAGGGGGGGAAGAGTGGCTCTGGTGTGAGTTGTTCTTCATTATGTGGACTGCTGCTTTCCTGAGGCAGCGTGCAGTGCAGATGGAGAGTCAGTGGGGAGCAAAGCACTTGCTCTGGTATCGTCGGTGGGGGAGGCTGGTCCACGTGACGGAATGGGCTGAGACGTGACGGCGCCTGCGCCTGCGCGCCGCCGCAGTTGAGCGGTGAGATCAGCTGATGCAGCGGCGGCCGAGGTAAAGGTAAATGTTTTCTCATCGTCCATCCGTCCCTCCGGCTCCTCACCCACCCACTCACTCACTCACCCTCCGATCATCCGTCCATCCGTCCGCAGCGACCGGCGACCTGAGGCCGGGGCGCTTTGGGGCAACGAACGTGTGGGGTGAAGGGAACCGAGGTGAGGGGGCGGATCGGCGACGGGGTTGGGGCTGAGGGTCTGGGGGGGGGGCAGTGACAGGCCCAGCCCGGCCCAGGGGAGTGGGTGACAGACCCCGGACCGGGGGAGTGGGTAGATGTGGAGCGGCAGAGGATGGGTGACAGGCTCAGGGGAGTGGGCGACGGGCACGGCCCCGGGGCCTGGAGGATGGGCGGGGAGTGTCAGGTGCGGGGGACGAGTGAAGGGCCCGGGGTGGGGGTGGAATGACAGGGGAGTGGGTAACAGGGCCAAGGGAGGGGGTGTCGGGCCCGTCCCGGGGGCTGGAGGAAGGGCGGGGGGTGTCAGGTACGGCAGGTGGGGTGCCGGGCCTGGAGAAGAGAGCGAGAGACTATTCTGACCCCCCCTTCTTCGATTCACCTGTCAAATTATTCAGGTTTAAAAGACAGTAAATTATAAATGTCCACTCAGTGAGCTGGTGGTAATGCTAGAATCGTTTGTAGTCTGCATTGGTGAAGGTGCCAGTTACATAAATACCAAAATGTCGTTTGTGAAATCCTACTTGTAAATGTAAAAGAAAATTAGAAATGCCAGAAATATTCATCGGGTGGAGAAAAATTAATTAAGGTTTCACGCCCGTGACCAATCATCAGAACTAGAATGAGTGAGAAACAATTTTGGTTATGTGGTAGGATGATGATGACATAAAAAAGAATGTCTTTGAAAGGGTGGGGATGCAAAGTGAATTAGCAAGACGGTGTTGAAGGTATGATCATTGCAGCTGTTTAAGAAAGAACTGCAGATGCTGGAAAAATTGAAGGTAGATTATCCAGCATCTGCAGTTCTTCCTTAAACAAGTGCTGGAGTGGCTCAGCGGGTCAGGCAGCATCACTGGCGAACAAGGATAGGATGACGTTTTGGGTCGGGACCCTTCCTCAGAGTTAAAGGGTTATCTGTGCCTGGGGTTCTCTCCCTCTCTCCTTTCTCTCTCTTTGCCACACCAAATGGTAGAATCACTCCTCTTTAGCACCCATGCAGATCTATCAAATCTGAAGAAGGGTCCCGACTCGAAAAGTCGCCTATTCCTTCTCTCCATAGATGTTGCCTCACCCGTTGACTTTCTTCAGCATTTTTTGATAATTGCAGCTTGTCTGTTTGGAGAGGATGTGACTAGAGGAGATGACTGAATAGAGAAGAGGCCTCAGGATACCCGCACCCATTCCGTTCCTTTCTCTCTCTTTCTGATCCACCCAGGTTCCCTTCTACGCACCCTTCCTTCCACCATGGCCCCGTTACACAGGTGATTTCCTCGTTCCCCATCTACTTCCGTCTACTTATCAACAACACACTGAACCCGTTGGTTTTCTCCCATTCTCCCTGTACTCTTCCCATTTGCCCATCATCCCGCAATTATCTGGCTCCACGTCTTCTCATGTTCTGTAATCTGTGCCGCCAGTTACAATTTATCGCCATCAAGACTGTCACTATCTCCACTCTTGCTTCTGGTACCTGGCTCCATCTACCTAATCCCTGCTCACCAGGATTTGCCTCTCGCTTGCCAGCTTCTGCCTCGTTCACTCTATTACCTCTTAATTCTGGCCATCCCTTTACAATCTCAGTCCTGACGCAGTGCCTCAATCCAAAATGTCTACCAAACCATTTGCTTGCTCGGATGCTTCCTGATCTACCGAGTCCCTCCAGCTTGCTTTTTGTTTGAGATTCCAGCGTCTGCAGTCTGTTATGTCTGCATCGTGTTAAATGTTGAATGTTGACGCTTGTAGAATGCTCAGGCGGAAAATTAGATTATTTTCTTCAAGCATATATTGGGCTTTGGTGTATAATGGAGGTCAGCAAGAGTTCAGAATGGGATTGGAGAATTGATGATTGATAGCTGGAAGCTTTGTCCTTTTTCATTATTATTTGGATGCATTTGTCTATAGTATTTGTATTTTCAGCATTGAAAGTGTCACCAATTTAAATGTAAACACAATAAGATAAAGCAAAATGCAGTAATGCAATTATTTAAAATTTGTGCTATTTGAAATGTTGTTTTAGTATTTGAAGTAAGTTCCGAACTAAACAATATAAAATGGGGAAACGAGACTATAGGTTCTGAAATCTTGAGCAAAAAAAAGACAGCTGGAGGAATTCTGTAGCTTGGGCAGTATCTGTGGAAGGTAAGGGATAGATGGTATTCTAGGTCAGGATACTTTTACGCCTGTCCATTTTCCTCCACGGATGCTGCCTGACTCACTGAGTTCCTTATTTTTCTCCAAACTATACATTCACTTTGTACCAAGAACACCTGCATTTAGTTCTAATCTATCTATCTATCTATATTTAAAACTGTGTGTGAGTGTGTGTTTCTGCCTGTCTTGTGGTTGCCAGCCTGTGGGTGCCAGCCTTTGATTCGTTGCTACGCCAACACCAGACCCACAAACGCCTAGATTTTTTCCATTTCGGTAGAGATTTCACTTTTCATTCCAAGTATCCACTCCTCATTAAATTTCGTCGTGTTTATGTACACATTTTTAATAAAATCCTTCTCCCCCTCCACACACTCATTTTGTTGCTTCCTGCTGGCCAGCGACCATAACGGCTGCTGGCGCCCGCCTCTCGCCTCAAAGACAGCATTTAAAAACAGCCACACTGCTGAGTGCTCGAACCTTCAGTTGGAGGACCACGTCTCCCGTGGGGGCTACGGGTAGGGAACGGCTGCATTCGGGGAGCAGACCCAACGCGTCTGCACTTGGTCTAGTATATAATATTAAAACTCTGTGGCTGGCTGGCCGTGTGTGTGTGTGTTTCTGCCTGACTTGTGGCTGCCAGCCTTTGATTCGTTGTTACGCCAACACCAGACCCAGAAACGCCGAGATTTTTTCCATTTTGGTAGAGATTTTTTCCATTTCGGTAGAGATTTCACTTTTCATTCAAAGTATCCACTCCTCATTAAATTTTGTCGTGTTTATGCACACATTTAAAATAAAATCCTTCTCCCCCCCCCCCACTCACTCATTATGTCGCCTCCTGCTGGCCAGCGACCATAACGGCTGCTGGCGCTCGCCTCTCGCCTCAAAGACGCCATTTAAAAACAGCCGTACTGCTGAGTGCTGGAATTTTATGTTCGGGAACGGCTTGAGTTGAAGGACCACGTCTCCCGTGGGGGCTACGGGTAGCAAATGGCTGCGTTGGGGGAGCAGACCCAACCTGCACTTGGTCTAGTATTACCTGTTTTTGTCTCTCAGTCATCTTATCTGCCAAAATATTCACCTCTTTTCTTGCTGGACCTATTCTGCTTCATTACATACAGACTGATCATCGTTACGCACCTGGGCTGGAAGCCGAAGGCTGATTTCATTGTCTGTTCTTGAAATTATGTGGGAGATGTTAATAGTGGCTTTATTTCTGGCAGAATAATGTAGAAATCCGACCTTCAGAATTTTCTCTCAAGCGTTGACAGAAAGCAAAGCTAGGGGTGAGGATCTTTGTCAAAGTTGTCAAGGATTAACATTTGTTTTTAATGTCTTTGTCATTCAAGGATGTTTATGAAAGCATTTCATAACCCAGTTATATCAAACCAAATTGTTAAAAAATAAAACTTAAAAATAGAAAACCATAGAACAAATACATAAAAGAATATAACATTCCCCTTTGCTGACCTGATCCTCACGTTTGGAATATGCTTTGAAATTAAAAAGGTCTCCAATCCAAATTATGCCAGCTCAGACAATGCCATGTCTGAGCTGGCATGGAATCCAAGTTGCTGTTTTCCTGGTGCAATCTAAGTTGATATGTTCAGATGTTTGAGACATTTTTAAGATTTAGCAGTTGATAATTACTAATCTCTATTTCCAGACAGCACAATTTGTCTTGTTATCTCCTGCCTTGATTACTCCAGTTTTCGCTTCCCTCTTTCCTCTTATACCATTTTATCTCTGGCGTTTATATACTATCATAACATGCTCTCTTCAATCATCAATCTTGAGTTGCCTTGCCTATTATGACCCCTGATATTTCAATGCCTGAGCTGTACATTTGTCAAATCCCTGGCCTTCTCGTTCTGGCTACTTGTACATCCGCCATTTTTAATCACTTGTTTTGACTAACATGGTTTCTAAGGCCGAGGTCCTCAGCCCTGCAGTTTTTCCCCAAAGCTTCGATGTCACTGTAACTTTTATATCCTTTCGATTTTAATGTTCTTCCTGTAACTATGTTTCATTGAGGTGCTCCGTTTGCCCCCACATCCCAAAGATGTGTGCGGATTCATAGGTTAATTATCCGCTGGAATTTGCCACTTATTGTATTAGGTGAGAAGTAGAATTTGGGGAAAACTGATGGAAATGTGGGGAGAATAAAATGGGTTTGGATAAAATTGTTGTAAAAATAGGCGTTTGATGAACAGTGGGCCGAAAGGCCTGTTTCTGTACAGTAATTCTCTGTCACTAGCATGCTTACTAAAGCCTGTTTTTAGATCAAACTATAGGCCATCTGTTCCAATATTTCCTTAAGCCTCTGCAAAATGTTATTTGATGTTTGGTGTGATGTCTTTTAACTACATTAAAATATTTGTGCAATGCATGTGGTTACAGTAAGCTAGTAATGCTTCCTGTGAAGAAAACTTGTGGTAAAACAATTGCAAATTTATATAATTTACACGTGAATTAGTTAATATCGATATATTGTAGTCAAATATATAAACAATTTTACAGTTCAGTGTTTTACCATTACAGAATTAAAGGAAGGATACATGACAGAATATATACGTTTAAAATACCAGATGTAAGCATTCATAGGATGTTGTACATGTTATGGAATTTATTGAAAAATTCAAGCACAAACAGAATCATATAGCATTAAAAAGTGTTGCAGCAATTAATAGTGAAAAGCTCAAGTTGCAGGGCAGGTAACTTGTTTGAATAATAATAATAATAGAATCATCCACACTAAGTACATGGACAAGTCACAAGTGTTTAGTTGTCAATTCACCAGGAACAGAACAATGGCATTTTACTTGAAGCTTTTAAAGGCACATTAACAAATAACACAACAAATAATTTCTTGTATTTTTGTTTATTATACATTTATCGGTTATACTAGGTAACCAGACCACTATAATGCAAACAAGTATCTAGTGCAACCAATTCAAAGTGCACAGTGTTGCTGAGGTAGGGTTGTGGCTAGGATTGTATAGTGTGCTTCAAAAGTCTAATGGTTGTTGATGGGGTGAAGCCGTCCTTGAACCTGGAGGTAACAGTACTTTGGCTTCTGTGCCTTCTTCCTGATGGCAGCAGCAAGATAAAAGCATGGCCATGGAGGTGTGGATCTTTGGTGATTAGCTGCCTTCATGAGGCAGCACTTCTTGTAGATCCCTTTGATGTGAGGGTCAGTAGCCGTGATGGACTGAACAAATTTGCGCCATTTCTGAGCGTTTGGGATACCACAGTGTGCTCTCAACCACATATCTGAAGAAGCTTGAGAGAGCATTCAGCAACTTGCCGAATCTCTTCAAACATCTGAGCAAGGAGAATTAATGAGGAGCTATCTTTGCGATTGCATCATTATGCTGGGCCGAGGACAGATCTTCAGAGTTGTGCATGCCCTGAAACGTGAAGCTGTTGACTCTCTCCACTGTTGTCCTGCCGATGAAGTCAGGCTTGTGGATCCCTGGCCTTCTCTTCCCGAAGTCAGCATCCGTTCCTTGGTCATGCTGGAGTCGGGAGAAGCTCTGGCACCACTCAACCAGATTATAAATCTCCCTCTGGTACTCTGACTCATTGTTACCCTTATTCATTCAACAGCAGTGGTATGGTTGGTGAATTTAAAGATGGCATTGGAGCTGTTTCTGGAAACATAGTTGTGGCTATAGAGCGAGTAGAGCAAAGGGCTGAGCATGCAGACTTGAGATGACCCTGTGCTCAATGCATTTCGTTGTCTCTGTACTGTACACTGACAATGACAATTAAAATTGAATCTGAATCTGAATCTGAATCTGCTCATGGTCAGAGGAGGATATGTTGACAATTTGTATTGATTGATGTCTGTGGATAAGGAAGTTGAGGACCCAGTTGCAAAGGGAGAGGGAGACTCCCGTTTCTGAATTTGACTATAGGTTCAGAGGAGATTTAAAAAAACAAGAATCATGTACATAAAGTATCCGAGTACCTCATTTAATTGATTGAAATCTGCCATTATTTTGTCACTGTACTTAAGTATTTTGTAAGTTTGTCTGTTATCACTAAATCTATTTTCCTTGATTTATTTTAGAAAGAAAGCAGAAAGTATTTATTGAAAATAGTTGGTACCTCTGCAGTGATCCACCATGGGGGAGCTTTTCCGGAGTGAGGAGATGACGCTGGCACAACTTTTCCTACAGTCAGAAGCTGCTTACTGTTGTGTCAGTGAGCTGGGGGAGCTTGGAATGGTTCAGTTTCGAGATGTAAGTTGATGCAATCCATTTCAAGTTCAAGTTCAAATTTATTGTCACATGCACCAATTGGTACAGTGATATTTGAGTTACCATACAGCCAAATAAAATAAAAGGAACACAATATACGATTGAGTTTAACATTAACATCCACCACAGCGGAATCTATGTTTCCCACTGTGATGGAAGGCAATAAAGTTCAGTCATCTTCCTCTTTGTTCACCCATGGTCGGGGTCTTTGAACCCTCCGCAGTCGCCGCTATGGCTGGCCCGATGTACAGGCCCTCTCGCCGGGATGATCGGAGCTCCGACGTCGGAACGGATCTGAACACACTTACAGTTTCCTAATCGGCTGCTTCTTACCGGAGACCGCGGCTTCCAAAGTCCACAGGCCGAGCTGGGCGGAGCTCCAACACTGGCAATCCCCGGCAAAAGATTCCAGGCCTCCGCGATGTTAAGATCAGTGCCCGCGGCTAGAAACTCCGCAAACCACAGCTCCACGATGCTAAAGTCAGCAGGCCCAAAACTCCGGAGCTCCAACACAGGCGATCCCCGGCAACGCATCGTTCCGCTCCGCATTGTTAATTCAGTGCTGCGCTGCTGCTGAAGGTCTGGCAGGTCTCCGGTAGGAAAGGCCGCGCCAATCCACTTGGTAGGCCGCGGGGGGGGGGGGGGGGGGTTGAAGATGCAACAAGGAGAAAAGACCCATCTCCGTCCAGGTAAGTGACTGGGAAATGGTTTCTCCCTATTCCCCCCCACCACCTCCCACATAAGACGCACTAAGAAACATTTAAAACATACAATTAGACACTAAAATAACAAAAAGGGTGAAAGGACTAACAGCTGCTGGTGAGCTTATGTGATAAAAAATGAATGTGTGCCACCTTACTGTTCATGTGAACCTGACCTTGTTACCTTGCTAATTAAAAGTACCTAGTGTACTTGGAGGTTAGTTTACTTTATAGGGTGCTTTATGTTTGAGTAATGGGTTTGGATGCTAGCTTGCTTTATATATGCATTATTGCGTTGCCTAGAGTTTTTGAACTGACTATTTCAGTCCTCACCAGCCTGGCAAAATATTATGGATAATGTTGGTCTTTGTTGTGAATACAGTGAATACATTAAATTCCAGTTTACTTATAGCAAACTGAAATAGGGTTTCATTTCATTATTATTTATAAATTCCTAATTTTTCATTTATTTGATGTCCGGGTGCTACAAAGTATTTATCACTGAAATAATTTATTTAGAACCTGTAGGTAGAGACTTTGCTATATTTAAGAGGGAGTTAGATGTGGCCCTTGTGGCTAAGGGGATCAGGGGGTATGGAGAGAAGGCAGGTACGGGATACTGAGTTGGATGATCAGCCATGATCATATTGAATGGCGGTGCAGGCTCGAAGGGCCGAATGGCCTACTCCTGCACCTAATTTCTATGTTTCTATGAGACTGTAGATAGTTGTCTCGGGTCAGGTACCGAGACACACTTGCAAAGAGCAATTTTAAATTGACCTTGATGTACATTTTTTAGTTGCAACAGTGGTCAGGTGTCTGTTTGCTGCACCTACCCTAATGTATTTGATAATGTCTGCTGTGGGGAATCTGTATTTTTTGATTTATTCTGTTTATATAGAACCTGCATCCACTGTATTCTGCAAATCTTCCCTGAGATTAACAGAATTTTAAAATGTGCATTTGAGTTCTGTAAATCAAATATTCTGTAAAACAGTAAATTGTAAAAGTGTGACAGAAATTCACTGAGGAAGTTGTTAATTTTCTTCCTCCGTACAGTTAAATCCGGATGTGAATGTATTTCAACGCAAATTTGTAAATGAAGTTCGTCGTTGTGAAGAAATGGATCGCAAACTCCGTGAGTGTTTTAATGCATTTGAGAGTAATTTTGGTTGTCTCTTTACAGTATTAAAAGGAGAATATTGGGGATGTTGCCATGTAGTTATCATCTATGACGTTCTATTTCTTCATATTTGAAATAACCTGGACATAGCAATCTTCAACTCTTCAAATTCCTTTTCATTTAAAGAGCATTAAAATTTATAAAAATATTTATGCACCAAAATGTTATTTCTCTTGAATGGAACTTTTTAACAGCAGGAATGAGCATAGGAATAAAGAGCAAATTAAAGAATAAAGAGTTTTGGTTACTGATGGACTATTTATCCTTTGGTTTGAATGCTTATCTGACAATATACATTTACTTTGAATTTGTTTTATTTTAAATTCAGGTTTTGTTGAAAAGGAAATTCGAAAAGCAAACCTTACCATTTTGGACACTGGAGAGAATCCTGAGGTTCCTTTTCCTCGTGACATGATTGATTTAGAGGTAAGCATTTCCTGATTGGGTCTTGGGTAAATCTTACTTTAGACCTTAATGTTTTATTTTCCCCAAAAGGAACAATGATTCTAAAAATCAGAAATGATTATTGTCATTGATGCATAGACTTGCTTTTATTTCATTGCATTGAAACAAACTTCAATTTATGACTCGGGTGCATCTTCACCCAGTTAATCAGTCTTGAGCCGTGAAGGGGACAACCGATTGAATTCCCTACTAGCATTGTTAGTGAGAGAAAAAATGGCATTCACAATACATTCATTTTTAATGTGTGGTTTCCTTTCCATTGTCACAAATCGAACTATTGAATTAATTGATGACAATTAGCTTAAACTTGCATAGACATTTTCCCTTTTTCCTCTGATATATTTTTGGTTCTCTCTCGACTACACTATCTTTGTTCAGAAGTTAGATATTGGCAATGCATAAAGGGAATGGAATTGGTTATGCTTGTCTTCATAACAAATGGGTCACAGTGATGGGAGGTTTGTGTTTTGCATTATGTGAAACAAACCATTTTGCGTTATACATGCTATTAGCCCTTGTTTCCATTTAAGCTCTGAGTTGTGATTCTTGTTAATATAATGGTGATGTACCCTTTTTTTTTAAACCAAGTAATATTTGTTCTCCAGAGTTGCTACCTGAATCGCTGAGTCACTCAGCATTTTGTGTCTATCTTTGGTATAAATCAGCATTTGCAGTTTCTTATTGGCTTGTTAACCAATTTTAAAATCAATTTAAAAGGTGCATTGCGCCTGGGCAATTGTATCTTCAATGTATAATAGCTAAATTTGCAATAACAATGACATTTTGTGACTTTTTCAGGCAACCTTTGAAAAACTGGAAAATGAAATGAAGGAAATTAATACTAACCATGAAGCATTGAAACGTAACTTTCTAGAGTTGACTGAATTGAAATACATTCTTCGTAGAACTCAGCAGTTCTTTGATGAGGTCGGATTATTGAGCTTTATTTCAGTTTATACACCATGCCTTGTTGAGGATTAGTTTAAGCTTGCAATGCATGTGTACATTGCTGTTGGTCTTTCTTTCTATATTTCTAATTTGCAGGTTTACATCAAAATTGCTCATTGCAAAAAGACGTAATACTCCATGCAAAATACTTCAATGATTTACTAAAATTAATTTTTTGTGCTGATTTGCCTTTAGAACAAACATGCATAATTTTATATTTAGCTTATTTGCTTTGCCTAATTTAATCTGAAATCCCTTTCAATTTTATTTTAAATTGGTCATTATACTGCTGAGAAATGAATAGGATCAATTAATGCTGTTTATAAGCTCACCCCCCCGCACCCCACCGATGTTGAGCGTCTACCACTCTCAACAATCAACGGATGTCGTGAAATGCTCCCCACCTATTGGCACAAGGGACTTTTAACATCTAGTCCTGTGTATTTGATTCAACTGTTAAAAGTCAAAGTCTACACTTGAGTGTTATTAATGCTGAATGGGCAAGTGTATATTGTTTAACTTGTTAGAAAATTGGATTCAAATTGATACTGCTCCTGCGATGTATCTTTTTGTAAAAGCACCAATCTTCATCCTAAATATCTCACATAAGGCAGGATGATGCAGTTTTATGCTTTCCTTCAAATTATCTGTTGACCAATGCCTTCTATGGGCAGGCATACTCTCTTTCCCCAATTCTCCTGAACCTGCTGTCTCTGGATTTGGAAAGCTGATCTTAAGTCTAAGTGGTCGTGAAGATGAATGTAGAGGCGCCAAGGGGTGGAATAGCCTTGAGTGAAGCAATGGGTAAGGTGATGGTGGGGGGAGGGGGAATAGCACTTCGAGCCCCTGAGTGGCCTCTGGAAATATTGGACTGCGACAAAGCCTCTTCCCAACTTGCTGCTGAAATATTTAGTGATATTAAAAACATAATAAACATAAACATGATATTAAAAGCCAAGGTAGACAAAAATGCTGGAGAAACTCAGCGGGTGCAGGAGCATCTATGGAGTGAAGTAAATAGGCAACATTTCGGGCCGAAACCCTAAAAGTCAATCTATTTTTAAAAAGACAATTAAAAACAGTTATTATTGTTGCACAATAAATAGTTTAAAAAAAGTTGTAGTTAACTTTTTTTCTCCCCGCAGACCCATAAATATCCTAAGTGAATAAGTTCACAGACCTTGCATCGGTTGTATACTGCAGTATGCCCATACACATCAGCCCAGCTTTTCGATCTCATTGTACGTACAGTAGCAGAAAGTGGTTGAGGATTTTCTGTATCTAGGGACTTCTGTATCAGCACAAGATTTCTGAATCTTGCGCGCCCTCAGACTTGACAATTTGGTTTAGAACTATTGTCATTTACCAACAAAATTGAGGCTATCATTTCTCTCAGTGATATATTGTCATATTGAAAGGCTAAATATACACATCTGTATATTATGGTCAAGCCTTTGTTGTTCAAGAGTCTCCTCACTAACAGTTATTGTGCAATCAAAGGAGACACTTCTTTCCAGATTAATGACTCTTCATTGATTCTTGCTTCTGCACTTTTCCAGTCGTAATGGAAGGTCATTGATCTGAAAATAATAATTCAGTTTCCCTCAACACAGAATGCCACCTGACCTGCTGAGTATTTCCAGCACTTTCTTTTAGCTAGAATTAATGACCACTGATCTGTGATTTACAATTAAATGGTCTGTGGGATAACTGCTTGGCCAGTTATGCTTCTCAGTGCATTGGTGCAATTATCTTCAGGATCCTCCGCAGTATTAATGTAGATTGAGGAGATGAGAGCTTGTCTTCCCCTGCCCGGGTTGATTTGCGTGTTCATGCACATTTCTAAACTATTGCCCGATGTGCCAAAAGTGGAAATGGAGACATCAAATGTCAAACAGCTGGAGGAAGTGTACTTTTCAAATTTGAACCTTGGAGACAATTGAGACTTTTGAGCATGTACTATTTCATTTAGCAGCTGTGCATGTGTTTTATTGAACATTTAGGCTAATATTAGTCTGTATTGAAATAGTTAGTATTCAAACATTGTAAATTGAATGTGATACAATTGAAATTGTCAGACTGATTTTATGATTCTGCAGTCTTTCCTTCAGTTTCATTTTGCCACATTCAACTAATTCATTATTTCAGAGCAATATAAAAATACTTTAATATTCTAGCTAGGTGTAAATTAATATTGTTGAAATGAGTCAGTGTCAAGTAATATGCTTCCTAAGTGTGCCTTTATGAGATTTTGATATAAATTAGGACACTAAATATTTTGTATAACCTGTTAATTAAGTTAAAAGTGAACCTACACTTGGTGTCCCACTCAGCTTTAATATGGTGCTCATTGCTTTTGACATTTTTGAGTAGTGCATATGAAGATTGACATGCGCATTTGAAGAGTATAACAACGCCCTCTTGTCACAGGGAGTTCACCTATGACAAAATGAAATACTGACATATATCTGCACAGTAATTTGCAGCTGCTAACTTGAAAATAATTAAAATTATACCATGTGGTTCAATGTTTTTTTTTCTAACTGAAAATTCTGAAAATTGGAAATCACAAATCACAGATTTTCAAACTATAAAATGACCTTGAGGGAAGCAGGTATTTTTCCTCTCTGTATAAATGTTATGGGCTTAGCTGCGGTTTTGAAAATGTTCCATTTTGAGCAATCGGGTGTCATTTTAATTGCAGTAGTGCCGATTTATGTTTCTGGTGATGTATGTTGATGGATTCTGGAAATCCCTTGTCAGTGAGTTATGTAGCATTTCATCTAACGTGGGGGAATGCTGAAGGAAAAAGGCAGGTCAGGTAAATATAGCCCCAGGATTGGTTTTGAAGTCATTAATTTACAAAGCCGATGTTTTATAATTCTCAGTTAATTTCTCAACAGCAAATTTGATTTTAAGTCCAGCTTCAATGATGTATGAAAATCAAAATCCATGTGGTATCATGCCATCTTGTGGATTTAACTGTAGTTAGTACAAATTGTCTGTAGTTGTTTCATTATCATATTCACAGATCAATCCTCAAATTATAATGTTTTGATTTAATATATCAAAATGTATTTTCTTTCCTAATGTTGGTTCAATTGCAGTATTTGATATTGGCAACTTTGATCATATATTTTCAAATATTTCTACAGCAGATATCTACTATAATTTGAAATGGTGTTTGAAGTAGAATTTCAATTTTTGATCTATTAAAAAAAAATGTTTGTCTCAGTAGAGCAGTCAAGTAGAATATTCCTCTCTCGACTTGTATGGAGCTGCCGAAAGATATTTGAGGAAAAATACCTGTGAAATATTTTGATAGTGTGATCAGTTGATACCATGACAATCTAATTCATTTAATTGAGCAGTACATGTTTACAATTGTTTTTTAGCATGATCCTATAGCAAAAAAGTTTTGTATCTACTCCTTGTAACAACTGTAAAGCCATTTTAGCTGGCTGCTGAAAGATCACGAATACGTTAATCATGTTTGTCCTTTTCCCAGTCTTCTGTTTCTTAAAAATAGGCAGAACAATAACAACGCGAGAGCTAAGTTTTGAATCATTCCGCGTAAGCAGCCTTAAGTGCAGGAATCTAAGGAAGACTGGAAAAGTAACAGTTAATGGCATGCAGATTCCCATCCCTCCCTTCCGTCTCCAAGTTTCTTGTGATTTTTTTTTTCTTTTGCTTTCTTCTTCTCTGCTTATTTTGAGTGAACTGTCGCAAACTTGATTTGTGTTTCTCTTGACCATTTTGGAAAAATTCAGAAATGTGTTTATGGTTTGATCTCCAATAAAGAGCCACACATGGGAAGCTTTTTGTTTATATGTTAACGGGACCCACCTTTTTCCATTTCGTAAGCTGGTTAATAACAATTTGCTTTTTAATGGAAACGCAATTATGATGTTTCTTCAGTATAAGTATACTGGTGCATGTGGCTCTATAGTGGAGATCAATCTCAGAATGGGGCTTGTGATGTACTCTACAACGTACTTTATTTAAAAATCTAATTTACCGATTTATTATGCCTTTTCAAATCAGTTATTTATGGGAATGAATCACCAGTCTATTGCAAAATCCTTGGGAAATGGTCTTGAATATCTTTACCCGCTGCCTAAAGTAAATCAACATTCACCAATGATTATACCTTTATGAATCTATTTTTCAGCTTTTGGATCAAATTGTTCATCTTTCCATTTATTTGCACACTTCCTATGAAGGGACATGGTTGTTGTTCCTCAGGCCTCATGACATTAAATACCAACTTAAAAAAAAAAAATGCAGCAAGAATTCAAATATAATAATGTTGTCAAGTTACCATTCTATATTCAGTGATATTTAGTTATAATCAGCAGCATTTTGGAGTTCAGGAATCTGAGATCTAGTATATTCTGAAGACCTTTGACGAGCGTTGCTTAATCTTGGACATTAACCTCTATTAAATCTCCTGGGGTAAACCTCGATAATTGATATTGGTTTTGTTCTTTAGACATCTGAACATTTAAAAGGCTTCAGGATGCCAACTTCTGGACTGACAATAAGGTTTATGTAATAGTTGACTCAATATAGATTCCATCTTAAGCCATTTCACATTTCATGGGCACAAACATGTGAAATGCACCTGCTATATTGTCCAACTTTTTGCCATAAAAACACAAATTTTACTGTACAAGACAAGCCCTTTTCTTGCTTGTAAATTTGTTTTGATGATTTTTTTAATTGTAAATTTAGAAGTTGCACTCCACACCTTTAAGCTTGTTGATTATAAATATATGATAAATTATAGGTAGACACAAAATGCTGGAGTAACTCAGCGGGACAGGCAGCATCTCTGGAGAGAAGGAATGGGTGACATTTCAGGTTGAGCCGAAACGTCACCCATTCCTTCTCTCCAGAGATACTGCCTGTCCTGCTGAGTTACTCCAGCATTTTGTGTCTACCTTCAATTTAAACCAGCATCTGCAGTTTTTTCCTAGATATGATAAATTATATCTGGTCCAAGATTGTGCTTTCTTTGGGTGTTTTGAAGAACTAATTACCCAAAGTAGCCACCATAGAATTCCTAGCTCCAGTATCTCATGTTTTTTTTAGATCTCCTGTCAGTTTTTCATAAAAGCTGTTGTGACAAGTTGGTAAATTGACCATTCAGTTTTATGTCCTGGGCTTTCATCCAACCATGATTATTGGAATGCAAGTCTTTTTGTTCAGAAATGGGAAATCCATAATTTATATAATTGCCTTGGGGAAATGCAAATACTGGATTGGTAGCATCTGAGTGATGGCCATAAAGATGATGGCAGGCGATTCCTTTGAAGCTCGTGTGAAGGGAGTGTGTAGCTGATATTCGGCTTCCAGCTTGGGTAAGCGATTGAGACTGCATTTGGATTAAGTGATTCCACTTATACTTTGATAAATACAAAATTGAAATAGATTTATACATTGATTCATCAAGCACCTTTATCTCTTATTTTTAAACGGTCATAAGACTTGACTGTCTAAACAGCTTCATGCACGTATTTTTAAACCCCCCAAAACAATGAAATATACTTAAAATCTGGGAACATCAGGATATTCTCACTAATTACAAAACAGACATTTCTACATACAAAGAACACTTTGTCATATTCTTCTGTCAATTAAGGGCAAGATAGATCTCAACTTTCTGTCAACAGTTTAAGCCTAAAATTAATTGTCTGTGATATTGACAGTTCATTATATTGTCCACAGTGTGATGGCAGATTAAAACTATGTGGGTGATATAACTCATCCTAATTGCTGAAACCCAGAGCACTGTAGTATTATAAGTGCAGTATAAATGTCTTACTGGGTTCCTGTATGTTAGACCTATTAAGCCCAAACAGTTCAAACTATTTGAAAGGCATCTTGAAATCAGTTATCCTAATTAGTTAACCATGTAATTAATGAATCTGATGATACTAGTTGCAATTCAAGAAGTAATGTATACTAATCAGATTTAATCATTTAATAGATTTTTTCCTTATTATGGTTTTCAAAAACCAAATAGCAGACCATAATTTTTGATCTGATTATGCAAAGGCACAAGTAACCCATTCTAGTGACGTCCTTTCTTTAATTAGGTTAACCGTAGAATCCGCCACATAATTTCAAAATTTGCTCTTTACCAATTTTAGAAAGAATACTTTCTTTTAGCATTCCGATTTGTAACTAATTGCCGTGTTGATTTTTCTAATTATATTTGTCAATTATTAACTTTTCAAAAAGAAAACATCCATTATATTTAATGATAACAACTATGGAGTGGCAGTCAACTTCTAAATTTCTTTTAAAAATCTTATGTGAATATTTTGCTTGTGTTTTTGCAGTGGTGGAAATTTTGGCAAAATGAGCTTGGTATTCCTTGCCAAAATGGAACTGTACAAAAATAAAATCAAGGCCTTGAACTGAAGAATCAGTTCAAAACATCTGGGAGGGAGTAGAAACATTGTTTCGTATACTTTTTGGGGGGGAAAAAATGGAAATCAATATTTTGTGATTTAATTAAAAAAATACTACTGCTTTCCTTCTGCCCTTAAATAACTGAAGATTTGACCATATTTTAGATGTCATGTGCTTTATCTTGTTTTTGACAAATTATGACGAGTTTACTGAGGATCCACACTGCAGTGGATAAGAAAAGCATATTAAAAAAAACTACTGCTTGATTCAGTTGTGATTTGACTGTATAAACCACTTTGTAGCTCTAGGTTTAACTTTGCATAAACATTTCAAATTTTTTCTCTGGTTCAAGAAATAGACTTCTTGATAAATGTATGTAGCTTTTATATAAGAACAAATGAATGAGGAGTACAATTAGATCATTTGACCCCTAAGGCCATCTGTTTTTGGCTGATCTTCTGCCATTAGCCTGCATTATACCCATATTCCATACATTCCCTTAATATTCATATGTATAGTGGATATAATGCTAATAATTGTTGTGATCAATGTGCATTTTACGTTATAACATTGTTATCTTTTTTTTTTCAATGGTGATTAAATGCATAAATGATATGCTGAAGGCTTGACAGGTAGTCTTTTAAATATCTCCACTTAGTTGTCAGTTTGTGTAGGTCCACACTGCACAACTTCAAACTACAGCTAAGCTGTAAATTGCTAAAGTTACCCCCTGAAAAGTAGGAAAAATTAGAACATCTACCATAAAATTACTGAGAGTTGAAGCATATTGTTAGAACAGAGCTAATGCATTGGATATGCCATTCTCAAGAAATAACAGTAGGTGTGTGCATGCGGTCATAACGGAAGATCTAGGAGAGTGCTTGCAGCCTAATTCATAAATGTTCCTGTAATTTGATTAATACTAAAGATATTTGGAACTCAAGCTAATATTTTAGGTTTATTTTCTTAAAGTTGGCTGGATAATTTGAAGCTGCATGTTACCACCATTATTAGAATGGTTTTGTTATCAGCCGATATGTCATGTATTTTATCTATAACAGCAGGATTCTTAATGTGCATTGAAAACTATATGATTGATGTCTGCTTTATGATTGTGACTGGGTTTATAATCCCAGGGTGATACAGGTTTCCTTCAGCATGTTGCTTCAACTATGAGGTAGGAAGTAGCAGGTGAATAGAGCTGATTGTAAGGAGTTTTCCGTAACAGGGCAATGTAGGTATTCTCCTATGAAATATCCAAGTTTTTATCAGAAATCTTTCTCTGACAAAATCCAGCAGAAATATTAAAACACGTTAATATGTATATATTTAAAATAACCATCAAGCAGTTGATACTATGTCAGTATCCTTTTGAAATTGTTGAAACCAATTTCCACTTCTGCGACTATCACTAGCATGTACGTCTTGGCAATGGCATATTGATTTTTCTGATTTGTCATTTGAGACCTTCAGAAAGATTCAATTTGCTTGAATGGATTTGCTGTTCATCTGTAATCATCTGCTTTCCTGTTCATCTTTGCTTTTATTTCTGTATTTACACAAATTTTATGTATATTGTTTATATTTTCTTTTCAGTTCTGATTCTTTTTTTACATTTTGTTTTTCTGCTCTTCTCCTGGTTCCTGATTCCACTGCATGCCACTAACTGGTTTCATAGTATGTTAATTGATTTGTGAATTCAGGCTGAATTGCATCATCAGCAGATGTCTGATCCAGACCTACTTGAAGAATCGTCTTCTCTGCTGGAGCCAAGTGAACTAGGACGAGGTGCCCCGCTCAGACTTGGGTAAATTAATTTACCATCTAAATGTCAATCTATAATTTTAACTGTGAAATATGCGAGTCAATTATTTCAGAAAAATGACGGACAGCTAATACAGGTGCACAACCTTTTATCCGAAAGCCTTGGGACCAGACACTTTTCGTAATTCAGAATTTTTCGTCTTTCAGAATGGAAGATTTTTAGCGTAGTGGTAGAGTGCTTGGCTCATATCCGCAAGGTCGCGAGTTTGCGCCTCGATCCCGGCAGTTACTCAATCACGAGTTTGAGTCTTAAATGTAGTTTTTTCTTGCAGATAGGAGAGAATAGGGGGTTAGGGCTGGGATCAATCTATAATTTTGATCTTAGTGCGGGAGACAAGTGTGAAGATATGACGAGTCAGAACTTTAAGGGAGAAAAACCATGAAAAGCCGCTGTGTCAGCCCCTAATACCAGGGAATCCGCACACACGACTTTTATCGCCCAAAGCCCGAGCTGCGGACCCTCATCCGCACACGGGTTCCTCTGGGTTGGAGCAGAGTTAGTTGTTGCTGGCTGTGAGTCTCTGGGATCTCCGTGCTTGCAGTTGGCCTTGGGGTCGATGTCCCGATGAGGGGGCGCAGCTCGGGCTGTGGGCGAACTGCCACTTGTCGCTGTAGCGGCCCATCGGGGAGCAGCTTCTGGTGGTCCTGACGTCTCTCAGCTCCTGTCCAGGGGGATGGCCGGAGACGTCAGGACCAACAGGAACCCGCTCCCTGATGCGCCGCTACAGCGACAAGTGGCAGTTCGCCCACAGCCCGAGCTGCGCCCCCTCATCCGCAACCCGGGTTCCTCTGGAGTTGGAGCGGGGCTGGGCTAGAGTTGCTGCTGGCTGTGAGTCTCTGGGATCTCCGTGCTTGCAGTCGGTGTCCCGTTGGTCCTGACGTCTCCGGTCACCCCCCTGGACTGGAGCTGAGACTGGGAACTGTACCGCCCTTGCCCCCTCCCTCTGCAACTGCAAACAACCCCACAGTTCCCAGTCTCAGCTCCTGTACAGGGGGGTGGCCAGAGACGTCACAGCCCGAGCTGCGCCCCCTCATCCGCAACCCCAAGACCAAGACGTACTTTGCACACCATCAGCTTCTGTCCCTACGGGGAGCGTGTTCCTCTGTAGTTGGAGCGGGGCTGGGCTGCTGCTGGCTGTGGGTCTCTGGGATCTCCGTGCTTGCAGTGGGCCTGGGGGCCGGTGTCCCGTTGGTCCTGACGTCTCCGGTGACTGGCACTGGCTCCGACGTGAAGACAGTGTAAAGCCCCCGCGCCGGTGCAATGGGCGGGGAGCTGGAGAGGGGAGGGAAGGGGTCACACACATGGCCGGGAAGCAGAGGGGTGTAGGTGGGGTGAAACTGAAGGGAGCGACAATCTGCTGCTACCTGCCCGCTGAGTTAAAACGTTCCCACGCAAGACTCACGATACACTGTGTATCGTGAGTCTACCGTGGGAACTTTTTTAACTCAACGGGCAGGCAGCAGCAGATTGTCAATTATTAACCCTCCCGCGCAATATACCCTCACCTTCTCTTTTATGAATGGGGATTTAGTTCCCCTTTCTTCAAGGACCGACCGGAGGTTCCGCTGTCACCTCTGCGGGCCGCCCTCGGTGAACGTCTTCAAGGACCTTTTTTCAAGGACCGAAAAAATGTCCGCTATTCAGAGCTTTTCGTTATTTGGAACTTCGGATAAAAGGTTGTGCACCTGTAGTGATAATACTTAGATTGATGGTTATGGTTGATTGGGATTAAGCATAATATTTTCACGTGATAAACTATAGTTAATGCTAAAATAACCAAAGAAGGGTTTAGTGATTTAAAGTTGTTTGCTCAGAATGGATTTTGCTTCATAAATTAAAATCATGAAGTTATTGCAAGCTGATCATTATTTAATGACAGAGATATGCTTAAATCTAATATCCCAAACATGCCTTAAACAGGGACATTTTCCTGGGTCATCATCATTATCATGGGTTAAAGTGAAATGAGCCAAAAGTTTTACATAGTACTAGGAATTTAACAAGGAAGAATGGTTAAGGTGGACAGTTGAATTATTTTGTTGCTGCACCATCTGGCCACCTACCACCTTCTCGTACCTCTACAACCTTCCCAGCCTTCATTGTAGTATGTTGCTGCATATTTATCTGATTGTACGTTGAATACTCTCCTCACAAGCAATAGAACGACCTCATTACAAACTTCTTTAGAAATCTATTCTTTGGCTAAACATTTGATCAACTTGTCGATTTGTTTTTTAATTATTATTTGGACGGTGCCACTAATGTGGCTAATTTCTAATTATGAAGTACTCTTTAATGGAAGCAGTTTTTGTGAAGCATTTCAAGGATATTATAATGATGAAAATAAATCATTTATTATTGATTTTCTACAAGGTGCCACAGTGGTTAGAACATGTACTGTTGGGCTCAGTATTTAATATGGTATAACTAAACCTGCCAATGAATACCCAAACAGTTTGTGTGCAGGAGACAGATAAATGTATGCTTCTTGTCCTTGGGGAAATAAAAAGGAACTACCAGACTGAGCAAATTAAGGCTTTTTGGGGAAGTTGAACATATCAATAGCTTTCGAGCTATTTTGAATTGCGGTCAAATTCCAGGTAGTTAAAATATGGCTTGTTATTTTTCTCCCTAAGTGAATTAAACACACATTTTTGTTGGCTGCTGGCAGGAAGCAGAGAAAATAAATGTCCAGCCTTTGCAACAGCAAATGGCAAGAATGTGCATGCGCATTCATAATCTCAAATTGTATGTTGATTTTTGTAGCTCATGACAATAGACAATAGGTGCAGGAGTAGGCCATTCAGCCCTTCGAGCCAGCACCGTCATTCAATGTGATCATGGCTGATCATCCCCAATCAGTACCCCATTCCTGACTTCTCCCCATATCCCCTGACTCTGCTATCTTTAAGAGCCCTATCTAGCTCTCTTGAAAGCATCCAGGGAACCTGCCTCCATCGCCCTCTGAGGCAGAGAATTCCACAGACTCGCTACTCTCTGTGAGAAAAAGTGTTTCCTCGTCTCCATTCTAAATGGCTTACCCCTTATTCTTAAACTGTGGCCCCTGGTTCTGGACTCCCCCGACATCCGGAACATGTTTCCTGCCTCTAGCATGTCCAAACCCTTAACAATCTTATATGTTTCAAGAAGATATCCTCTCATCCTTCTAAACTCCAGAGTTTACAAGCTCAGCCGCTCCATTCTCTCAGCATATGACAGTCCCGCCATCCCGGGAATTAACCTTGTAAACCTACGCTGCACTCCCTCAATAGCAAGAATGTCCTTCCTCAAATTAGGGGACCAAAACTGCACACAATACTCCATGATTAAGATTAAGGGGGCCTATGGCTCTTGATGGCTCTACACTTCCTAACCTCTGTGTCCATCCCTAGTCATGGTGAATGTGTAGAAAAGGCTAGCTGTTTAAATGGAGGAAAACGTACAAAGATTAATGCAGAGAGTGACAGAGCTGCATTGGAAATCAAAAGTATCGTGCTAATGGATGGAGGGTATATTGGTTATGATGGAGAGTGAATGGATAAATAAGGTTGATGCCACAATGGATTTAGAAGCTTATTTTCTGTTGTGTTTATTTTATATATTCAACAAAAAGACGGGATGTTTTACTAATTTCTTCCCTCCTCCTGCCTATCTTGTCCCAAACCAAAGGTATTTTACCTTGAACTGTTAGGTGTTTGAATTTGGCAAATAGCCAGCAGTTTTCAAATCTACTAACTGAGTAATTAAATAATTTGAGGCTGAAGAAGGGTCCTGACTTGAAATGTCATCTGTCTAGTTCCCTTCGCAGATGCTGTCTAACCTCCAGCAATATATTTTTGCATAAGATTCCAGCACCTGCCCTCTCTTGGTATTAACCATTATATAGTTTGACTTTTTCTTTTACTGAAGCTTGGTATATTTTGTATTGGAAACGTTATGGCTTTCACAGAGGTCTTAAGGACAGGAGTTAGAGGACATAGGTCCACATATGCTCATAATTAAGGACCACATCATAAAACAAATGGTTCAAACTAAAATACATTAATCAGATGGAAAAAATAAATTATATAATGTTTTGATGAAGGTTTCAGATAAAAAGAGAGGTTTGATTTGTGTAGGTATTGATAGTTCATGTACTGTAGTTGATAATTTGTAAATGTATATAATGCAGCTTGTGACCATGTATACTCTTATGTACAGCTTTGTGGCTGGTGTAATCAACCGAGAGAGACTCCCTACTTTTGAGAGGATGTTGTGGCGAGTATGCAGAGGAAATGTTTTTCTTCGTCAAGCTGAAATTGAAAATCCCTTGGAAGACCCTGTAGCTGTAAGTGGAATTTTAACATTAAGTTCCCAGGATGAATGGCTGTGTAATTCTGTGGTTTATTTTTCTGTTAACACTGGTTATAGAATTGACTTTGAATTCAAATCATTCGAGCCTGTGTGAAACCAAGGCAATATAGCGTGTGGGCAGCATTAATAAAACCAGCATTAGAACAACTGAATTAGAGTTATCATGATATCCTGACTGCTGCTAAATTAACCACAACAACTGAACTGACAGCCAGTAGATGAACTGTGCCGGTACTGAAAGGAAGCAGATCTTCAGTGATCAGTACTGATACTGACGGGTTGTTTTTGATACAAGGATAGCTAAGTTTTAGTTTTAGAGGTACAGCATGCAAACAGGCCCTCCAGCCCATCAAGTCTATGCCAACCAATGATCACCCGTTCACACACTAGTTCTGCACACACCCACACACTAGGAACTATTTACAGAGTAAAATTAACCTACACATCTTGGAGGTTATTGGGATGTGGGAGGAAATTGGAGCACTTGGAGGAACCCCACGTGGTCACAGGGAGAACATGTAAACTCCACACAGGTAGCACCCAAGGTCAAGATCGAACCTGGGTCTCTGGCGCTGTGAGGCAGCAGCTCCTTCAGCTGCACCACTGTGCTGCCCATAAAGTGAAAAAATTGTTATCAATCAGTGAATGCCCAGTCTGTTTTAAATGCATTTCAAAAATTTGCTTTATACTTCTCTAAGTATGCTTTTATTTATAATTTTAACCTTTTATCTCGGACGCGGAGTTGTCCATTAAATAACGAGGCAGACACAGTTTGTCCGAAATACTGGTTCTTTATTCTACACTAACTCTCCAACACTGTGCGTGGTCCATCACCCAGTGCCGCCACACTTGTATGATTTTGGCTCCATTAAATTATGTATAGATCTAAAGAATCTGGATCTGTGGCATGCAACTATTTGATATAAGAAGCTTTTTGTGTTGTCAAAGATGAATCGGGTAGCAATGAAAGTCCACATTGTAACATCATGGGATAAGTGCATTCATTCTGAAGTAATGGAATTTGAATGCTTTCTATAATTACAAACTCTTCCCTCCACAAGTCATTTAAAAAAAAAGTTAGATTGGAGAGAATGAATAAAACTTCTGCTGGCCATGCTTATTTTGGATACTTTAAACGAATAATATTTCTGATAATATATAGCTGTACACTAAAGATACAAATGTAGTCCATAGTAAGAAGTTGGATATTGTGTCTAATAGTGCACATTGTATTAAAGCAATATTTTATATTAATTTCCTAAGGTAATAAACATTGCCTTACAGGGCTCTCGCTTAACTTTTTTTCCCTGTTGCCAGCCGGGCAACCTTGGCAGCTTTTTAGATTGCCAAATGACAGTTTAGGTGGTCATTTAAGATGGCTTGCATGACGCGTGCTCGGACGAAGTGCGTAGTTACCAGTCGGAATTATGCTCAATGAAGCATTCACATATTATTTCTGCTTCAAATAAAGTCACAAGCTAACAAATTCACCAATCAAGACATGATATATACCACAATGACATACAGCAAAATTAAAATACAGTATCTCAACTCTCTTTACACATTGCAATTAATGCAATTTTTATTATTTCTTTCCACTTCCAAACAAAAATGTGGTTGGATTATTCAGCGTATGATGAACCTGTGTCAATAAATCCTGGACCTTGATAACATATATGCTTAACCATGCACACTACAGATTGATGCAAGCATGTTTTCCGTGAAGGACCGAAAATTATCATGACACGGCCATAGCATGGGTCGTTATTGCTATTGGTACAGAAACACTCTCGCTTCCCACATAATTTATCCACAACAAAATATACAGATTGCAAGGAATTTTCTAAAGGCATTTTATGGTAATAGCTGTTAAAACTGACTATACCCATCTGACAGGTTAAACATTACACTAACTAACAAGAGATGGCCAAAGTACATAAATGCAGCGAATGTTCTTTTGGTAATATATTTAAAGGTGTCAAGACGGCACATTACCGGACATTCAGATTAGATGTATGTGTTGTGAACAACAATGAAGATACCCAGTTTGTAAGCAACAATTTAAAAATAATTTGTTGATAAACGCTTTTTCCATCATTCCCACTTCAGAATTAACGTTAACATTTCAAATGAAATAACTCCTGACCAAATTTGTGATGTATATGACTGACTATAGAAGTAAAACCTGGATAATCTTTGGTCTATTTGTGTCTATCTTCGTTATAAACCAAGTTGCCAAGCCGGGCAAAATGACTCACCTTTCAGGTTGCCCGACGGCACTTTGAGTGGTCAATGGCACCCGGGCAACCATTAATTTCGAGCCCTGCCTTACCTGCACTGGGCAGTATTCTTTTAAAACGGATCATTAGTAGAGTAGATAATATAAATTTGTCGTCTTGTTATTATTTTGCTAAATAAAATCATTTTCAATATGATGACATGATTTATCATTGTGATAAAGGAATGCAATGATTTGTATATTTTGCAATCTTTGGAACAAAAGGATTTCAGGTTGATTCTCTACTTTTTTTAGGGCGGTCAGGTGGACAAGTCTGTTTTCATAATTTTCTTTCAAGGTGACCAATTGAAAAACAGGGTGAAGAAAATTTGTGAAGGGTGAGGAGAACATTTTTATTGATAACAGTCGGATAATGTAATTAGTTGTCAGTTTTTTTTTAATCTGAAGGGCCCATCTCACATACACAACACCCTAGTGGGTTAAATTGCCTTTCCATGTTGCAGGTTCCATGACCTCCTTACTCTCTTTGGGAGGTATCAAAATGTCTTTTAACACAAAATGCTGGAGAAACTCAGACTGAAGGAGGGTCATGTCCAGAAATTTCACCTACCCATGTTCTCCAGAGATGCTGGCGGACCCGCTGAGTTACTCCTGCACTTTGTGCCTTTTCTTTGGTAAAACCAGCATCTGCAATTCCTTGTGTTTACATTGTCTACATATGTTTCATTTTTGTTGTTTGTGCATGAAACCCTACATCAATCACACTCTAATGATATTGCTGTCTAAAATCTAAATATTTTAAGTGCTTAAGATTTTGCCAATAATTACCCAGATATTGCCAAATTTATGATTTATTTGCCTTATTTCATGACTTTCTAAGTTATCAATCTCCCTGATTTTCAAAGTGAGGCCATCAAACTGGTGTTTTATTTAGTAGCTTCACTGTATGATTATTTGTTGTTGGCCTAAAGTTTTGTCGGGGGTTCAGAAGAGAAGCATTATGGAGGTGCTCCTTGCTGGTCAGCATGTTTGTGACTTCCATGCCTGCACAGTGTAGCGTTGGTGTACAGAATGTTTTGGAGATCAGATGGTGACCTTTCTGACCACCTAGTCTGCCCTTGGACTCTGCACTGATGTAAGGACAATTTCAGGTCACCTTGAATAGCCACAAAGTGATGGAGTAACACAGTGGGTCAGGCAGCATCTCCCCCTCTGAATACAATCAGTCTGAAGAAGACACCTGACCTGAAATGTCACCTATCCATGTTCTCAGATGCTGCACGACCCGCTAAATTACTCCAGAACTTTGTGCCATTTTTTGTAAACCAGCATCAACAGTTCCTTATTTCTATACATTCCAGATCACCTTAAGCTGAAAACCTAAATACACTTGGTATCTAACCTCTGAGTTTTTCTAGCACATCACTCATTTACAGGGATTGGGAACTGAATGAAAATGGTAAATTAATATCACTGGTTTAATTTTTATAATTAATACTTTAATAATATATCTGGATAAATATTATTACTTAAATAACACAAACATTTTCAAATGTTCAAATTCTAAGATCGCTGTTTTTAAATGACAGTGATCATTGGAGATATTTGAAAATAGTTGAAAAAGCCTTCGGACTGTTGGGTGGAATGGGGCAGGGCCTTGGGTTCAATCCCAAGGTCTGAGATTCAGCTCTTGGACCTTTCAGCTTCAAGGCACATCTTTGGCAGTGAGAGCTCTAGCTCAGCTGATCCTGCAGGGCTGCTAAATGCCAGTGTAGTTGGATGTGATCTTGACTTGTGTTCAAGCACAATCTGACCCATTATCAGTATTTATGTTAACAATGAGTCTTGGTCTTGCAGGTTCAGAGCCTCCCTGTATCCCTGCCCAGAAACTCCGCATGAGCGAAAGGAAATGTTAGCTGGTGTCAACACACGGATCGACGATCTTCAAATGGTATTGTATTCATTTGTTGGGACTTGTGTGTCTTAGCACATACAGTTTTCTGCACAATTCAGAGACATGTTAAGACATTTGTGCAAAATTCTACAAGAACGATAGATTCTTCTATATTCTATAAGAATGGAATTTAAAAATTACTCAATTTTTCCTTTAGCAATTTTGTTCATTGGCACTGCATTCATTAGGCACATTTACTTTATCAGCAATCAATGCCTTGTAGAAGCAAATGTAACATGAACTTCAGAGACATTTCTCTTAATTGCTGATAGAAATTGGACAGCTGCTCAGTTGAAAAAGTTCCTGAAAATTATAGATTTGTTTCTAAATATCACCATGTTATTTTTTACATCATTATGTAAAAATGAGATATTGGGTTAGAATCCAAAATCCTAAGCCTTCCTGTGTTACCTGGTGTACAAAGCACATTTATAATATTGAATGTAAAGTCAGTTATTTTTGTATTCAACATTAAAAGAGCATTACAACTATTATTTCCCAGCCTATGATGCGTTGGTTTGTTTTGAGAAATTCCTTCTCTTCTGCTTTGTTTCATCAGCTTCTTCAAGTGTTTCTGGTAACCTTTCCTCCGTTGGCTTTCTCATGCCCTATCATTAGCTTAGATTAGTTCTTAAAAGCAATGTAGTGGGCAAACACACCAGGCAACAAAAGGAAGCTTAAGATTTTAGATTTTAAATAATTATCTATTTTTTACTGAACAATTTAAAAGATGCATGATGGTGATACTTGGAAACAAATCTATAATTTTCCAGTAACCTTTTCAATTGAAAGTCCAATATCTATTAGCAATTGAGAGAGATGTATCTGGAGTTCATCAGTTACATTTCTTATAAAAGGCATTAATTGTGGATGAAGCAAATGTGCCCAACAAATGCCATGCCAATGAATAAAATCACAGAAGCAACTTGGGCCATTATTATTCTATATTATCATAGAAAAATAGGTGCAGGAGTAGGCCATTCGGCCCTTCAAGCCAGCACTGCCATTCAATATGATCATGGCTGATCATCTGAAATCAGCACCCCTTTCCTGCTTTTCCCCCATATCTCTTGATCCCTTTAGCCCTAAGAGCTAAATCTAACTCCCTTGAAAATGTATCTGTAAATTCTGTCAATTAAAAAATGTTTTGTACTGTTTCGTCTCCAGGTTTTAAATCAGACGGAGGATCATCGTCAGAGGGTTCTGCAGGCAGCTGCCAAGAGTATTCGTGTGTGGTTTATTAAAGTGCGGAAAATGAAAGCGATCTATCACACTCTGAATCTCTGCAACATTGATGTCACACAAAAATGTTTAATTGCAGAAGTCTGGTGTCCAGTTTCAGATTTGGATTCAATTCAGTTTGCCCTACGGAGGGGTACAGTAAGTCGCCCTCAATGTAAATTCAAGTTCATTAATGTACGTTGCACTTTCAGTCTTGTGGCCTCCCTTGGCTAGGTTACTTGCAGTAATTCTGAAATCGACAAAAACACTTAAATTGCTTCAGAAAGGAGTGAGCCTAATTTAGTTCACTTGTATTTTTCTCATTGGAACCTGCTTGTATGGAATAATTATAGTTCAGGTTGTGCATACTCATTCCTTCTGTCTGGAGGTACAGTCAGTGGTCTGCCCAAGCGATCTATCCTACTGACTGCACTGTAGTGTGCTCCAATTGACAATTGGACCTTGGGCAGTGCTGTTTGGATGTCTCGCAATCGAAAATGTGGTCTACAACATCAAACAACGAAAACATCAATCTCGGACAAAATAATATGATAATGTAACTTTTCCTATGTCTCAATTGATTTGAGTTTCCCAAAATTCACACTGTGGGAAGCAAAATATTGCAGCTGTTAAACTTAAAATAAAACAGAAAACGCTGGAAGTGTACTTTTTTACCTATCAAAGATACTGAGGGAGATGGATAATCCTTGTCTTTTTGTCCATTTCCCCCACTGATTTAAAGAGAATGCCTTCACATTACAAGTTTTGAAGAATTTTACCATTTAGATTTTGCATCTGTTCAAGACTTTCCATCACACATTATAAACATCCACTTTGTAATTTGTTCTTTTGGAATTTGCTGAGCTGAGCACTCACTGCTCTGCCCTTGATCGGCTGGTAGCTTCTTACTTTTGTTAAAACATGTCTCTTAAATCTAATAAACCATTGTGCAATGGGTTATGACATAAATGTATTGTAATTTAAAAAGTGATAAGAATACTATAATAACATTTTAAAAACATTTTGACATGTACATGGATAGGAAAGGTTTAAAAGGATATGGGCCAAACGTGGGCAAATGGGACGAGCGTAGATGCAACATTTTGGTTGGCAGGGGCAAGTTGGGCCGAAGGGCCTGTTTCCATGCTGTTCGACTCTATGACTCTAATATTTTATCGTGCAGGAACGGAGTGGATCTACAGTCCCGTCCATCTTGAACAGGATGCAAGCTAGCCAGACTCCACCAACTTACAACAAAACCAATAAATTTACATCTGGCTTTCAAAACATAGTGGATGCATATGGAATCGGAACTTACAGGGAAATTAATCCTGGTAAGGAACTTCATTAAACTGACGATGGTTTTTATTAAACGCCTGATTTTCTAAAAAAAATGTCTTCAATTTTTAAATTAAAAATTAAATCCTTTCTTCCACAGCACCATATACAATTATAACCTTTCCCTTCCTCTTTGCTGTTATGTTTGGGGATTTTGGCCATGGTGTTCTGCTGACTTTATTTGCTGTGTGGATGGTTTTGAGGGAAAGCCGCATATTGTCACAGAAGAACGAAAACGAGGTACTCTTTATATTAATAATGACAATCAAGAAATGTAACTTTTTGACGTATTTATTGTGGATTGTAAAATGATGATAATCACTCAAAAGGTTTGTCATTTTTTGCAGTCGTAGAATTGTGAAACTGCCCCTTTTGCCTCTCATGTCCATTGTGCCCATCACTAAACCCATTTGTCTTGACTATATCTATATCCGTCTATGCCGTACCTATTTACTAGTGTCCCTAAATGTCTTTTAAAGATAATGATTGCACCTGGAGTCACCACCAACTCTGGCAGTGAGTTCCAGACATTAATCTCTCTCAGTATAAAGAAAACATGATCCAAATATAAAGTATTTTAAGATTGTATTTTTATGTGTTCAAATTATGCCTTGAATTATTAATGGCATTGTTTTGTTCATGCTTTAACATAGATGGAATATTTAAGTATAACAATTAAATAAATTATTTTAACATTTTAATTTTAAATCCTACTTACAAACCTGCTATTTATAGAGCATTAACCCTTGGACTGGAATGATACAGGAATGCCTTTTATTCATGATTGATGGAGCAGTTTTGTTTTGATATTGATGCAATATATGTCCATAGTTATTACAAAATATACATTGATATACCAATATCAAATTCTTACTAACTTGTGATGGATTTGCCTTTGCAATGCTTCTCTAAATATGGTGAAAAAATATCCTTGTATTTAACATCTCTTATTTTTCTGACTCCATTTCTTTATAATCTTTATAATCTTAAACTCTTTCAACATCTAATTTATTCAGCCATCCGCTGCTAGCACTTGCAATCAGTGGCGGGCTGGCCATAGTGTCAGCTTGCCCGATGGCAAGTGGGCCCCTGATGAAGTGGCCCCCTATATCAAGTGGGCCCCTGATGAAGTGGGCCCCCTTTGTCTCCTGGCAACCAATATTTTTAGACCCAGTCCGCCACTGCTTGCAATTGTCTATTTTCATCACCGCACCTTTGATCTTTCCTTCAGCTGCCCAGACAGGAAGTCAAGCAGCATGTTTATAGAACTGGTTAGCCCACATTTGGAATAGTGTGTGCAGTTCTAGTTGCCCCATTACAGGAAGGATGTGGAGGCTTTCAAGAGGGTGTAGGTTATTTACCAGAATGCTACCTAGATTGTAAGGTATTGGCTACAAAGCAGAATAGACAGATTTCTCTTTATCCAGAAAACACCGGCATAGACAGACTTGGATTGTTTATTCTTCTGGAAAGCTGGAGGTTGAGGAGAGACATGATGGAAGTCTATAAAATGATGAGAGACATATATAGGTCGACAGTCAGTTAGCTTGGGGGTCATGTTCGGCACAGACATTGTGGCCATGCTTTTCAATGTTCTGTGTTAATAGTGGTATTTAGGATACTTTTAGATAGATGCATGAATATGCAGGAAATGGTCACCTGTAGGCAGAAGGAAGTAACGTTTAATGCGTATATGGGGATCATATTTGGCTTCATGTGCTGTAGGGCCAATGCTGCATTGTTCTATGCACAATGTCCCTAGCACTGAAATTTCTTAGGTATAAGAATAGAATAGAATAGTTTCTTTATTGTCATTGTAACATGAACCATGTACAACGAAATTTAAAAATGTCAGCCAGTCAGTGCACCATTCAAACATTTGTAAAAGCTAACGATACATACAAGGTAAAATATTAAAAGATAAACAACTAAAATAAATATCACGAAAATATCACGCATAAACACCCAACCCTCCATCCTTCTGTCGATTTCACAGTTACCACAGTCCCTTAGTATGTCTCGCCCCTGCGTTCCTTGGCAGCTACATTTAGTGCTTTTATAGCAGTGGGGTAAAAACTGTTTTTTAGTCTGTTCGTCCTTCTCGTAGATCTGTACCGTCTGCCTGACGGCAACAGTTCAAACAGGGAGTGTCCGGGGTGGGAAATGTCCTTTATGATACTCTGGGATTTTTTGGTGCAGCGGGAACTGTGTAAGTCCTCCAAGGTAAGGAGAGGGCAGCCGACAATCCTCTGGGCGTTGTCAATGGCCCTCTGGAGCGCTTTCCTCTGAGCCGCTGTGCATTTGGTGTACCACACGCATACACAGTATGTTAGTATGCTCTCAATGGAGCACCGATAAAAGGACAGCAGCAGCCTCTGAATGATGTTGTTCTTCCTGAGCACCCTCAGGAAGTGCAGTCTCTGCTGGACCTTTTTCAGCAGCGCAGTGGTGTTCACGCCCCACGTCAGGTCCTCCTCAATATGGATTCCCAGGAAGCGGAAATCCGCCACCCTCTCTACACCGTCCCCTCTGATAGTCAATGGTACCATGTCCGTTTTATTCTTCCTGAAGTCTATTATTACTTCCTTTGTCTTTAAGGTGTTGAGGAGCAGGTTATTTTCTTCACACCACACTGTCAGCTGCTCCACCTCATCCCGGTAGGCGTACTCGTCCCCCCCGGAGATGAGTCCCACCACTGTAGTGTCATCCGCAAATTTGACAATGGTGTTGCTGTGGTGGGTGGGGGTGCAGTCATGTGTGTAGATGGTGTAGAGCGGGGGATAATACCATTTCACAAAGTTAAATCCACTTGATTACCAGTCATAATATTTCTTTATGCGGATTAGCACATATTTTTGTGGCTGTGAAATTAAATATGGGGACATTTAAATTGGATTGAACCATTAAATAAATGAGAATCACCCAGCTATTATCATTTTCAGCACTGAAAGGTTTAATTAGCTACAGGATCTACATCTTTAGGTCTGAATCCATTAGAATGTTACTTCCGTCTTTCAATTCTGCTTTCCATTTGCTTATTAAGATGACAGAGAGGCTCCGATTGGAATTATTACTGTAATTTAAGAATGACAGCAGTGCACGATAAAGGGGGAGGGGGGGAATTAAAACTGGGAGAGAAGTATGGTTGCATCTAAATAAACTCCTGTACTTAACATAAAAAACAGTAAATGTTTAATATTAGGATGCATTTTCAATATATGGAAACACTGCACAGTGCCGTCCTTCATTTCAGCTTATTCAGGAAGCCTGCATTATGTTGAGAATTAATAAGATTTCATTATTAAAACAAGTTTCAACAGTGGATTAATCTAATTCATTAAATTCAAAATACAAATAGTATAATGCTCAAGCTGTTTTACTTTGTACTGTAGGAACATCAATTGCTGTAGTTACGGAGTGGTTGTATCTGTTTTTAATTAAACTTAATTCCTGATAGATCTTCAGCACAGTTTTCAGTGGACGCTATATTATTTTGCTCATGGGAGTTTTCTCTGTGTATACGGGACTTATATATAATGACTGCTTTGCAAAGACTCTCAATATGTTTGGTTCAGCATGGAGTGTGAGACCAATGTTCACACCAAACGGAAACTGGACGTAAGTATTACAAATACATTTTTTTGTAACATTGCTTTATGAGTTTCTTGTTCTGGCACTACAAAACAAATTTATACTGGGTATATAATGTTACATGACAAATACAATTTTAACATTAAAGATATTATCATTTTCATCTTATAAACATGAGAGAAATAGATAATTTAAGTAAATATTTATTCCGCTTTAGGCACAAAATGCTGGAGTAAGTCAGCAGCAGGCAGTATTTCTGGATATAAAGAATGTGATGCTACCTGTCCGGCTGAGTTACTCAACTATTTTGCGTTATCTTCGGTGTAAACCAGCATCTGCAGTTCATTCCTACACATTTGGGTTATTCTGCTTTCACTCAAATTAAGGTTATAAATTGTTTAACATTTGTTTAAGTAATTGATTGATTATTCCTACACATGTTGATGACTAGAAAGATATTGGCTAAAACCTGAGGGCCAATCATCTACTTGTTTAATAATGTATGGTCTAAGTATAAGATGTTAAAATACCTTTACAATCCAGAACTGTCACATTTTGCTCATAGAAAATATCTGCTTTCCGCAAGTTATATATTTTTTAAAGTCTAAAATTAACATTTCAGCTTCTCTAGTCAGCCCATTACTTGACCACCCATTAGTGTTGCCACTGATATTCATGAGGTTCTTAAGTGCATCCTGAGACTATGATAGACTCAACAAAAATTAGCATTTTCAATTGCAGTGTAATTTAATGCTAGGATTTTTTTAACACTCAGGCTTTAACATTGATGAAAAAAAAATTACAGCAATTTTGGATAATATATTTTGTGATTTTTTTTTGTAGGGATGAAACTCTTCAAGGCAATCGAAATCTCCAGCTGGACCCTGCCCACCCCAATGTCTTTAAAGGGCCATATCCTTTTGGAATTGATCCAGTAAGTTGTTTTTTTCTATTAAATGTTCATCGTGCATGAAAAATAAAATTTGGCCTGCCTTTTGACTGTCTGAGAAGTGTATGACTGGAATCCTTAAGTACTCAAGTATTGGAATTGTTCAGAAAATTAACTGGCCAGTGTCATAAAGGATCTCCTGTGGTAAATGCCTAGCCCCCTGACTATAGGGAGGTGCAATGAAATAGAGGTGCAATGAAAATCTTGCTTGAGCTGCATTATAGGCGTACAGACACAGATGACCAGGTAATACACAAAAACATAAATTATACGCAACATTCATAAATTACTCATGAATTCTGCAAGGCAATTAAAACAAATGTTGGGGAAGAGGGGGGAGGGGCTTCTTGATAATAGATGCTGCCTTGTTGGGGCAGCTCCTTATGCCGATGCTTTTGATGGTGATGACGGCTGTGCCTATGATCGACTTGACCCGAGTCCACTACTCTCTGCAGCTTCATGTATTCGGTACATTGGAATTGTCATATCAGGCCATTATGTAACTAGTCAGGATACTTTGTGCAGTGCATCTATGGAAGTTTGTAAACATATTTGGTGATGTGACAAATCTCTTCATACTTCTAAGAAAGTAGAGCCGATAGCTCATCTTCACGATTACATCTAATTGTTGGGTCCAGGCCAGTTCATGTGAGATGTTAGCTCCCAGGAATTTAAAGCTTCTAAGCCACTCCACTGCTGACCCACCACTGTAAATTGGTATGTGTTCTCCTGATTTCTCCTTTCAGAAGTCAACAATTATTCTGTGGTTTTGTTTTTTGGATGACAAGGTTAAAAGTAACACAGGAGAAAGGTGGCATTTTGCAGGCAGCATGCAGGAAAATGTTTGCTATCCCCAGGACTGTGTTGCAATGTGCATCATCCAGACAATGCAATGCACTTATTTGTCTTGACTAATCTAACTCCTTCTCCTAAACCCACAATCTTTCTTGCCAAGAAATACAAGAGACTTTACGCAGTGACGCATCCGGACTTCAAATCCTACTCAATCCCGATTTGGATATACGTTGCAGTACCTTCATCTTGGCTGATAACTTGGCAGCAATTCTCAAGGGCATTTAGGAAAAGCATTGGCTCTCATTCCCACACTGCACAAATGAATAAAAATCAATTAAATCCGTCAAATTTATCTACGACCTAAATTTCAACTTTTAGTGCTTTTC
This sequence comes from Leucoraja erinaceus, assembly GCF_028641065.1. NCBI lineage: Eukaryota > Metazoa > Chordata > Chondrichthyes > Rajiformes > Rajidae > Leucoraja > Leucoraja erinaceus. The sequence goes on from NC_073403.1 coordinate 15,372,485, forward strand.
TTGCAAATGTAATAGAAAGACATGATACTACATGGCAGTGAATAATTTTCTTTCTTTTGTCCTTTGTTCAATTCTGATTGTCATCTTGGTTCAGAAACTAGTTTTGTCTGTCGCACAGCATCACGGTTTTGGAAATAAATATTTGCATATCTCATGTTTTATGTTTTCATTTGAGGACTATGTGACATACTGGTTTGATCAGATTAAAGTCAGAGGTTTAATTGAGTAAATGCAATTAGATGCCACAGTGTGTATTAAACTAATGATATGCAAACTGCAGCTTTTTGGAAAAAGTGCCACTAAAGAATGACTAATGCCATTGCTCACGGGAGAAAAGTTGATGAATAAATATACTTGAATTTCGCAGAATTCGGCAGTGTTTTGTTAGGTTGACTGATCATTTGAGAGCAAAAGCAGAAAATGCTGGAAGCATTTAGCATGTCAAGCAGGGAAGAGAAACTAAGCAAACCTGGGAGATAGAGAAGAAAGGGTATTTTTAGCTCTCTGCAAAGTTTGTGGGGAAACAGAGAAATAAGGGAAACAATTTGCTTGTAGGACTCATGACAGTTCATTTGTTGTGGATTTGGCTCAAAGTTAACAGGAATTTTGATTGTTTTCTCACAAAATTATCTTTTTATGCATAAGGCAGTATCATGCAACATAATTTCAGATGAATATGCTCCTTTAGTCTGTTTGATTTTATCCTTCTGGCTTTCGACTTTTTGTTTTCCTGATGACTAGTTCCAACTTATGAATTTTGCGTCTAAAGGAAAGGAAATAGTTATCCAAATATTTGCCTGTTGTGCTCAACCCACAAAAAATAACTGATTTAATTTTTCATTTAGATATGGAGCATTGCGACAAACAAACTTACATTTCTAAACTCCTTCAAAATGAAGATGTCTGTGATTTTGGGTGTCATCCAGATGACCTTTGGATTGTCTCTTAGTCTCCTGAATCATATGTGAGTTTAAGTAGATAAGGAATAGAATTTTGTTATTTATCCATTGATGATTATTTTACTAAATTTTAAGTCAACTTTTAAATTTGCACCCCAGCTCAAATTTGAGCAATTATTTTGGTTAACTTTCTTAGTTTACTAATCTGTTTGTTTGGCTTTCTGAAGTTCAAATCTGACCAACCAAAGTTATGACTTGAACCTCATTTATTCCATCTCTGTATGCTCTCAGAATAGTGTGCATCTAATTTTACTTGCTTGTTAATTGTCGATTTATTTCCTTGTACGTAATGATTTGTCATTATTTGATGTTTGCAATTAACTGTTAAATAATGTTAGTACTAAATTGAATATTTATAATATTTACCGGTGATTGCATCTGTTTTCTCTGCTTTGTTCTTAGATATTTTAAAAAGCCTCTGAACATCTACTTTGGCTTTATTCCCGAAATAGTGTTTATGTTATCTTTGTTTGGCTACCTTGTTATTCTTATCTTCTACAAGTGGACTGCTTATGATGCCATCACATCAAAAGAAGCTCCCAGTCTTCTCATCCACTTCATCAATATGTTTCTATTCAGCTACAGTGATAAAAACGTGAAGTATCTATATAAGGGGCAGGTATGGAACTATAGATGCAAGTTTGTGCAATGTGCCTGCTTGTTTTTTTTTTTTAAAGATGTTTGGCTGAAATCAATAGCTTCCAATCTGATTATTAAATTACATTCTGGTGTCACTTAAGCAGCAAATTGATATATATGCGCATATCAAAGTTTGACACTTTGCGGAACATTCTCGTCAAGTGCATGCAACTGCAAATGTAACCTTTAAAAGACGGAAATAATTAAATGGACTTTCTATTTTGTTCATAGATCGGTTTGCAGACCTTCTTGGTAATTGTAGCACTGCTGTGTGTTCCATGCATGCTTGTGGTGAAACCATTGGTGCTGCGTCATCAGTATTTGAGGAGAAGGAATTTGGTAAGATTTTATGTTTCAGAGTTCAAGTTGCAGTTATCCTTGGGATGGTAGTGACTGTGGTTTAATATTATTAAATTTCCCTTCTAGGGGCTGCTTGGCATTTAAAAAATAATATTTTTCCGTGAGCTACAATACTCTTACATTAAATTATAACTACTTATCTGAATTAAAAACAAAATAATTTGTAGTTATTATGGAAATATTGCAGTGGTAAAGAAAATTGACAAATAATCTTATTGTGCAATACCAATATGCACTAATGGTAAAAATCTCGCTGTTTTTGAGTCTGGTTTTCATGGAGTAACGAATCAAAGGCAAAATGACATGCGCGCGCGCTCACACACGCGCACACTTTTGTTTTGCATTGAGAATATTTGGTGAATATTTGCATGTTAAGGTAAAGGATGTTGATGCTTGCCTGTATTTCCATTATGGGGAGCTGCAATTTGCTTTACTGCTTTGAATACTCAAATGATTTCAGTAAAAAATATCTCCATTCAAACAGCATATTGAAAAGATTACTGTTATTGACTTGGGGATTGAATCTATGCTGATTGTTTTTTGGATTGAATCTTATGCTGATTGTTTTTGGATAATATCATGAACAGATAGATATCAAAAATGTTCAGCTTCAAAACATGTGTGTCATTATGTAAGTGAAAAATGCTGGAGATATTTCAGTCGGGCAGCATTAGCAGAGGGTGTTAACAGTTTAGGATGATGATCCTCCATAAGAATTGGGTAACAAATGCTTTTGGACGAAGACTAAGCCCACTACTGAAAGATTAATAATTGGATCTTTGTCTATTGTTGAAAGATTATTTAATAATTGTCGCATTTGTATTTGACCTATTATTTGGCTTTTTACACCAATTGGCTTGTTCACTATACAGGGAACGCACAACTTTGGTGGCATACGAGTTGGGAATGGACCAACAGAAGAGGATGCTGAGATAATCCAACATGACCAGCTTGATACCCATTCAGAAGATGGTGAAGAAGTAAGTCTTGAATTTTTCATTACCAGGAGCCTATTTTGTTCGTTGAATTGTAACGTTGAACAGCAACTGTCTAGAATTTGCCGAAAATAATCATCCTATAGCTTAATGTTAATAATTTCAAAAACTGGAAAAAGGGAATTATAAAGAGTTACCCATCCTGACTGACGAGCAGCAGAGGAAGTACAACATTTACTATCACTGCAATCAATTACTAATTGAGTTTATATTCTCCACATTCTTCAACTCACCTGGTCTTATCCCCAGTGGTTCAAATAGACCCCTGGGCAGTAATCTGTCATTCGATGCTGAAATTTACTACGTAAAAGGTTGAAACACTCCTGAAGAGTTTCTGATGTCGGACAGGTGTTTGGGGATTTTTCTTTATTATAGAAAGAATTCTTCTGTGATCAGCTGTGGATGTCTTTCTTGGCTTGCCAGTCCCTTTGCACTTAGTAAGCTCTTTTTCTTCTTAATGATGTCCCAAACAGTTGATTTTGGTAAGCCTAAGGTTTGCCTGATGTTGAACTGTTTTATTCTTGTTTCTCAGTCTCACAATGGCTTCTTTGACTTTCATTGGCACAACTTTGGTCCTCATGTTGATAAACAGCAATAAAAGTTTCCAAAGGTGATGAAAAGACTGGAGGAAAGACTTCTTCTTCTTCTTCTTCTTCGGAGTTTTACGGCAGCCGGCATCCACAATGTTGCATTGCTGCCACCTTCTGGCTTCACTCCACAGTCCTCATGTCTTTACTTTATATCCTTTTTATAAGGCCCGAGGCCCTCAAGAAATTAAACAACAAAATTTACTCATTTTCCTTCCCCTCCATACTCTAGAATGTTCTTTTCTGATATATCTGTCATTCCATTATTCTTCATTTCATTGATCAAAACTGTTCTTTCTGTTGCATATCTTTTACATGCAACTAGAGCATGCTGAACTGTTTCCGGCTGATGGCATTCCTCACACATCCCAGTAGGGTGTTTTCCCAACATTTTTAATGTGCTGTTCAGGTGGGTGTGTCCTATCCTCAATCTTCTGGAGGAAAGACTAGGCGCTGAGAGCTCTCTTATACCTGCATTAAGGAGGCAATTAAACACACCTGAGCAATTACAAACACCTGTGAAGCCATGTGTCCCAAACATTATGGTGCCCTGAAATGGGGGGGGGGGACTATGTATAAGCACTGCTGTAATTTCTTCATGGTGAAACCAAAATGTATAAAAATGGCCTTAACTAAAATCTGACAATGTGCACTTTAAGCACATGTGATTTTTTTCTATTACAAATCTCAAATAGTGGAGTACAGAGACAAATAAATAAATGATGGGTCTTTGTCCAAAACATTATGGAGGGCAATGTATCTAGCAATTTAGATGTGTTCCCTTGCTGTTTTCCCAACAAAAAAGGATATGATGTTCATGAATATAGTACATTTTTATCAACTTAATATTTACTAACTTGACATTCATATTCTCATTGCATTTAACTAAACATGTAACTTTTTTTGCAAGCCAACTGAGGAACAATTGGTAAGGCTGTTCTCATTGCATGTTTATTTCATTGTCAAGGTTAAGTTTTGATATTTTAATTTTGAAATATATTGTATAACACAGTTCCATCCTTTGGTCAGATACCTCTATCCAATATTGGTCGATCTCAGAAATAATCACAGGCCGAGTTTAGAAGTTCACAGCATTTTTTGACTTGAGAGTGTCATAAACATTCTCACCTCTGTTCAACATAAGTTTATAATCTAAATACTTTTCTTTACCCTGAAATAAGACAAGGATGCTGGCTGTTGCCTTTCCTTCCTCAATAGGAACACGTTGGAATCACTGGTGGTATAAGGGTCCAGGACAATCATCTTTGTGTAGCATTGGCACACTTTCTTATTTGTGTGAATCTGCAACATTGCAGGCTGCCTAAATTGTAAATTTATTGACAACGTGACAAAGATAACTGCTATGAAAATAGTTGCTCGGGGACAGTAGAAGTGTACAGGTCTAGAGGAAAGAAGAATTGATCAGAGATTTGCACCAGTTCTACCATATAATTAGCTTGTGGGTGACCTGTGATTGAATGGCATACATTTCAATATTTTCCCATGTTCACCAGCAGGACAGTAAGTTGCTGTCATTGTCTACAGCAATGTGAGATGGACAGTAAATCATTCATCTCGTAAATTAATTTAAAGATCTATTACAATTGGCTAGAGAGGAACTATATGTCCTGGATTTCAAATTTAACAATTGACCTAAGGTCAGTACCCAAATACTGCCATCTGTTGTATGCCAACTTTTGTTCCATTGATCTAACCTTCATTTTCAGACTAAGCCCTTACTGTTAGATCCTTCATTTGCAGATTTATATTTTTATTCTTGGAGTTTCTCTTTATCTTAAATTTAATGGAGTAATATTTTAGTCCCATGGAATGATGTCCTGGTTTGTGTATTCTTGTTAATATAACCCTGTTGTAGGGGGTGAAACACATTGGGAAGCGTAGAAATAATTTCCTCTCAGCACTTGGTCCCTGAACTGAATTCGAAATCTCAATTCCAATTTCATTGTTGATTTCTTCCTGAACATATCCAAAGCGGAACTTAGAACTTTTGCACATTTGCAGAATAATGTTTCAAGTGATGTTTTGATGAAGCAGCACACGTTTTGCATGTTCTTCCCGTTGTGATATTTCATGTATTTAATCTGTGATTTACAGTTTAACTTTGGCGATGTTGCAGTCCATCAGGCCATCCATACAATCGAGTACTGCTTGGGATGTGTTTCTAATACTGCCTCCTACTTGCGATTGTGGGCACTCAGTCTGGCTCATGCGCGTAAGTACAGCACACATTTATACTTTGTATGAGCAGTTCCTAATATAAATTTGTAGGTGAGGTGAAGGAACACGATTTTTATATATGTCTTATTTAGTCCTATTCCAAGGTAAAAACAACAATGATGAGAATTCCATGCGATGACCATATAGTAACGGTAGAGTTACTGCCTTACAGCACGAGAGACCCGGGTTTGATCCTGACTATGGGTGCTGTCTCTATGGAGTTTGCTCCTTGTGACTGCGTGAGTTTCCTTCGGGTGCTCTGGTTTCTTCCCACACTCCAAAGATGTGCGGGTTGCAGGTTAATTAACTTCTGCAAATTGTCCCTAGTGTCAGAGAGAACTAGTGTACGGGTGATTGCTGGCCAGTGCGGACTCAGTGGGCTGAAGGGCCGGTTTGCACGCTGAGTCTCTGAACTAAACAAAACCTGAAATGTGCCATTAGATGTTTAATATCTGTTAATGCCTCTGATGTGCATTCCTTTATGGTGCATTGGAATATTAATCTAGATTGTATCTTCTACAAGGGCAGTCAAAGTTTTGGGACACCCACCACCCAGAGGTTGCCCTCCCAGGTCAAACACCCAACCTGGAAATATATCACTGTTTCTTCATCGTTTAGAGATACAATGTGGAAACAGGGTATTTGCCCACTGAGCTACAAACCAGCAATTACCCCATCACCATTGCTAGATCATAATCTGAAACGCCCTCCAAAGCAGTATTGTAGGTATTTACACTTCAAGGACCACAGCAGTTCAATAAGGCAACTCACCACCATCTTCTCGGGGGCAATTAGGAATGGGAATTTAAATGGTGGCTCAGGGAATTTAAATGGTGGCCCACTTCCCATGAATTAATTAATTAAAAAAGTCTTGGAGTCATCTTCAACCTGGACAATTCTGACTCTCAGATGTTAGCTTAACGTGCAAAAAGGGCAAACTATTAACAAGCTGCTGGAGATTATAACACACTAAAAGTTAAGAATAATGTTAAGTCTGAGATGTGCAAGGCGCTAAAGATACTGCCTTGACAATTATGCTATAAAAGTTGTTTTTTTAATTTATCCCCCTGCCTACTTTGCGCACATGTTATGAAGTAACGTTGTAATATGATTGTGATTACTTCAATTTTGTCAGTGAAGTGATGATTGTTTGCCAATGATTATTCATGTATGCTATTGTGTCTTACAAATCAGATTGGCAGATTTCCAATCAAGTGAGTGGGCAATAATTTGGTTCATAAAAGAATCACAATTTGCAATGCTACCTAATTTGATTTGGTTATTAATATACCTTAAAGAGCTGCAATAATCTTTTGCTATGGTTAGCAATTGGAATGATGTCAGAATTAGGACCTTTACTGAATGCCTAAACAGTTAGATATGATGCTCATCAAAATGCCATCACTATTGGCTTAACTTGGTAGGCTTTAGGGTAATATCTTATTCAACTTGCATATGCATGCTGGTGATTGATTTAAACAAAATTCAAATTTTAATTTTAAGCAAGGTCCCATTGTAAGGGCAATTGAATAATGTCCTGACCTGAATGGTTCGCTATTCATTTTGTCGGTTCCTCATTTGATGGTGAAGCTCGGATGTACCTGGAGCAACCAACTGTGTTAAGTGTAAATTCTCTTAAACAATGTGTAGGATTTTCAATTAATTATTATTTTATTTAGAAACATACAAAAATAGATGCAGGAGTAGGTCATTCGGCCCTTCGAGCCAACACTGCCATTCAATATGATCATAGCTGTTTTCTAATTACAATTTTTTTAAAGCTTTTTAACTGTCACATGGGGATGTTTTCAGTTCAATCGGTTATCTTACTTCACACAGAGTTTCAATATTTTAGTTTGAATGAATTTTGCCTCTAAAAATAACCAATTTACATTTCACGATTTTGCACAGGTTGGTGAACACCAACATCAAATTCATGTCAAATATAAATATTTCAGTTTAAGGAAGTGACATCTTTCACCTTGATGGTCAATTAGGGATAGACAAGATAAGAGATATCACTTACTTATGAAACGGAAACATTTATATTTGCGATTAATTTTATGATGGTGTTCAGCTGGGACTGTTTCTATACCAGTGCAAAATCTTGAACTGTAAATTGGTTATTTTTTTATGACAGGAATGGTTTCTTAAATAGGATGCAGTTCCTTCTACAAATGGCGGCAAATGATGAGTTGAACATTTTTTGTTGTATGGCTAAATGAAGTATTAACTGATGCATGGTGCTTCCTGCTCCTTTTCAAATGGTAGTATGAGATGATTAACATTTTCTGAAGTAATTGGACAAATGTTAAACAGAGGCTTTTTATTCAGTGGAGTAACATCTTTGCCAGTGGTGTATTCCCTCCATTCCACCAGGATTTCAGTGTAGACATTTTTCCTAAATTTTTGTTTTGAAGTGTACTGGGAATGCATTTGATGGCTATCAAACATCTATTTGCATTTAAAAATGAATTCAAAATTAGTCATACAGTATGGGAACGAGCCCTTCGGATCAACTCGTCCATGCTGACCAATTTGCTCCATCTAAGCTATTCCCATTTTCCTGGATTTGTCCCTCTAAACCTTTCTTATCCATGTACCTATGCAAGTGTCTTTGAATGTTATTGTACCTGCCTCAACTACTTCCTCTGGCAAAATGAATGAATTAAACTGTATGTCTGTCTGTTTCAGAGCTCTCTGAAGTGTTGTGGACTATGGTCATGCGCGTTGGACTGTCAATAAACAACTTTGGTGGATCTATTGCCTTGGTCTTCATATTTGCTGGTTTTGCTGTGTTGACAATCGCAATTCTGCTCGTCATGGAGGGTCTCTCTGCATTTCTGCATGCCCTTCGTTTGCACTGGTGAGTGTTGAAATTCCAAATACACTCCTCCTGGCTGGCGATATAGTCAGTGAAGTATTTGTAAACTTCCATTGCCTGTCCTTTCCTTTCCATTGAGAACTATATTTATGCACACTGCATGTTTCCCCTTTGCTCTATTGTATCTGAGGTTGCATTGATTATATTCATGTACGGTACATCTGATCTGGTTGGATAGCATACAAAACAGAGCTTTTCACTACATGGTTCCCCTGATGGAAGTTCCACTGAGTGTTATGGATTGTGCCCTGCTTGAATAGCCTGATGCAGCAAAAGGTTTGCACTGGCCAGTTAATGAACCATAAAAAGTTTGACACTTGGAATCAACGCGCTCAGGGTACTGACCTGCGGACAATACTCCAAATGTGGCCTAACCTGGTGTTATACAGCTGCACCATGACTTGCCAACATTTATACTCAATGCCCTGACCAATGAAGGCAACGTGCCCTACAATCCACCTGACGAAGGAACCTGACCCGGAACATCACAGTTCTCCAGAGATGCTGCCTGACCCGCTGAGTTATGCCAGTACTTTGTGTCTTCTTTTGTGAACCAGCATTGGGAGTTCCTTGCTTCTATGCTTAATCTCCATCTTGCCTTTTTTGTCAGCCCACATTTCCAACTAATCTATAAAATATTTCCCCAATGGCATCCTTCTTCACCATCTACAACTCCACCCATGTTTGTGTTTGTTGAGTTGATGCAACTAGGAGTGCTGGTAGAGGGGTGGAATAAATAATTAACTTGAAGCTTCAAATCTCAAGCTTCATCATGAAATATGACTATTCATTCTGCACAAAAACAAATAGTGCATCTCCCACAAGGGATATTTTTATTCATCAATTTTCAATCGCATTGCAAACAAAAGATGAAACAATACGTGAGGTCTAGAGCAGGTGCCTGTTGAACGTGGTGTGAATCATATAGTACTGGCAGTGTATTGTGACAGGGTGTGGTTAATTGTGGCCATTTAAATCTCACCAATGTCAACAAGCTCAGTAAATATGAATCCTTTGAGTATCTTGTTGTAAAAATAAATGCATAGAACAGAGATCTCAGTGTGATTTGTTCAGTGACATAAATGTTTAAAATAGTGATCGGTTTTAAACAGCAATGACAGAAACAACATTGGAGGTGTAGTCACCGTAGTTAAAAGATTCTTTATCAAATTGCCATCTGATCGAAATTAAATGAGTTATGTATTTTTATAAATCTAATATAGGTTTTTGTATAATTCCAGACATTATCAACGAGTCATAATCAAAATAATATTTGGTGTCTTATTGATTTTATGCTGGAACTCTCGTTGGACTTTCCTATATTCCTGGTTCTTGCCTTGAATGATCCAACTATTTACGACTGATGTCCTATTTCCTCCCACACCATTTTGTTTTACAGCCTGTAGTAAATCCAATGTATTTTCCCCATGACGTCTAGGTGTGCTATGGGACATGTATTTTTAACTTCATAGCCCACTGTGAATGCAATCATCTATTTAACAAGCACATTATCCTTTACAATGTCACATTCAACTAATTTGCATTTCCCTCTCCCAGTTCTGAAGTTCTGATAAAGTCTCTCTTCACAGCTGCAACCTAATTGAGTATAGGAGCAGAGAGGTTCTACTGCAGTTGTACAGGGTCTTGGTGAGACCACACCTGGAGTATTGCGTACAGTTTTGGTCTCCAAATCTGAGGAAGGACATTATTGCCATAGAGGGAGTGCAGAGACGGTTCACCAGACTGATTCTTGGGATGTCAGGACTGTCTTATGAAGAAAGACTGGATAGACTTGGTTTATACTCTCTAGAATTTAGAGATTGAGAGGGGATCTTATAGAAACTTACACAATTCTTAAGGGGTGCACAGGCTAGATGCTTTAAGATTGTTCCCGATGTTATTTTCCAGGACAAGGGTACAGCTTAAGGATAAAGGGGAAATCCTTTAAAACCGAGATGAGAAGAACTTTTTTCACACAGAGAGTGGTGAATCTCTGGAACTCTCTGCCACAGAGGGTAGTTGAGGCCAGTTCATTGGCTATATTTAAGAGGGAGTTAGATGTGGCCCTTGTGGCTAAGGGGATCAGGGGGTATGGAGAGAAGGCAGGTACGGGATACTGAGTTGGATGATCAGCCATGATCATATTGACCGGTGCAGGCTCGAAGGGCCGAATGGCCTACTCCTGCACCTAATTTCTATGCAATTGGTATTTTCAGCATTGTCTTTTATTATCCAATTTAATTTTTAAATACCAAATGAAGAGTTGCTGCAGCTCCTAGACTTCAGCACAACATATAGACCATTACTTGCACACTATGCAATGAATACACTGTTATCAAATAATAATTTGTGAATTGATAAACTCAGATCCTATCCGAGTTAAGACTATTGGTACTTTTCAAAGAGGAAGTGGCTATTTTTACAAACTCTTCCCAGCTGCACCTGTGCCCCCATCCCCCACCTTCCTCTGAACTATGAACCACATTCAGCACCAGTCCAACTGACCTTCACCTCTGCTGCTTGTGTGCAAATGGCTGCTATATTTGCAAACAAGTTATTTTATGTGGAATAGGTGATTGAGTTGCTGTGAGGCACATCGGTATATTCAGTGAATGCACTGTGATACTTTGATTTAGTCTATTTCAGAGTAATCGTGGTGTACATTTTAATGCAAGACATTTAAGTTTCCCCAGATATCTTTGATGCCTTGAAATGCTTTTGAAATAATATGTAGATCAAACCATTGGTGTTATAACAAAGGTGATTTTGAGTATTGAAAAAGGAATCGGTCTTTTCTTTGCAGTTGTTTGTTCCTAGCCCGGATTACTCTGTGCATTCACACACACATTTGCAGAGCAAATGTAATCACATTCTGTTTATAGCAGTGTGTGGGATGTAACCGGAACAGCTGTCTGTCAGTAGAGCTTCCAGTAATCCAAAGAACTTTGGCTTCAGCTTCATCAAAAAAATGTAGCATCAATCATAAATAAATGATAAAATCTTTAAATACAGTTTTGTTAAGGAGAGTCAAAATATACATGAACTTTTGTACTGTAACCAAATAATTTAATAGGTTAATCTGTTAACTGAAATTGCACTGCTCATTATGATGTGTGCAATAATTGTCCATATGTAAACGATGGTACCTCGTATTGACTTGATTCAACTGTTCACTCAAGGAAAGGCCTGTAATCAAAGGTTAGGTCAGATGACAAATATCAGCAGTTTCCATACTCAAAGGTCACACAAAATTACAAGCATAATTTATTAGGGTGTGGCCTAAAACTTTTAAATCGTACTACAAGGTGTGTTCTAAAAAAGATGAAGCATGTAGATGCTTTTGTCAAATATCAAATGAACATGTCTATCCATTTTGGCCGTTCACTTTTACTGCCATAACTCTTCAGATTGTTCAGTTCTGTATGCAGAGCCTATATGGTTGACATTTAACATTTATAGCACAATACATTCAGAAGGAGTGCATCTAAATCTGTAAACACATTCCTAGACATTTTAATACTCATCAAAGTATGTGAAGGGAAAATCAATTTTTATTCTGCTTTTAATGCACAAAATGTAATACAGATTCAAGTTTGCTATTCTTTGCACTCAATATTGCACTTAACTGTTTTCACCCTACACTGTTTGTCCACTTTCAGTCTGTCTGCTGCAAAGGACAGATTTGGCAATTTTTCTGCTACGGACACAGTCAGCTAGCACCTGTCTGAAGGTTATTTTTAATTCTGTTTCACTGATTAATACTCAGTGGTCAGAGGAACAATGTTCAACAGTGTGATCCAATTCATCTGCTACCTCATGGTGCCCTCTGCTGGTCATGATGCAGGATTTCCCTGTTGAACTATAAATCTATGTACACATCTTGTGCACCTTTGTACATTGACAATAGACAATAGGTGCAGGAGTAGGCCATTTGGCCCTTCGAGCCAACACCGCCATTCAATGTGATCATGGCTGATCATCCCCAATCAGTACCGCGTTCCTGCCTTCTCGCCATATCCCCTGACTCTGCTATTTTTAAGAGCCCTATATAGCGCTTTACATTAGATTAGATTAGATAGCCTTTATTGTCATTCAGACCGAAGTCTGAACGAAATTGCAGCAATCATACATATAATACAATAAAAACACGAATAAACACATATTAACATCCACCACAGTCAGTCAACCCAGCATCTCCTCACTGTGATGGAGGCAAAAGTCTTAGGTCTGCAGTCTCTTCCCTCCTCTTCTCCCTCTGCGCTGGGGCGATACCCCCCGGGCGATGTTATAAATCAGTCCCGCGGCTCAAACACCGCGGCCCGGGGTGGTTGAAGCTGCCGCCCACCAGTCCTGCAGACGCTGCCGCTGGCCCGCGGCCGAACCCCGGACTCAGGCCACCACCGCCAGAACACCATCCCAGCCACCCTCACGTGAGTACCGTACCGTCTTCAGCCTCGGGCTGGGCCGCCCCCGACATGGGCGCCGAACCTCCCCCGGACCGGGCCGCCCCGACATGGGCGTCTTTCTTGAAAGCATTCAGAGAACCCGCCTCCACCGCCCTCTGAGGCAGAGAATTTCACAGACTCACCACTCTCTGTGAGAAAAAGTGTTTCCTCGTCTCCGTTCCAAATGGCTTACTCCTTATTCTTAAACTGTGGCCCCTGATTCTGGATTCCCCCAACATCGGGAACATGTTTCCTGCCTCTAGCATGTCCAAGCCCTTAACAATCTTATATGTTTCAATGAGATTCCCTCTCATCCTTCTAAACTCCAGAGTGTACAAGCCCAGCTGTTCCATTCTCTCAACATATGACAGTCCCGCCACCCCGGGTATTAACCTTGTAAACCTACGCTGTTAGCAATGAAGTAAGAAACCAATCATAAATCAATATGGTTTAAACTAAAATCACTTTAACTGTGAATAAAGAGTGACCAGATGATGTACTGTTCCTCTTTTCATGCTCTTATTAATTAATCACAATTTTATGTTAAAGATTTGAGAATTGCTTCAAAAGTGGAAAATATATAAATATGGTCAAACATTCACCTCTAAGTTGTGAAGCAGACAAGTTTTCCATTGAACCATTGCTATGCCGATCAATATGATTAATACCCAGACAAACTTTACCTGTGTAGTTTTGAGTAGAAATGTAAATAATGGCAGAAGGACAATTTGTTTAATGGGATGCTATTGATAACCTTATTATTGAACCATTTGAAGCTCCAGATCTGTAGAACACTTGGTGCTGCAAAGTGGTAGATTTACTGCCTTACAGTACCAGAGGCCTAGGTTCGATTTTGTGATTCCGTAATTGTAAAATTGTCCCTGTTGTGCAGGATAGTGCTAGTGTACCGGGTGATCGATAGGCAACTTAGACACAGTCGTATGAAGGGCCCTTTTCTGCACTGTATTTATATCTCTAAACTAAACTATTCCGTGGCTGAGGAAATGTGTTGCAATCCATTACTGCACCTTTGATTTGTGGGAAACTGTGCTTTGGGCAGGATGAAAGGCTTATCATATTGTCTATCCTGTTGGTTAATTGTGTGTGACCTTACTGTTGAAACAGAGTAGCTATCTTGAGCTTGCAGTATTGATGTTAACATTGCATTTATCTTGCACCAAACTGTACATTGGTGTACTGAAGCTATTTGTGACTTATTATGTATTAACATCCAAGTGTTTTCAAGTATGATACTTCCATATGTATGGAGTATTTCAATAAATATTTTCTCTTTTCACAGGATCGAGTTCCAAAACAAATTCTACTCTGGTGCTGGTTATAAGTTTGTTCCCTTCTCTTTCGAAAGCATTCTTGAAGGACATTTCGAAGAGTGAAGAGCATCCGTGTTAAATCTCAAGATGTGTGTTGTTGGTGTAAGAATTGTGATGTTGTATAGATCATTTAGTTGTCTGTATCTTAGCACAATGTTACAGGTGGTGTGCTGAGTTTCTGCATGCACTGAAAGCAAATCGTCTTGCGTCAATGAATGTAATTGTGAATTGTGACTCTTGTAAATAAATTTCTGATTCAACTCAGCGTTCACTTAATGGTTTCTTGTAATGTAATTATCCCATTTTGCAAATGTGTATTGTGTTCTTGTGGATAAGCTACTCTCTTGTTTGTTTATTTGGGGAAGGTGAAGACCAATGCTCAGTATTGCTGTGTTCTGGCCCCTCTATTTGGGCAGCATGGGAATGTCCAGAATTGCAAATGGCTTCTGATTTATTTATTTAGTTTCATGTTGTGAATTGAAGTGCGGACAGTTGGCCTTCAATCGAAGCGGGCAGATACATCTGAAAAATGCAGCATTTGAAAGATTTCAGTCTTCAAATTATTAAAAGCACTATAAATAGTAATTTTTTATTAATATAGGCTTTGGGTGCAGGAAGCACAAGGTGGAGTGTGACTGATGAGGTGAAAGTCGAGTGCATGAAGCAGGATGGGTGCAGGAAATGTTTGGGAAGTGAGTTTCTCTTGTTTTTAAACTCGCTCCAAAGGGAAGTCATTCTGCGCGTGTGTTCAGAATGCCCACCGGTAGTAGAGAAGTCTGTGGTCGCTCTGTGTTGAAAGTCCAGCAATTGTTTCTGAATACTTGCAAATTGTTGCAACTAGAGGAAAATCGTTGCGCTCATTGAATGATTTTATCTTTGATGCTTTTTTCTTCTGAAGAAAATTCCAAGGATCAATTCTGATTGCTCCTCCCCTCCAACTCCCCATGCACTCCATTAAATCTCTGCATCTGAGTTCATTGAACGGACTATCTGATTTCCATGTTGTTTCTAATCATTGTTCAAGTGACTACGTATTTTGATGTGGCTCGTGTCTCTTTCTTTCTTAATGCCTTTGCCTAGTATAATGTGAACCTCTTGTTAATTTAAGGTATCAATTGACCTTTATTCACTTGCTTCTAAAGGAAACAAAATGAGGAGTATAAGCCTGAACGTTGCCATATTCTTTAGCCTTAGCTGAGGTTTATCGCAGTTCATTGCAGTTGTTGCAAGATTCTGGTTTTCTGGGAGTTGACCTGATAAAACAAACAAATCGTTTAATAGTCCAGCTTGCTAACAATGAACCACAAATAAATTTGTTGTGACAAATTTAGGTTCACTGCATATCTCCTCTGATTAGGGATTGATGCCATCCATCATTCATAAATATTTGCCTGACTTGCTGGTATTAAAACATAGAAAATAAGTGCCGGAGGAGGCCATTTGGCTCTTCGAGCCTGCACCGCATTGTGACATGCCAGGCTGTCCAAGCATCAGTGAATACCCTGGAGATGATGTCCCAGTGCTGCTGATTTACAATGCGGTTGTCAGATCCTCGGTATGTATGTTGCATCCATTGCAAAGATTACAGGACAGCATCAATGAGACGCTGGTCATTGGAATGTGAGTGTTTTCATGCATTAATTCACAAATTTCTTGTGACCATTTGAAGTCCTGACTTGGATTGAGGAATTGGGTTTGAACCTGGTTTCCTATCTATAATATGATGCCCACATGAAGTTCCACTTGCTGGGGCTTACTAATCAGATCTAAGATGAAGCTGCCATAATTTGTCATTGCTTGCAATAAGTTAGTGTAATTCCTGCTTATTCCTCTCCTGACCATACAGATTGGGATACTTTTTAAAAGGCAGCCGTCTATTTTTGTCCAATTTATGATCTTCATTTCAGAAAATGTGCAGAGTTTTCTCAATAGCTGGAAATTAAATATTTGTTTTAAACCTCATTTGCAGCTGAATTTAGGCTTTGGCTTTCCATCAAGATCTAGCACATTATCCTGGACTATAGTGGATGTTAGTTAAGTCTCTGTTTAAATCACTATCTTCATCTTTAACATTGTGCATAACTCTGTGGGTGTGAATACTAAATATTGAAAATGCTTTTGCAGTCGTATGTATTATAACATGCCGGATGTTTCTCAATGCTGTGTAGAAAGTGCAGTAGAATTAAAGCTATATGTCTCCACATATTTTTTAAAAGATTTGCATTAAAGGTTTGCATATCCTGAAATGTTTGGATCAATGTAGCTTTTTTTCACTTTATTGTCATTTCTTACTTTAGAATTAGTTCCTATTCGACTTTGGTGTGTATTTACCCACAATGAATGTATTAATAAGCTTTCCCACTGTGACTGTTGATCTGTTGTACAATGATCATGCTATGTATAGTAATAAATTGAAGCACAGAGATTTAACAAATCTATATATAGGGATTTTCTGATCAGGGCAAATTACTTTCTTATTTTAGTGTATTCCATTATGGGCAAATGGTAATAACTTGATTTGAGCTTCACCAACAATTTTATTACTATAATGCATTCAAACATTTGATTTGCACTGGCTAATGTCTTTTGATCTAGGTTGACAGTGTGACATCGATTTCAACCATCAATGTTTCAAATTGCTACTCCATTCTGTTTCATGAGGGCATTAAATTCCAACTTTAAAATGTTGTAATTTCTTCAGAACTTTCTGTAATTTCTGAATGACAGTAACCTGCTTGTTTGGTAATGCTTCCCTGTTGAGACTTGTTTCCATGTTGTGACTGTTCACAGTGTGTGATGTGTGCTCACCTGAGGCTGAGGCTTCATTGTCATTTGCGAAATATTCCAATCTGGTTGATGTGTAAAGATTCGGTGTGTATAATTTCAATGTATATTTAAACACAGAATAAAAGTGTGGTGAAGTATGTAAAAACAGTGCTCTTGGAGAACAGTTTTGTACCTTCATGCTATTTATTTATTGATCATTTGTGTGCCTTCTCGTTCTGTCAGCAGCATTGCCACAATTAAATCTCATCAAGATGTCCGTAATGATGGTATCTTGTACTTTAGTTTCCCTGAGTGTCAGAACTACAGTAACAGTCAATTATAATTGGCTGAGATGTAATAAATGACCACACCGGAACCACATAGGCACAACACGCTTTCATGTTTAGCTTTTCTAGCTATTACACGCTAGACTTGCAAATCTATTGTCCACAAGCTGCTGTCAACTTTCAAATCAGCAAACACAATTGCCTGACCATTATTCGTATACCAAATATCTATGTACTTATAAAACTCTGATCTTGGATGTGTGTGTATTTGTGTGTTTATTTGTTTGTTTGTGATTCACATCACCTCGAAAACACGAGGCTCTAACAATGAAATGTTTACATATTCCGATAGAGATTTACCTCGTGATCTCAATCGCCTCAACTGAAAATTTGATTCATTATTTCTTATTTATTAAAATTATTCACAAATTTGAGATCTTTTTTAAAGCTAACGAGCGGATGACGTCACAATGGCTCTGCTCCTCGCGGCCCGCTGCGCAGTTTTCAAACGTAGCCTGCTGGGCACTGATTTCCATGAGCTGCGAGTTACATTACCCCCCCCCCCCCCCCCCCCCCCCCCCCCCCCCCCCCCCCCCCCCCCCCCCCCCCCCCCCCCCGCCCCCCCCCCCCACCCCCCCCCCCCCCCCCCCCCCCCCCCCCCCCCCCCCCCCCACCCCCCCCCCCCCCCCCCCCCCCCCCCCCCCCCCCCCCACCCCCCCTCTGCACCCCGACTCGCAGTCATTTTGTCACCTCCCGCTCGCAGTCGACTCCAACTCAGCCGGTCCTCAAACCAATGTTTCCAGAGATATTTGTGAAAAATCGATCAAGCAGCTTGGAAATTTCAGCAAAGAACCTGTTGATTGTGAATATATTAGGTCAGAATTTTCAAACTTCAGTGCAACATCATGTGACTGCATAATCCAAAGAATAACTATCGTTGCAACACTTAAATAAAATACACTGTAATCAAATGTAAATTATTATGTTGGTGCATGTTTATTTAAGTTGTATTTATCTAAAGCACGTTTGACAACAATATTTTTGGAGAGATTTAATTAATTCTTTTGAAGCAGCTTTGTGGAATTAAATTGAACACGAGTAAAATACCAAGAAAAGGGAACCTCTGTCATAAATGTTTAACATTTCACTGAGGTGAAAGCACCGAAGGGCCTGCAATTAAGAAATCCCAATGAGTGTGGCATCAGTGCCTCCCCCTGGTCTTTCAGTGCAGACTGCTTCACACCACTGCCTCATGGCAGGGAACATAAAAACTGACTGCAAAAGTTTTTATAGATATGTGAAAAGAAAGAGATTAGTTAAAACAAATGTAGGTCCCTTGCAGTCAGAAACAGGTGAGTTGATCATGGGGAACAAGGATATGGCGGACCAATTGAATAACTACTTTGGTTCCGTCTTCACTAAGGAAGACATAAATAATTTGCCGGAAATAGCAGGGGACCGCGGGTCAGAGGAGTTGGAGGAATTGAGTGAAATCCAGGTTAGCCGGGAAGTGGTGTTGGGTAAATTGAATGGATTAAAGGCCGATAAATCCCCAGGGCCAGATAGGCTGCATCCCAGAGTACTTAAGGAAGTAGCTCCAGAAATAGTGGATGCATTAGTAATAATCTTTCAAAACTCTTTAGATTCTGGAGTAGTTCCTGAAGATTGGCGGGTAGCAAACGTAACCCCACTTTTTAAGAAGGGAGGGAGAGAGAAAATGGGGAATTACAGACCAGTTAGTCTAACATCGGTAGTGGGGAAACTGCTAGAGTCAGTTATTAAAGATGGGATAGCAGTACATTTGGAAAGTGGTGAAATCATTGGACAAAGTCAGCATGGATTTACGAAAGGTAAATCATGTCTGACGAATCTTATAGAATTTTTCGAGGATGGAATTAGTAGCGTGGATAGGGGAGAACCAGTGGATATGGTGTATCTGGACTTCCAGAAGGCTTTCGACAAGGTCCCACATAAGAGATTAGTATACAAACTTAAAGCACAAGGCATTGGGGGTTCAGTATTGATGTGGATAGAGAACTGGCTGGCAAACAGGAAGCAAAGAGTAGGAGTAAACGGGTCCTTTTCACAATGGCAGGCAGTGACTAGTGGGGTGCCGCAAGGCTCAGTGCTGGGACCCCAGCTATTTACAATATATATTAATGATCTGGATGAGGGAATTGAAGGCAATATCTCCAAGTTTGCGGATGACACTAAGCTGGGGGGCAGTGTTAGCTGTGAGGAGGATGCTAGGAGACTGCAAGTGACTTGGATAGGCTGGGTGAGTGGGCAAATGTTTGGCAGATGCAGAATAATGTGGATAAATGTGAGGTTATCCATTTTGGTGGCAAAAACGGGAAAGCAGACTATTATCTAAATGGTGGCCGATTGGGAAAGGGGGAGGTGCAGCGAGACCTGGGTGTCATGGTACACCATTCATTGAAGGTAGGCATGCAGGTGCAGCAGGCAGTAAAGAAAGCGAATGGTATGTTAGCTTTCATTGCAAAAGGATTTGAGTATAGGAGCAGGGAGGTTCTACTGCAGTTGTACAGGGTCTTGGTGAGACCACACCTGGAGTATTGCGTACAGTTTTGGTCTCCAAATCTGAGGAAGGACATTGTTGCCATAGAGGGAGTGCAGAGACGGTTCACCAGACTGATTCCTGGGATGTCAGGACTGTCTTATGAAGAAAGACTGGATAGACTTGGTTTATACTCTCTAGAATTTAGAAGATTGAGAGGGGATCTTATAGAAACTTACAAAATTCTTAAGGGGTTGGACAGGCTAGATGCAGGAAGATTGTTCCCGATGTTAGGGAAGTCCAGGACAAGGGGTCACAGCTTAAGGATAAGGGGGAAATCTTTAAAACCGAGATGAGAAGAACTTTTTTTCACACAGAGAGTGGTGAATCTCTGGAACTCTCTGCCACAGAGGGTAGTTGAGGCCAGTTCATTGGGCTATATTTAAGAGGGAGTTAGATGTGGCCCTTGTGGCTAAGGGGATCAGGGGGGTATGGAGAGAAGGCAGGTACGGGATACTGAGTTGGATGATCAGCCATGATCATATTGAATGGCGGTGCAGGCTCGAAGGGCCGAATGGCCTACTCCTGCACCTAATTTCTATGTGGACCAACTTTGGCTTCAGTGTGAGCTGAATTGTTCGTGTGTGCTTGCTCTAGGAATAAAAAATATTTTGTTCATGCTTGGGAAATGAGAGGACTCGAATGTTAAAGGCTATGTTAGGCATACTTGCAATGAATTACAGTCATAGGGTCCTCGAGCTATACGGCACAGAAACAGGCCCTTCATCCCACCTTGTCCAATTTGGCATATTGGGCTAATCCCACTTATCTGAATTTGACCCATTGCCCTCTAAACCTTTCCTATTCATTTATATCTGTCCAAATATATTTTAAAAGTTGAAATTGTATCCACTTCTATTATATATCAGTAAATGCTGGACCAAATTGCATTTTTTTAAAATATGGCTATTCCTAGCATTTTGCTTTTAGGACATTGAAAATTTAAATTTTGGTATAAAATACTTCTTGTGGATAATTTAATTATGAATACCGAGACTAATGTACTACATTTCGTAATTCAAAAGGATTATTGAAGATTAAGGTGAAATGTGCGTATACTGCATCTGTGCTACGAGATTTAATTAGACATGCTATAAAAGGATACAGAATCTTGTGGAATGATCGTATACACAGTGTATGAATTGAGATATTGCGGAGATATTTTACTTAAGGGTAATTATTTTTGTTTTACTAATCTACATAAACATTGCCATAACGGAATTTGACAATGTGATTTCTTTCTCTTTTTCAAGAAACTAAATTAAGGTTTTTTTATCCACTGGATTTCAATCTGTGAGATTTATTTTCACACAGAATTTCTATCATTTTCATCTCTGCGTTGGGCTGCCTGTACTCCAGCATTCGCTCAAATTTAAAGGAGATTTGTTCTAAATTTGCAACGTAAAACACAGGAGACTTATGAGGTGATACCCGAGAACAATCTCCATTGTTTGTGGAGTCTAGGGAAAGGGGAGATTGACTGGAAACTGGATGGATGTTTTGGGAAAATAGAAGACACTTTATACATGAAGAATGGTGGAATTTTGTCATAGTTAAAGACTCTGAATCGCATAACTTTTTAATCTTGTTGAACAGACAGACCTGAGGAATTAAATATTTATTTCTGTACCCAGCATTCTAAAAGAGGGTAACATTCTCTGAGGAACCTTTCACTCTCCCATAATCCAAGATCTGTTCATTTCAGCCTTGAAAACTCAATGATTCAGCCCGATGTGACTCGCTTGGATGGGGAATTCCAACAAGCGTCAGCCCACTGGAGAGATGACATTTCTATTCATCTCCATTTGTAAAGGAGTGAAACCTTGTTTGAATGCTGAACCTTTTAGTTCTTGTGTACTCTCGAGGGAGGAGATATCCTGTCAGTCTCTACCATGTCAAGTCCCTTTGGAATCTCACATGAAGGTGTATCTGCCCCCTGCTTTAAGGTGCTTGTTGTAGACTAGTTCTCATAGAAATGTGGTCAGAGTAGGCTATTTGGCCTTTCAAACTTTTTCTACCTTTCAGTACAATCATAACTATTTCTTTATCCCAATACCATATTCTTGTGTATATTCCTTGAAGCCTTTTGGGTAAAAAAAATCTGACTGCTCCTGCAGTCTATCCACAGAGGAACCAGTGACCTTGGCTCTGGTGGGTAGTTTTTGTAGTTCCTTACTCTTTCTGAAGATTACCTGTACTCTCGTGGGAAGTTTGGAAATGAGATTTAAAAGTTCGAAAGAATGAGAGAAGTGTCAAGACAGTGACACAACCACACTTGACTTGGTTAATGTTTAAGAAGGAACTGCAGATGCTGGAAAATCGAAGGTAGACAAAAATGCTGGAGAAACTCAGTGGACGAGGCAGCATCTATGGAGTGTAGGAAATATGCGACGTTTCAGGTCAACACCCTTCTTCAGACTCTATTTCCTTCGCTCCATAGATGCTGCCTAACCCGCTGAGTTTCTCCAGCATTTTTGTCTACCTTGACATGCTTAAGCTAAGTTTTGTTGTGGTTGGGAACATATAGAAATGACAAACTGCAGATGCTGGTTTTTATCAAAGATAGGCACAAAGTGCTGGAATAACTCAGCGGATCAGGCAGCATCTCTAGAGAAAAGGAATAAGTGACTTTTCAGGTCAGGAGCCTTCATCAGACTGAAAGTAGGGGGTGGGGTGAAGAGTTGGAAGTGAGGAAAGATCAGGACTGGGAACAAATGTCCTCAGGCAGGATGGTGCCTTGGTAGTCCCATTGTTGACTTGGGAAGGGGTGAACTCAAGAGGAATACAATGTGATGAACTGGTTAAATGACAAGGACGGGTCATGGTTTGCATGGCAGCGTTAAGCCAATGTAAAATAATTGTGGATTTCTACAGGCAACTAAATTTGGGAAGTTTTTTCCACAGTCCCTCCTGATCAATGAAGGTCTGAAAAAAGCCATGTTTAGTGGCCGGTGCTGGTGCTGCCCACTGCAGTTGTTGCCTCGTTAACATTACATTACATTACTGTCTCTGGATGGAGAAAATGCTGTGGCGCAGCGGTAGAGTTGCTGCCTTACAGCGCCCGAGACCCAGGTTTGTTCCTGACTATGGGTGCTGTCTATACGCAGCTTATAAGTTCTCCCTGTGACCTCTGGGGTTTTCTCCAGGTGCTCCGGTTTCCTCCCACATTCCAAAGATGTGCAGATTTGTAGGTTAATTGGCTTCTGTAAATGATGCCCAGTGTGTAGGATAGAGCTAGTGTAATGTCTTTCCTCAGACTCCTAATCTGAGGAAAGACATTCTTGCCATAGAGGGAGTACAGTGAAGGTTCACCAGACTGATTCCTAGGATGTCAAGACTTTCATATGAAGAAAGACTGGATAGACTCGGCTTGTACTCGCTAGAATTTAGAAAATTGAGGGGGATCTTATAGAAACTTACAACATTCTTAAGGGGTTGGACAGGCTAGATGCAGGAAGATTGTTCCCAATGTTGGGGAAGTCCAGAACAAGGAGTCACAGTTTAAGGATAAAGGGGAAATCTTTTAGGACCAAGATGAGAAAAACATTTTTCACACAGAGAGTGGTGAATCTCTGGAATTCTCTGCCACAGAAGGTAGTTGAGGCCAGTTCATTGGCTATATTTAAGAGGGAGTTAGATGTGGCCCTTGTGGCTAACGGGATCAGGGGGTATGGAGAGAAGGCAGGTACAGGATACTGAGTTGGATGATCAGCCATGATCATATTGAATGGCGGTGCAGGCTCGAAGGGCCGAATGGCCTACTCCTGCACCTATTTTCTATGTTTCTATGTATGGGTGATTGCTGGTGAGCGCTGTATCTTTAAACTAAAGAGTCAACAATGTGCTTCGGGGAGTAGCTTTACGGTGGCTCCACCACAGCTTCTTGCTCCACCATAACCATTTCATCCTGAAGTGAACTGGAGAAGCTTGGTGTTACTCTTTCGATAGCTGGGTCGGGATTGGAAATTCCAGATCAGCAGTTGCTTTTGGAGCTCTTGTAATTTCTTCCATTGCAATTGAAGCAGACACTGTCAGTAGCTGCACAGGGTGGCTGGATCTTTCCAGTGAAAACATTTTTCTGTCCTTCCTGCCAACATCTGAGATCAACATTTCAGATGTAGCACATGGCTGCAGGATTGCCAAAGAAGGCAAGAAAATGGCGCCCTGGGGAACATTTCCAGCATGCTGCCAGAGTACTTCCACTGACAAGCAATTTCTAACACTCGGCTTTCCTTTAAAACTAATAGAGTTAATTGTGAATAAAGCTATTTGCTGTATTGGAATTTAGTGGCCATGCACAGCACTGCTGAAATAGGGCAATGTGCAATAATTGTGTCAAGTTGTATGGTGATTGAGGAGCCGATTCTCTGCAAAGAACCCGAGTAACGTTAACCACATGAATTGTAATTGATCAGCACGGGGGTATTTGTCACCAGTCTTCACCGCGATTGGCTCAGCATTATATCAGTGTGTTAGGATTGTGGTGTCAATTGTAAAGCTAAAGGAAACATTTTACTGTGGACAACTGAATCCGAGAAAGCTGCTCTTGGGTGAAGGAGTCAAAGGCTTTAGTTAGGTTGAAAAAAGGCCTTGTATTATATTTAATGATACCCTTGAATTTTTCTTGGAGTTGCTATGTTGTGCTCTGAGTGGACAGAATCCACACAGATTTGGGGAGCTGTCCACTGGGAACAATGGTTGAGGAAGGCCATGGCTATGCCTTCTCCTGTAGCAGCTGGCTGTGAGGCACCTCTTCACAACTTCGAATCTGCAAATACCTTATGTTTGTAGTTTCTTGGTTTTTGTCATTAGGCTTTAGGGTGGTCAGTATGCTCTGGAGATTCTGCAGTTCATATAGGCTAAAGGTTGATAAGTTGCTTGATCATATCTTTGAATCCTTGAGTTGCTGTTGTATCTACTCATCCGAGTTCCTAAGGAGTTGTAGCTGGAACTTTCTTTTCTTTCTTGCTGTAATATTGCCCGTTGCCTCCGACAAACATTCTATTGGTGAACATCCAATTTTCACAGGTATTGGGCAACTGTTCAGCCAAAGATTTTGCTTCATAGGTGTAGTTCTAATCACAAACAAAGTTTGCGTTGCATTTGCTTGAAGACTGCACTCCAAGCCACCCATCACTCGCTCCCCGACACACATGGACCATGAATTCTAACCCTAATCTTAATGTCCATGAGATGAAGCTCTTCCACCAACCTGTTATCCACAGCAGCACCCTGCCTTCCCAATGTAAATGGTCATGGTAAGACCCTGGAAATAGGATCCCGTAGCTGACAATGGCAGATGTTGATAAGGACAATCACCGCGCCTTCAATGTCCAAGTTCCGTCTTTGGCTGATTGAGGAAATGGATATCTGAAAATCAAAACTCCAGATCCGCACAAAACCTATGGTTTTGTTGGGCACCAGCAATCCCTGCCTTCCATATGTTTCTGCGATGGCACCGTCCAAAGCTGGCAGCACAAGTCTCGAGAAAGATATTACTGATATCTCTGCAAGACCCTCCAAATATTGGAAGCCATGTCCATGCCCAGGCCTGCACCCCAGCAGTGCCACTTCCTAATTACACTAATTCACAGTGGGTTTGTGTACTTGGCACCAGGCATTGGTGAAACACACACTGTTTTCACAGCTGGAGATTACCTGGCAAATAACTGAAAAAGATTCAGGAATTGATCAAGGTATACTTGTACAAATGCAGCTCTCTGCTGAATCCTGGGAATCCCTGACCTCTGGCTGCTCACAGAGGGGCAGAGCATTGGGATGGTCTGGTGAGCCTCTCTAATCTACAGATAAACCACTCGCCCATTGTGACAAGCTTCTGCCTGATCTGTGGGATGGTCTGTGGTTTCAACACTGACTTCCCCTCTCACCCCAGATTCCATGAAACTGGAGTAGAAGCAAGTCATCCTGGACTCGGAGAAGGACAACGCCACCCCTCCCCTTCCTCCTACATTCTCTCCTCTAACTTCACAATTCACAACTCTTCAATCCTTTTGTCTCACACCTTCTGTCTTTTCACCGGTATCCTTTGTCCAACCATCTGCCTATGAAAAACCCCCTTCACCTGTATTAACCTATTTCTTTTAGTTTAGCTCAGAGATGCAGCACAGAAAAAGTTCCTTCGGCCCACCAAGTCTGCACCGACCAGTGATCCCCACACACTAACACTTTTCTAGACACTAGGAACAATTTATAATTTTTATCAAAGACAATTATTCTACAAACCTGTACATCTTTGGAGTGTGGGAGTAAACTGGAGCACCCAGAGAACGTACGAACTCCATACAGACAGTACCCGTGGTCAGGATTGAACCCTGGTGCTGTATGGCAGCAACTCTACCGCTGAACCACTGTGCTGCACTCGGTACCTGTCAGGCTTTGTCCCACTCATCCTCTCTCCCAGCTTCCCCTCCCCACCCACAATCAGTGTGAAGTAGGGTCCTGATCCAAAACTTCACCTACCTATGTACACCAGAGATGCTGCCTGACCCACTGAGTTGCTCCAGGACTTTTTTTTAGCAAACTGCATCTGCATTTTCTTGTTTCTGGATGACAAGTCAATGTCAGGGGAGGTGCTGCATATAAATCAAATCACCACTAGATGGTGCAAGAGAACCTATTTCCTTCGCTCCACAGATGCTGCTGCACAGATGCACCCGCTGAGTTTCTCCAGCATTTTTGTGTACCAAGGGATTAAACAATGTGGCTGGAAGACAGAATTAGAGTAGAAATAAAGAGCTGCAGATGCTGGTTAATACATAAAAAGAGACAAAGTGCTGGAGTAAATCAGCGGGTCAGGCAGCATCACTGGAGAACATGGATAGGTTGACATTTCAGGTCAAGACCCTTCTTTGGACCATTTGCAGTAAGGAACTGCAGATGTTGGAATGTCGAGTGGAACTGTGCTGGGTTAATGCCCCTGTCCCACTTAGGAAACTTGAACGGAAACCTCTGGAGACTTTGCGCCCCACCCAAGGTTTCCGTGCGGTTGCCGGAGGTTGCAGGTAGTGGAAGCAGGTAGGGAGACTGACAAAAACCTCCGGGAACCGCAGGAAAATCTTGGGTGGGGGGCAAAGTCTCCAGAAGTTTCCGTTCAGGTTTCCTAAGTGGGACAGGGGCATTAGGCAGCAACAGTGCAGGGAAAGGGAAGGCAATGTTTCAGGCCATGACCTTTCTCCCAAATGATTGTAGTGGGGGGTGGAAGAAAGCTGGAAGAGGGTAGGTGCAGGACAAAGCCTGGCAAGTGATACAGAGATACAGTTGGGGAGGGGGAAGAGAGGCAGATGATTCGACAAAGTCCAGAGATAAAATGACAGAAGGCGTGAGACAAAATGATTGAAGAGTAGGGAATAGTGAACTTAGAGGAAGAAACGTCACTGGGAAGGGGGGGGGGAGGGGGGGGGGGGGGGGGGGGGGGGGGGGGGGAAATAGCTGTGAGTCCTGGAGAATGGTTGGGTGGGGGGGGGGGGGGGATGGACTGGCGAGGAGAGGGATGGGTTTGTGGTTGCCTAAAATTGGATCTCTTTGGAACTGCCCAAGCGGAATATGAGGAGCAGTTCCTCCAGTTTGTGTAGATGCTCAATCTGGCAATGGGGGAGACCGGGAAGAGAAAGGTCAGTATGGGAATGGGATGAAGAGTTAAAATGGTTAGCAACCAGGAGATCCAGTCGGCCTTGGCTGACTGAGCACGTGTTCAGTCAAATAGTCGCTGGTATCCAATTAGTCTCTCCAATGTACAGGAGGCACAGTGGGAACTCTGGATGCAGAAGATAAGGTTAGAAGGAGTGTACATGAACCTCTGTAACATCTGCAGGGACTGTTGGGGTCTCTGCATGGAGGTGAGGGAGGAGGTTATAGTGACAGATGTTCCATCTCCTGCCGTTACAGGGCAAAGTACCTAGGAAGGGGGCATTTTGGATGGGAAGGGATGTGAACCAAGGAGTTGTGGAGGAAGCGGTCTCTACAGAAGGCAGAGAGGAGTGGAGATGGGAAAATGGGGCTCTATAGACCTGCGCTGATTTAGTAGTTGCAGGCTAATTTTGAGTTTTGGCTGCAGTTGATTTTAAGATAGAGAGTGAACTGGGAATTTCCCACATATGAGACTTGGTCATGAGTGAAATGCCAAACAGGAGCTCAAAGACTGGAAAGTTAAAAGATAAATTGCCTTTAAATTTGAGAACAGATATATATATTCTGCAGATGTGAATTGGAAACTAGACACTGGGGTCTTATTAAAACACTTTCCAGGAAATTGTAACACATTAAACATTGGAATGCCTTATCCTTTTGATGTCTGCAGTGTCTAGGCTTCCTAGAGTTCACACTTAGAATAATCTTCAATGCAATTGGCAGCTCTGATGGGCAACCCCTGCGTAGAGGACGGACCCACAGGTCAAGACTTGAACATCCTGTCCATTGGCAGCACAAAGCCAAACATCAGAGGTCAGCATGCTAAGTGTCAGAGGTCAACGTGGAAGAGCTGGAGTGGAAGGGAGGCTTGTGGCTAGTTTGCAAATTAAAAATAAAGCCATCAGCATTCAGCAGGGGCTGTTGAGATGGGAACACGAGTGTGTCGGTATCCCAGGGCACTGCATTGTGCTTGATGTTGTTTGTATAGCAGTATTGATGCATCACTCGAGAAGTAAACTAGAGACTGGCAGTCTGGGGATGGAGCCTTTGACACAATGGGAGTTTGAAGTGTAAGTTATTTAGACCTTACTTGCGAGATACAGCGCGGCAACTGGCCCTTCAGCACACCGAGTCCGAGCCAACCAGCAGCTACCCGGTACACGAGCACTATCCTACACACTGGGGACAATTTTACCAATGCCAATTAACCTACAAACCTGCATGTTTTTGAAGTGCAGGGGGAAGCCAGAGGACCCGGAGAAAACCCACGCGGTCACGGGAAGAACGTAAAAACTCCATACGGACTGCATCCCTAGTCAGGATCGATCTCGGGTCTCTGGTGTTGTAAGACAACAATTCTACCACTAGGCCGCCCGATAATTGCTGAAAGGATTAGACGGAAGTCCAGAGGCTAAATATTCGCCTCATGGAGTGGGGTCTGGAGTTCGCTGATGTGTGAATCAGCCGTGGAAGCTTAAAATTCTCACTACACTTAAACCAAGACTTGGATGACCAGCAGGATCACGGGCCAAGAGTGGAAAGTCAACTCCCGTCTGTTCTTGATGAGCACAGACATTGTGGGCTGAGAGCTTCCGTCAGCATGATACATTTCCACAAAAGCTCTTCTTTTTGTTGCTTTGTAATTGTGTTGATCCTGGTGCGATTCCTTCCAGCTCATTGCTCATGAAGGAAGGGGAAGAGAAGGAATATCAAATGATGGAGGTGTGAACAATTCTGTGGGACATATATAGGGTACGGTTAGCCCAGGGTAGGGGTGTCTAAATCTGAGGACACAGGTTTAAAGGGAGGTGGTTTAAAGGAGATATAAGTGGTAACCCTTTCATTCAATGAGTAGCTGTATCTGGAACAAGCGGCCAGAAGAAGGGTTGGATGCAGGAACAGTAACAAGAGGCATCTGGACATGTAGCTGAATGAGCAGAGCACAGAGGGATATGGAATTAATGAAGGCAACTTGGATTAGTGTGGACAGGCAAGATGGTCAGTATTAACATGATGGGCTGGGGAGCCAGTGTTCATGTGACAGATAAAGTTTAATGTATGAAGCTTTTTTTCCCATGAAAATGTATAGAAAATGTATAGAAAATAAGGGGTAGGACCAGAAAAGTTTTCGAACATCTTCTTATCTTTCGAACATGAACGATATTATTTGTATTATTTGAGTTACTTATTTGTTTGTTTTCTTTTGTGTTTTATTTTCTTTTTTTTTATTGCTTACAAGTTTATTTGTGTTTGTATTTTTTTTAACATGTTCAATAAATTAATAAAAGTTAAAAAAAAAAAGCTGCCTGTTATAGCAGTGACTGTGGATTCAAACAGGTTAACAGCTTGTTTGTGGCCTCATCTCACTGACATGTTCACTATTCCGATGGAAAATGTAATGTTACCCTGATATCCAGTCCAAAAAAGCGACATTATTAACATCTCTGGAGAAATACTTTAATGCTTTGAGATATTTGAAAGCAGTGAATCAAATTTCTTCTGGGAGAAAATTCTAGTGCCAAACTAAGACCTGACGTTTTGTTCACCTTTTTCTCAGGTTCCCCCCTCAACCTCCGCTGCTCCAAGTGGAAGCCCAGCCCTTAGGGTCCGTCCTCACAACAGAAAAGTCCCATCCCACTCAACATCTTGGAGCCTCTTCTCCAGGGCAATCATGTTCTTCCTTTAGAGTGGTGACCAGAACTGCACACGAAAGGCCAATGAAACTTTTGTAAAATTGTGCCACATCCTTCTCACTCTCACAGCAGAGCAGAGAGGATGTGGTAATTCCTGCTATAACTAAAATAGTACAAGAAATTGAGTTATGAATGTGTATCATTTGTCAATGACGACCCCAGAATTAATTTAGTTGTGGAGATACTGAGTCTCCACAACACTTCAGCCCACTGAGTCCACAACAACCAATAATCCCCATACACTATCCTACACACTATTTACAATCAAGTGTCAAGAGTGTTTTATTGTCATATGTCCCAGATAGAACAATGAAATTCTTACTCGCTGCTGCACAATAAAATATGTAAACATAGTACATAACGGGGAAAAAAAAGTTCAGTGTGTATATATACATGTACACACATACTCAACAAATAGTGCAATAATAATAATAGTCTATAGTAGTTCAGAGCATATTTGTTGTCATGTTTAATAACCTGATGGCTGAAGGGAAGAAGCTGCTCCTTGAACCTGGATGTTACACTTTTCAGTCTCCTGTATCCTTTTCCCGATTGCTACGGTGAAATGAGTGTGTGGCCAGGATGGTGTGGGTCTCTGATGATGTTGGCTGCCTTTTTGAGGCAGCGACATTGATAAATCCCTTCGATGGTGGGGTGGTCAGAGTCGATGATGGACTGGGCAGTGGTCACAGCTTTTTGCATTCCTTACCAAATCCAATTATTCTCCAATCATTTACGTCTTTGGGACGTAGGAGGAAGCTGTGCATCCAGGGAAAGCCCATGCGGTCACGGGCGAATGTACAAACTCCATACAAAACAAGCACACGTGGTCAGGATCAAACCCAAGACCATGGTGCTGTCAGGCAGTGACTCTACCTCTGCGCCACCATGGTGCCCAAATGACCAAAGCAAAAAAAAAAAGAACCAAAACAAATTAGATCACATAGAACATAGAAAAGTGCGTCGCGGGAACTGACCCTTCAATCCACAATGTCGGTGCTGAACATGATGCCCAGACCAACTCTTATCTCACTAATTACAGACCCCATATCCATATCCTACCAATTTCCTGCATATTCATGTGCCTATCCAAAAGTCTCCTAAATGCCACCATTATATCTACTGTACCTCCACCACAACTCCTGACAGCACGTACCAGGCACCCACTGCCCACTGTGTAAGAAAAAAACTTGAACCGCGCACCTCCTTTAAAAGTTTTCCCCACTCACTTTAAAGCTACGCCCTCTTGCAGTTGTTAGTTCCATCCTGGGAGAAAAGCTCTGACTGTCTACCCTGTCTATGCCTCTCATAATGTTGTATACTTCGATCACGTTTCCCCCTCAGCCTCTGGTGTTCCAGGGAAACAATCTAAATTTATCCAAGCTCTCCCGGAAGCGAGTACTCCCTAATCCAGATATTATGTTGGTAAAATAAAATACTGAAGTAACTCCGTGCGACAGACAACATCTCTGGAAAACGTGGAGAGGTGACGTTTCAGGTCAGGACTGAAATTCTTTAGAGACAGAATCCTGACCTGAAAAGTCAATCATCCATGTTCTCCAGAGATGCTGCTTGACCTGCTGAGTTACTCCAGCACTTTGTATCTTTTTTTTTTAATGATAATCGGAATCTGCAGTCCCTTTTATCTCCTCATCATCCTGGTAAACCTCCTCTGCACCCTTTCCAAAGCCTCTATATTCGTCCTGTAATGGGGAGGGCAGAACTGCATGCAATACTCCAAATGCAGCCTAACCAAAGTGGCATCATAACTTTCTGACTCATAAGGCCCTGTCCCACTCTACGAGTTTACCCAAGAGCTCTCCCGAGTTTAAAAAAAAATCAAACTCGTGGTAAGTACGTAGAATGTACGTAGCGGGTACGTCGGATCTCAGGACGTCTATTAGCGGCTCGTAACACTAACGGCAGGTACTCGGGAAACGCGGTAAGCAGGTGAAGTTTTTTCAACATGTTGAAAAATGTCCACGAGAGCCCCGAGTATCTACGAGCGGCTATTACTGTAATTCTCCAAGTTTGAATCAGGGAAAACGCGGGAGAACTTGAATTTTCTCGTACAGTGGGACAGGCCCTTTATGCTCAATGCTCTGACCAATGTAGGCATGAATATCTCTCTATCCGCTTGTGTTACTATTTTCAGGGAGTTGTAAACTTCGACCCCAAGATCCTGCTGTACATAAACTCAGGTTTTACGAGTTTGGCAATAAATGGATTTAGTTTTAAGTTATGTAATTTGTTGCTTTAGTGAGAGTATGAGCCTTTTGAACATTTAGCAAATTGTGTTCTTATTATCGATTACTAGGATTTAGCTAGGGGGAAATACTGGATCTGAGGGTTTCAGCTACAAGAAGTTGGATGAACTTGGATATTTTTCTTTGGAATGGCAGAGCTTGAGGTGAGACTTGATAAAAAAATGTAAAATTATGAGAGGCAGAGATAGGGCAGACAGTCAGAACCTTTTTCCCAGGGTGAAAATGTCCACCGCTAGAGAGCATAACGGCAAGGTGAGAGAGGGAAGGTTTAATGGGAATATGTGGGAATAACACAGACTAGTGGGGCATAGAACGCACTGCCAGGGGTTGTGGTGGAGGCAAATATGAGAGTGGCGTTTAAGAGGATTTTGGATAGGCACATGGAAGTGCAAGGAATAAAGAGATCTGGATCATGTACAGGCCGATGAGATCAGTTTAACGGCATCATGTTCGGCACAAACATTGTGGGCCGGAGAACCGGCACCTGTGCTGTACTGTTCTATGTCCTCCCTGGAAGTAAAGTAGAATTCACAGGTTTACAATTATCATCTCTTTCTGCTGCTCAGAGGAAAAATGCGTCCACATCTGGCTTTGAAAGGAGCATTGAGAAGAACATCCATGTGTTCCAGCGGTTAAACATAGTCTTGTGCTGCTGATACATTTTACAATTTCCTTTTCCTGAATATTTTAACATGACACAGATATGGCCGCGATGGCTGGACTCGGATAATCGCCCATCCCCATCACTCGAAGCACGTGTACCAGGAAACACCAGGGGACGGCGAGAGCTGTAAATGAGGCTGATTGTCTCAGAGGTACCACTGAGCTGACTTTAATGGAAAATATCAGTGTTGTTATTAATCCTGCTTTCCTGTGTTTAACAGCCACTGCTGGGATTGGAGGGAGCTCCTTAGATTTCTGTTTGCTGCAGCTACTGGAGTTAGTTCAACTTATTTCCTTGCTTAGTTTAGTTTAGTTTAGTTTAGTTTAGTTTAGTTTAGTTTAGTTTAGTTTAGAGATACAGCGCAGAAACAGGCCCACCGGGTCCGTGCCGACCAGCACATTAACACTATCCTACACACACTAGGGACAATTTTCATTTTATACCAAGCCAATTAACCTACATACCTGGTACATAAATGAATGAATGAATCTCTTTATTGTCATTGCACATGGTACAACGAAATTTAAAAGTCAATCCCACGGTGTGATTCACAAGAGCAATTTTAAATATATAAGATAAGGTAAAAATACATACATATTAAAAAAAAAAAAAATTACAGATAAATAACAATAGCAGCTGAGGTAGAGCCACATAAAAAAGCTGGGGAAACTCAGCGGGTGCAGCTGCATCTATGGAGCGAAGGAAATAGGCAACGGTTCGGGCCAAAACCCTTCTTCAGACTGATGGGGGGTGGAGGGGTCGGGGAGAACAATGGAAAAAGGAGGAGGAGCCCGAAGGCTGGGGGATGGGAGGAGACAGCAGGAGGGCTGAGGAAGGGGAGGAGACAGCAAGGACTAACAAAATTGGGAGAATTCAATGTTCATGCCCCCAGGATGCAGACTCCCCAAGCGGAATATGAGGTGCTGTTCCTCCAATTTACGGTGTTGCTCACTCTGGCCATGGAGGAGACCCAGGACAGAGAGGTCGGATACGGAGTGGGAGGGGGATTTGAAGTGCTTACTCCTCCTAGTAGTACTGAAGTGCTTACTCCTCCTAGGAGAAGTACTGTCTCCTTCCCTTCCTCAGCCCACCCATCCCCCAGCCTTCGGGCTCCTCCTCCTTTTTCCTTTCTTCTCCCCGCCCCCCCACCCCCAATCAAGTCATCAAGCAGAAGGGAGCCATTCAACTCATCGAGTCTCTGCAGGCTCGCTGTCGTTCCAGGTGCAACAGAGGTTCACTTGCATCTCCTCCAACCTCATCTACTGCATCCGCTGCTCTAGATGTCAGCTGATCTACATCGGTGAGACCAAGCGTAGGCTTGGCGATCGTTTCGCCGAACACCCCCGCTCGGTCTGCATTAACCAACCCGATCTCCCTGTGGCTCAGCACTTCAACTCCCCCTCCCATTCCGAACCTGACCTTTCTGTCCTGGGCCTCCTCCATGGCCAGAATGTGCACCACCGGAAATTGGAGGATCAGCACCTCATATTTTGCTTGGGCAGTTTGCACCCTAGCGGCATGAACATTGACTTCTCCAATTTCCTGTCGCTCTTGCTGTCTCCTCCCCTTCTCAGCTCTCCCTCAGCCCTCTGGCTCCTCCTCTTCCTTTCTCCTTTCTTCCCCCCCTCCCCACCCTACATCAGTCTGAAGAAGGGTTTTGGCCCGAAACGTTGCCTATTTCCTTCGCTCCATAGATGCTGCTGCACCCGCTGAGTTTCTCCAGCACTTTTGTCTACCTTCGCTGCAGAACAATGCAGGCCGTCCCATTCTCTGCAGGATTTGAACTGTAAATAGTCACAGGAGATAAATCAGGAATATGTGAATGCGACTCTCTCCTCTCACAACATGCTACATTTGGAAAATACTGCAATTCTTAGGGTGAGAGGAGAACAATTAAGATGAGAGGGGAAAGATTTAATAGGAACCTGGGGGGGCAATCTGGGGGGAAAACGTAACAAGCTAGTGGAGGAGGTAGTTGAGGCAGCTACGATAACAACATATAAAAGGCTTCTGGACAGGTGTTTGGATAGGAAAGGTTTCGAGGAATATGGACGAAATGGGGGCACATGGGACTAGTGTAGATGAGGAACTACACTGGTACCAGTCTTGGATGAGTTGGGCAAGTTGGGCCGAAGGGTCTGTTTCTGTGCTGTATGACTCTTTGAGTCTATATCTGAGAGTAGAAAGTTAAATGACAATGCTAAAGTTGGACATGCCAAAAATTGAAATCATATCAGAAATCATCTTTTCCTTGTTTACACAGAAGATGCCAAGTGGAACAGGAAATGCCTGGAACATGAAGAGCTTCGAGCAGCCAGATAACATGTGCCTCACTTCCAGTAAAAAACACAGAATGTCCCCAAATCTGGTGGAAAATAACGTACTTCTCAACACCAGGACATGTTTAATGGCATTTCTATTTTAGAACCCTGGTATTTATTCATTTAACAAATACATTTTGTGCACACCACAGACCAATTGTGCTGAGATCCAATTTTTTTGTTATTTGTTTATTTTACAATAATAGGACTGACTGAGATAATTCTTAAAATGGATGCTCTTGTCAAGGAAGGAGTTTGACTACATAATTGTCATTGAACTTCATTTTGCCCCTGAGCTAAGCATTGATCGCGTATCTGCACTGCTGCTGAAACTGCCCCCTTCCAGCTCGGTAACATCAGCCCTTCTCTCTTCTTTAATTGTTTGCTGCGCCCACATCCTGACTCGCAGTGGCTTGTGCAGAAGCACACCTTGTGGCGCGGTGCTGGATATGGTAGATCTGCTGCCTCACAGCGCTAGAGACTCGGCCTCAATCCTGACCTCGGGCGCTGCCTGCGTGGAGTTTGCACGTACTCACTGAGGGAGAATGGGTGCTCCGGTTTTCTTCCAGATCCCCAAAACATGCAGGTTTGTAGGATAATTTGCCTCTGTATACAGCCGGTAGTGTGCAGGGAATGGATGTGGAAGTGGGATAACCACTAGGACTAGTGTGAAGAGTTGACCAATAGCCAGCGTGGTCTCGGTAGGCAGAAGCTGTCCTGCTGTCACAATAAACTAAACTTCAGTCCATCTGAACATCAAACATTATCCAATCTCAGCATTTAAATGGATGGCTGCACATTTTGTTTCTCCATCACATTCTACGTTCTGGCTCACACACACTCAAATTGTTTAATTTCCCTTGAAACCTTGTTTCAAACCTCCAGTTCAGAATCCTCATGACTGACATGCATGAGGAAAGCTGTGGATGACGTCAGGTGCCTGTACATCCCTGGGCCAGGGGCCAAAACCCTTCTTTCTGGTCCCTTGATCTCCTTCCTATCAATGAAGTCCTGCTGAATCAGAGTTGATAGCCATTTCAGTGTCTGTGAACTGTCCATCCACCCTGAATTTGGATCTGACACGTCCTGGTTGATGGGATGATGCTCTCTGCTCCTGCACGTGGCCGCAGACTGCTCTGCCATCCAATTGGAAGCCACGCACCTTCATTGAGTTGAGTTCACTTGCCATTAAAGGTCACAGCATTGGACGGCAAAGTCACGTGGTACAGAAATCAGGACACAGGTCCATGTTCACCCTCTTCACACCAGCCTCAAACGTCTGGTTTCACTGCGGACCTTTCTACAAATACTTAAGGGCCTGTCCAACTTGGCTGCCTTTCGCGTGCCATTTACGAGACCTGCTAGCGTGTGGGTAGCATGTGGGCAGCGCCTGGGTAGCGTGTGGGTAGCATGTGGCCAGCGCTAGGGTAGCATGTGGGCAGCGTGGGGATGGGTGCATGGAGTGGCGTGGAGGAGTGTGGAGTGGTGTGGAGGAGGGTGGACTTCATCCTGCATTAAATATTTGCACGCCACCGGCCTGTCGCGTAACTGCCGGCCAAAGTGGGACAAGCCCAGGACCCTGGCGCGACGCAACATCTCACCTCTAACGGCAGCAGAAGCAGGCAAACAAACTCAGCCTGGGGCTCACGGCCGTTGCGGTCCGGATCCGCCCCCACTCCTACTCCCAGAGCGGGGCCAAGAAAATTGAAGGTAGACACAAAATGCAGGAGTAACTCAGCGGGACCGGCAGCATCTCTGGAGAGAAGGAATGGATGATGTTTCGGGTCAAGCCGCTTCTTCCAGACTGAAGAAACATCATCCATTCCTTCTCTCCAGAGATGCTGCCAGTCCCGCTGAGTTACTCCAGCGTTTTATGTCCATCTTGCAATGACGTCACGTGCTCCAGATGGCGGCGCTGACGCACGATGACACTCGCGACTCTCGCGGGACCGTCGCGTAAATGACGGCCCAAGTGGGACAGGCCCTTTAGATTCCATGTATCCACACACACTCTGTTCATCAGAAGAATGTAGTAGAATGAGGCCTCTCGGCTCTCAAACCTGCTGATCTGCCTCAAGCCTCATCGCCTCTTCTGTGTCATTTCTCATTGTCCGTAACTCCCCGATCTCCCTCTTTATATGCCTCCGATAATCTTGTTTTTTAACGTGAGGAGAACAGAAGCCTGATCGTCAGAGCATTGTCTTTATTTGGACACAGCATTCAACTGGCCTGAAACCGAAAGAGATAATATTCTCCTGTTCCAACGTCATTGGGTGTGTTGAAAGATGCTTTAATCTCGGTCTCCTGGGCTCCAATCTTCCTGCGTTTATTTTTGATGTGGTGAAGATGAGGAGGAGCTGGTGGTGTGCAGTGAAATAGAAGTTGCTTTGTCTACTGTCAAACTTCCAATTAAACAAATTTAATCTGAGCACTGAAGTATTGCCAAAATACATAGACACATTAACATTCAAATGCTTAATAACAGAGGGATTATAGTTTGGGATTATTCCAAAGATTTTAATTCGATTTCTGTTTCTGGGTACCTTCTGCGGACACTCCCATATTCCTGTGAATGGAAACTTGGCTTTGAGCACTTTGTATCTACTGCAATATCACTGCTGGTTGAACAATGGGCCTCTGTTTATTTGGCAATGTACTGAAAGCAAACCAGTCTAACCCTGCTCCAAATAACTTCAAACTGGTGGAAAACATCATCGCGCTAGACCAAGTAGATCAGCTCATACATTTAGTACATACTGACTCCAAAAGCAAGATTATTGCGAATGAAGGTAGCAGGTAAGCATTACCAATATTTTTTACTTCATTTGATCCATCGTTAGACAATCTCTGAAGCATACTGTTATTTCCCATAATCTTTAAGTTTTTAGTTTAGTTTTAGAGATATAGCGTGGAAACAGGCCCTTTGGCCCACCGGGACCACGCCAACCCGTGATCCCCGCATATACACACGCTAGGGACAATTTTTACATTTACCAAGCCAATACAAACCTGTACGTCTTTGTATTGTGGGTGGAAACCAAATATCTCAGACAAAACCCACGCAGGTCACGGGGAGAATGAACAAACTCTGTACAGACACGTCAGACAGCACCCGTAGTCATGATCGAACCCGGGTCTCCGGCGCTGCAAGCGCTGTACTTCCTGAGAAGATTACGGAGAGTTGTTTTGTCAAGGAGGAATCTCTCTAACTTCTACAGGTTGCATGGTGGCTTGGTTCGGCAATTTGAGCGCCCTGGAGAGGAAGAGACTACAAAAAGTAGTAAACACTGCCCAGTCCATCACCGGCTCTGACCTTCCTTCCACCAAGGGGATTTATCACAGTCGCTGCCTCAAAAAGGCTGGCAGTATCATCAAAGACCCACACCATCCTGGCCACACACTCATCTCCCTGCTACCTTCAGGTAGAAGGTACAGGAGCCTGAAGACTGCAATTACCAGGTTCAGGAATAGCTACTTCCCCACAGCCATCAGGCTATTAAACCTGGCTCGGACAAAACTCTGAACATTAATAACCCATTATCTGTTATTTGCACTTTATCAGTTTATTTATTCATGTGTTTTGTAGTCAATGTCTACTATGTTCTGTTGTGCTGAAGCAAAGCAAGAATTTCATTGTCCTATCAGGGACACATGACAATAAACTCACTTGAACTCACTTGAACTTGAACTTGAAAGGTAGCAACACTACCTACCGCTGCGCCACCGTGCCGCCGTCAAGATGTAAGTTACACATGTAAAACTTTACCCAGTACACAAATCACAGAATCCATACAATGTCAAGTTTGTGTTGCAATAGTGTAATGCCAAAATTTAACATACCTAAGGTAGCAATCTAGTTCTATGTCTCCATTTCCTTCAGTTAGCCAAGGTGAGACATAGATTAAAAAGCCATCATCAATGAATGAAACTGGCATTCAGAATAGGCGTTGAATCAACAGACTACAACATTGGTAACTATACTTCAGCTGGGTTGTGTCTTTTAACACTGGTTACCCAGAGCAAAGGATTGGCCCTTGGCACCTTAGGAATCCCAACGCAAAATATCCGAAATGGAAACATGGTAATCCATGCAGACTTCCCTAGTGAGATAATCAGCAAGAATTGGTGGTGGGTGCATGGAACAAGCTGCCAGAGGAGGTGGTTGAGACTGGGACTATCCCAACGTTTAAGAAACAGTTAGACAGGTACACGGATAGGACAAGTTTAGAGGGATATGGACCAAGCACAGGCAGGTGGGACTAGTGCAGTTGGTCTACATTGGTGAGACCAAGCGCAGGCTCGGCGATCGTGTCGCTGAACACCTCCGCTCAGTCCGTCTTAACCAACCTGATCGCCCAGTTGCTCAGCACTTCAACTCCCCCTCCCATTCCCAATCTGACCTTTCGGTCCTGGGCCTCCTCCATTGCCAGAGTGAGGCCCAGCGCAAATTGGAGGAACAGCATCTCGTATTCCGCTTGGTTAGCTTTTACACCCCAGCGTTATGAACATTGACTTCTCTAATTTTAGATAGCTCTTGCTTTCTCCCTCCTTCCCCTCCCCCTTCCCAGTTCTCCCACAAGTCCTACTGTCTCTGCCTACTTCCTTTCCGCCCCCCCGGACATCAGTCTGAAGAAGGGTCTCGACCCGAAAAGTCACTAATTCCCCCTCTCTCCATAGATGCTGCCTCACCTGCTGAGTTTCTCCAGCATTTTTTGTCTAGCTGGTAGGACATGTTGGCCGGTGTGGGCAAGTTGGGCCGAAGGGCCTATTTCCATATGGTATCACTCTATGACACTATAATTTATATGGAATGATCTGAGCAGCTATTATTTTAAGTATTGAGAAGGTATTGCAGTAATGTGGATTTAAAGTATTCCTAATACACATTGAATGCCGTTCATTTCATTGCCATTTTA
This sequence comes from Leucoraja erinaceus, assembly GCF_028641065.1. Classification (NCBI taxonomy): domain Eukaryota; kingdom Metazoa; phylum Chordata; class Chondrichthyes; order Rajiformes; family Rajidae; genus Leucoraja; species Leucoraja erinaceus. The sequence continues at coordinate 15,413,062 of NC_073403.1, forward strand.
ACTTGGTTAAGAAACCGTTAAGCATCCACTTTTATATTAAAAAAAACATGTGCTTCTTTTATGATGTACTCACCACTGAGAAATGAATTGCGGAATGGCTTTAATCAGAAAATCCACTGGCATGCAAAACCTACTGATTTCAAATCTCTCAGGCAATTAATTCATAAAAGTAGTAGCAGTAAAGTTTGTTTTTAAATAATTACCTATATTGTACTTGGCTTTCACATAAATATTTTATGGGTGACAGACCCATTTTTAGATTTTGTTCTATAAATTGACAAAGTGTTTCACAGTCACGGCCAAGTCATGAACCAGATCCAGAGCTGTTTTGTTTATTGGAGGCTGACTGTTCCACTGTTGACAGGTAATGGTTTTAATTTTCTCAATATACTTTTGTTTAGTTTTATATTGATGTGTTCCTGTTTAGTTCTCCCACCAACTCAGGGTCTCCCCGGGATGAGAATTTAGATGCGCAGCCATTCCTTTGACAGCTAGCCCTGTAAGAGAGGTAGAACAAAGGAACAGTAGATGCCAGTTTACAAAAAAAAACACACAAAGTGCTGGAGTAACCCAGCGGGTCAGGCAGCATCTCTGGAGAACATGGATAGGTGACATTTTGGGTTATGTCCAATCTTCAGACCGATTGGGGGGGGGGGGGGGGGGGGGGGGGGGGGGGGGGGGGGGAAGAGAGATGAGGGGCAAGAAAACTCATGGCAATAGGTGAATGGGCAAGGGGGGTGGGGAGGGGGAGGGGAGGGGGGGGGGGGGGGTTTGACAGGCAGATGGTTGAACAAAGGCCAGGGATGAAAAAGACAGAAGGAGTGAGACAAAAGGATTGAAGTATTGCGAATTGTGAAGCCAGAGGAAGGAATGTAACAGGACGAGGGAGGGGAGGGGGGGGGGGGGGGGTGGTGGGGAGGGGGGGGGGGGGGATAGGTGTGAGTCCAAGTGGGGCATAGGGGAAAGGTCAGCAAAATAGGGGGGCTTGAGGGAGAAGGTTACCTAAAATTCTCCAATTTAATGTCCATACCATTGGATTCTCAGCTACCCAAGCGGGATATAAAGTTCTGGGAGGAAGGGTGGGTGAGGTGCGGTGGTTTACAACATCAAGGATTAGGGTTGGGGTTCAGAAAGGAAAGCTGTGACTCAGCAGGTCAAGAGGTATCAGAAGGGAGAGAGAGAGAGAGACTGAGCACTAATGTTTCTGGTCAAGGACGATAAGCCAGCTCTGATGAATCTTTCTTGATCGGAAGCATCAGCTCTGGTTTACTCCCTGGTGATACTGCTCTGCCTGTAATTCCTACGTCTTCTGTTTGTGATTCAGATTTACAACGTCTGCACTTTTTCACTTCAGTTAGAAGTACGCATCCATAAGTTCATGTTCATTACTGATAGGAGCAGAATTAGGCCATTCACCCATCAAGTCTACTCTGCCATTCATTCATGGCTGATCTATCTCTCCCTCCTAACTCCATTCTCCTTGGGAAGGACCTACTCTCATGCTGGTTCCGTGAGCTTCTCCAGCAACAATGCTCAAACTAGCCTTCTATATGGGAATAGGCCTTCTCCCCATAACACCTGACACATGCACTAATCAAAATCTTTCTATCTGCCTTAAAAATATCAAATTGCCTCCACAGCCTTCTGTGGCAATGAACTCCACAGATTCACCAACCTCTGGCTAAGGAAATTCTTCCTCATCTCTTTCCTACCGGATCATCCTTTAATTGTGAGGCTATGACCTCTGCTGCTAGACTCTCCCACTGGTGGAGACATCCTCTCCACATCCACTCTATCCAGGCATCAAACAGGAGCTGTAAAATGGAGACATAGGAACTGCAGATAACACAAAGAGACACAGAATGCTGGTAACGCAGCATTTCAGTCAGGTGGCATCTTTGGAGAACATGGACAGATGACATTTTGAGTTGGGACCCTTCAACAAACTGATTGTTGGGGGGTGGGGGGGTGGTGGGGAAAGCTGGAAGAGAGGTGGGGGGACGAGACCAGGCAAGTGACAGGTGGGGCAGGTGGGAGGGGAGCGGGGAGGGGAGCTGGTTGGACAAAGGCCAGAAATGAAAATAAAAATGCAAAATTTGAGATAGAGGAGGTGAAAATGTGAAGCCAGTTGAAGGAATATTGGTGGAAGGGGATGTGGGATGGGGGTAGGGGAGAAATGGGTTCAAATCCAGGTGGGGCACAGTGAACAGAGGGGTAACAGGAAAGAGGGGAGTTGTTCGTAGGTAAATTTCCTGAAATGGAAGAATTCACATGAGGTGCACTGGGTTGTTTGCTAGTTCTACCCCTTCCCATGTTAGAATCATTGTTCAGGGATCCCAACCTGTTGGGAGGGGCGGCTGTGATGACCACGTGCTCACTTCGATTTTGCTTTGGAAACCAACAGTCCGAGTGTCCTCCGGAGTTGTTGCCGAGCTATTGGGCAAGTGGATGTTAATGGACTGGCTTCACTGGATGCCATGTTGGTGGCAATGTTGACATACGGGGACATGGAGAGAAGGCTAGTTTGAGCATTGTTACTGGAGATGCTCACAGAACCAGCATGAGAGTAGGTCCTTGCTCTTGGATTCAGTAATGCATCTCATTTGATAACCCTTATCAGGTCAGGAACAGTGAGAACTTTCACTAACATTCTGAACAACCTACCCCGCTGAGGGTTAATGTGCTGGGTTAATAGCAGCGTGCCCCCGTGGCTGTTGTGGGGCAGTGTGATACTCTTGGGACAATGAGGGAGGATATTTGTTGAAAGCAAAGTCATTTTTGCAGACAATCTAAAAGGGGAAACATTTAGTTAATGAAAACATGATCGAGGTGTAATGAACTGTAGTGGAAACTGGTATTTCACAGCTGATATTATCTGACAAGTGCAATATTTTCACATTTATGTGTGCAGAAATCCTTCATGCTAAGCTTTTGCATGGGCCTGCCATTATATCACACTCTCCTGCTCAGTTTCTAGATCCTCTCTGACAACTGGACTGAGCTGGCGGTGAATCATCCAATTGTTTCCTGGAATATGTGCCTACAAACAATCATCTGTGTGACCACATGTGGTGTTTAAAAAATCAAAACAATAGCAAATAACCTGGGCCAGATTAATGTTCCCACAGCTTTGTGCTGCAGTACATTGCTTCTTCCAATAAACAAGTTCAAGTGATTTCAGAACTGGGAAAAAAATTATTTGCAACCAAAACAGAAAAGAGCTGCATAATTTGTTAAAGATAACTGATCACAGGCCGAGAAATTTTGCAGTTCCATAAATCATTTAAATATTCGTATTGCAAGGTTTAAAATTTGGAAACCTGCCTTCTATATAGGTGTTAGACACAAAATGCTGAAGCAACTCAGCGGGTCAGGCGGCATCTCTGGAGAAAAGGAATAGGTGACCTTTCTGGTCGAGACCCTTCTTCAGATTTTAACATCAATATTGGTTTATCATTGTCACATATACCGAGATACAGAGAGAAGATTTGCTTTGGATACTCTCCAGGCAAATCCCACCATACAGTGGGTAGTGCAAAGGAGAAATGAAACAGCATGCAGAACGTTGTGTTACATCTACAGAGAAAGTCCAGATAAAATGTGGGGAGAATAAACATGGGGTTAGTGTAACACGAGTATGGATGCGTGTTTGATGGTTAGTGTGATCTCAGCAGATCAAAAGGTCTGTTTTTGTGCTGTACAGCTCTAAAACTCTATGGATAGTTGGCTTACCTCTGAGAACACCATATCAATAAAAAAAAATCACAGAGAATTATGAAATAAAAGCAAAACATTTTGGAATCCCATAAAGATTGAGTTTAATATTTTTCCAGCTGTTAACTGAACTGCAGAGAATTTCCAGTTTGATTTTATATTTGCAGTTTTGGGGCAAATTTATACATAATACCTCAGCAACATTTGCCTGGAGGCAAACAATTGTTGAGCACAATCTCCGAGAGATGAACTGCATGCTCTTCCTACTTTGTCTTTTAAGCCACTGTATATTATCTTCCGTCAAATTACCCTGGGTTCAATTGAAGGCAATTAAAGACATCATTACATTTTTTTTTAATTTCACGTGTGATCTGATCAGAGATCATGCCTCTGAGGCATGATCTCTGATCAGATCACACGTGAAATTAAAAAAAAATGTAATGATGTCTTTAATTGCCTTCAATGCATTTCTAAGGAACAGCAACGTGCTCAAAACATGAGGGTTTTATTTTCTTGGCTTACTTAGCATTTTGTTTAAGACCCCTAATGTAATCCAGACAATTACATTTAAAAAAAAAGACTTTGTCCAGGCAAATGCAAGGCCTTTTCTTGGGGCACTGATTTTCTTGGGGCACTGTGTGGTTACCAGGCAAAAAATATGTTATTTCTCTGTGCTGAACTCACGTTCAAGCTGCTGCCTTGATAAGTTTCGGATTAGTTCATTCCCCGTGACTGAATGTGAATTCTATTCCCATAAACAGTTTGTTTCACCGTGAAGCAGCTATGAGTGACTGACCTGGAAGCCCATTATTACCTCTCAGTCTGAGCCAGACAACTGCGACACATGTCCCAGCCGCAACCGTGCTTTAATTATCCCATTGGAAGCTGGTGCCTTGCTCAGAAACTATTGCCGATCCATTGGCATACCCAACGTTTCAATGAAGCACATGCATTTGGCTTTTCCAGCTCCTATCGCCAATGCACAAGCCGAACCAAGCTGCCTACTGGTCTGTGATCCTTATCTGGGCTCTAGCTTCATAGAGTAATGCAGTAACCAAACAGGCCCTTCAGCCCAACCTGTCCATGCTGCCAAGATGCTACATCTAAACTAATCCCGTTCATCTGCATTTCTCCCGTGTCCCTCTAGATCTTTCCTATCTATGTACCAGTACAAATTTATTAAGGTATGTTGTATATGTCCCAACTGTCTCCTGTGGCCAACATTTCTGCCCACTCTTTGTGAAAAACCCTGTCCCTCAAAGCACATTTAAATCTTTCCCATCCCAATTTAAATCTATGTCCACTAATCCTAGACTCCCCGACCCTCGGAACAAAGACTGTGACTGTCTATCCCATTTACACCCCTCATAATGTTATAAACCTTGATAAGATCACCTTCAGTCTCCTTTGCTCCAGGGACAGTCCCAGTCTGTTCAAGTCTGTACGTGACTTCCGAAGCGTTAATGCAATTGAATCAAATCCTCTCCTCCGTTGAATTAAAATCTTGTGATTCAATATTTAAAAGAAAGACGCTTGGTTCTACCGTAACCGTGCACAATTCGCCGTTCTATCCGGCTGTAATTTATTTACCTTAATCAATTGCATCACCACCTAGTCACCAGGTTCAAAGTATTGTTCAAGGTTTCAAGGTTTCAAGGACAGTTTATTGTTACATGTACCAATTAAGGTACAGTGAAATTTGAGTTACCATACAGCCATACTAAGTGAAAAGCAACAAGCCACACAGCCCCACAAAATAAAAGTTAACATAAACATCCACCACAGCGGCTCCCCACATTCCTCACTGTGATGGAAGGTAATCAACTTCAATCTTCTTCCTTTTTGTTCTCCCGTGGTCGGGGCAGAGAAACCATCTGCAGTCGGGATGATCAAAACTCCCACGTCAGGCTGGTTGAAACTCTTTGCACGACATGGAGCTCCCGAGTCGGCCTCTTCTTCCCAGAGACCGCGGGCTTCGCGATGTTAAAGTCCACAGTCCCCGCGGTTGGTGCTTCGATCCCCGGCGAAGGGATCCCAAGCTCCACGATTTTATAACTCCCGCAGACTCCCACGGCTTGGAGCGCCCATCGGTCTCCAGGAAAGGCCGCCAACTCCACGATGTTAGGCCGCAGTGGGGACGGAAATACGATACGGGAAGAAAATCGCATCTCCGTCGAGGTAAGAGATTGAAAAAAAGTTTTCCCCAACCCCCCCACCCCCCACGTGATACAAACAAAGGAACACTGAAACATACTTTTTAACACATACTAAAAATAACAAAAACGAAGAAAGGACAGACAGACTGTTGGCGAGGCAGCCACTGCTGATGGCACCACCTGGTAGTTGCTTAAATTAGTCCAATGTGAAAAGGATGAAAGGACCACTCATTTATTACACTAGATTCGATTAAATGGTAAGGTGATCAAGAGTCAGGTCTAGAGTCCCGAGAGGTCCCAAAAGGGAACAATTAAATTCTTATTTACAGCAGCACAACAGATATGTAACCATAGTACCTGTACTCTGATTGTAGATATATATATAAATCTATGTAGATCTATACATATTTATATAGATATATATATATAGATATGTAACCATAGTACTCTGTGAGTATATAATGAAATTCTTGCACATAGCAGCTTAACAGTCTTGTTAACACAATAACACACTGATAATATGCAATAATCAATAATCAATAATGCAATAAATAAATAAGCTGTTGTGGCCAGCTGCAATTTTAAAATAACGCTAACATCTGGCAACTCTAGCCTGTCGATTCAGTGAGCTGTTTCTTTGCATTCTGTACATAATCATATATATATATATATATATGTTCCCTTTCATAAATCCAAAGCGTTCTTAAAATATTATGACTTGCCTGAATTCACACAGATACAAGGCAATGTCAATGGAAACAGGCTGATAATTGGGATAGATGCATGTAAGACCAGGCTTACAACCACACTGGGTAGATTGTTCTTGTTTGGGTGATTGGGCTTTCCAGCACATCGAGAAAATATATATTCTATAAACCCTTACAAAATACATCAAAGAGACGTACCAAGGTATGGCCCTCCAGTGGAATTGAATTCACAAACTCTGAGCCAAAAGCAATGGATTATGAAGTCCAGATATGATTGGGTAAATTGATTCCTCCCCACTTGACAATTGTCTATCCTGTATGATGTACCAAGCGCCGCATGGTTTCAGACTGGGAGTCAATTGATAGGTCTTTAGTTTACGTGTGAGCTGTAGGTAGTGGAAATGACTTCCAAATAAAAAAATATACGATTGACAATCCATGTTTCAGAGAATCAAGTAAATGACCAAGGGTTCAATGGTTCTTTAGTATCACCATACCTTGGTACATGTGATAATTCTTCTTTTTGCCTCCAGTTCAGTAAAATTATTACCATACAGAAGCACAATCCCCGATGAAGCACAGAATGCATAGAAACAGCTCACTGAGTCGACAGGCAAGTGTTGCTAGATTGTAGCGCCATTTTCAAATTCCCAATTGCAGCAGGCCACAAACGGTTATTTATTTATTTATTGCATTATTGATCATTATATATTATCAGTGTGTTATTGTGTTAACAAGCCTATTAAGCTGCTACAAGTAAGAATTGCATTGTTCTGTTGCTAGTAGATATGATACATGGGATAAACACTCTCGAGTCTTGACATTGTTGGACAAAAAATGTTTTTTTTTTCATTGAGGGGACGATGAGTCAGCGTTTACTAATGTGACATTAAAACAATGTGATATGTACGTGGAGATTTGGGTTGTACTTAGTAACGATAGGAAAGTTAATTATTACCCACAGCAATCTCGTGTGATACGGCTGTAGGATAATGACAAACTGATAATGCAGAGGTCAATGAAATGTAGTCAGCCTCATCACATGGGTCCACATTAGACTCCTTGTTAACTTTCACCTCATCCCTACCACAAATAAACCCAACACTGTCTCCAAGTCATGGATATTGAAAGCGGGTTCCACTGGTCCATCGAGGTCTGTGAGATGAAGGCTTTGACACAACTGATTCTGCAAATACCCCTGCATCAAAAGTCAAGGGCCTGCCGAGCAGTGAGTTATTTGTCCTTTCACCAAATGAGTGCGTTGCTGTTCATAGGTCATAGGAGCAGAATTAGGCCATTCAGCCCATCTGGTCTACTCTGGCATTCAATCATGGTTGATCTACCTTTCCCTCTCAACCCCATTCTCCTGCCTTCTCCCCATAACTCCTGACACCCTTACTAGTCAAGAACATGTCAATCTCTGCTTTAAATATACCCAAGGACTTGCCTTCACTGCCGCCTGTGGCAATGAATTCCACAGATTCACCACCATCTGACTAAAGAAATTACTCCTCATCTCCTTTCCAAAGGTATATACTTTTATTCTCTGGCAATTCCCTCTGGTCCTAGTCTCAACTACTAATGGAAATATCCTCTCCACATCCACTCTGTCCAGGCCTTTCACTATTCAGTAAGTTTCAATGAGATCTCCCTCTCATCGTTCTAAACTTGTTGCGGCCTGGTCTAAGTGATGCCTTCGTGTTTAATCTTAGAGAAGGCCAGCAAACACCACAAGATGAATTATTCACAAAAGAATTAAAATCTATATCTACTATTCACATATTTCTCATCATGATGTGTTTAAAAGCAGATTGCATTAATGTTTAAGGGAACTACTGCTTCCCATAGATCAATCTTATCCAAAGTCCAATTACAGCACACGGTAAATTTGGCAATGCTCTGAAAGAAGAAATAAAGTATTTCATTTCTATAGCACCTATCACATTCTTTTCAGAGAATTGCGCAGTTCTTCACAGCCAATAGAGTTCCACCCAAACATAGTCACTGTTGAACCATGTGGAAATTACAGCAAATTTTGCACAGTAAGCTTCCACGAAGAAAACTTTGATCAGGTTCAGGGTCCGTCAAATGTTGACACGTCTGTGGCAATGAAGATCCAAAATTAAAACGCAGTGTAATTACTTTCAATAGGGCTTCATTCTTTATTGAATTTAGATCACGCAGCACATAAATAAGTTGCTGGTTCCAGATCTAGTGTTTAAACAATTGCATTTTCTCACGAGAAAACTATACCTTCATTGTCTCTGAGGTTAAGGCAGCAATGCTTTCAAAATATTGACTTCATGCCTTCCTGTGACCTTGTTTGGAATGTAATGCGGGTATCAGGTGAAAACAAGCAGAGCTGGATTTGCTTTCCAGCACACTCATGGGAAATACACCATCGGACAAGGTCCCATAAAACTGATCAGTCCCAAGGGCCACATTCCAGCAGGAGTTAGCATGGAAAATGGAAATGTTTATTAGGAAACCAAATGTCCTGTTTTTTTTAGATCTGGACTCTGTTAGTTTATCATTTGTAACATCAATGACCAAGGAAACTGTTCATTTTCCTCACAGAAGCCAACAACAACAATCAACAATCAGTTTTATTCGTCACATTGCACATAAAGTGCAAGTGAAATGAATTTGCCAGCAGCGGTACAATGATAAAGAACACACAAACACAATAAACATTTAACACAAACATCCACCACAGCATTCATCACTGTGGTGGAAGGCACAAACATTTGGCCAGTCCTCCTCCATTTTACCCCGTGGTCGGGACCTCAACCCTCCGCAGCCATCGCTGCAGGCGTCCAGATGTGCAGACAAGGTAAACAGTCCAGGGAAGTCCAGAATCAGCTCTTCCCCACCAAGTTGGTGTAGGCCGCAGGCCGGCGGTCGGAGATTTAAAGTTCGCGTTGCAGCCAGAAGCACCGCAGACCGCAGGGCCGGTGGTCGAAGCTCCCCTCCAGGGGTCCCCGGGGGGACCCCGCTCCTGATGGTAAATCGCCGCCGCGCCCGCGGTAGAAGTTGGCCGCGGGCCAGCGTGGTGGAAGCTTCTAAGGTAAGGCACTATTCTTAGTACATAGCAGAATACAAAGTTCTGGAGTAACTCAACGGCTCAGACAGCATCTCCGGAGAACCTGGAGAGCGACATTTCGGGTCTGGACCCTCCTGCAGACCAACCCAAAACATCACATATCCGTCTTATCCAGGGATGATGTCTGACCTGCTGAGTTACTCCAGCAGTTTATGCCCTTCTTTGTAAACCAGCATTTCCAGTTCCTTGTTTCTAAATATTGGAGCATAATTCTCATTCTAACTGATGAGGAATGCAGTGACACTGATTGCATGCTACCAACCAGAACAAGTTCTAGCAAGCTGCAAACGTTCTGTTTGAAACCAAGCAAACACAAAATGCTGGAGGAACTCAGCAGATCAGCCAGCATCTGTGGAGGGAATGGATGGACGTTGTTTCAGACTGAAGAAGGGTTCTAACCCCAAAATGTCATATATCTATTCCCTCCACAGATGCTGCCTGACCCTCTGAGTTTCTCCAGCACTTTGTGTGTTTGCTGAAGATTCCAGCATCTGCAGTTTCCTGTGTCTCCATTTGAAATTGCATGCGTTTTTAAGAAGCTTTGTTACTGATATATTAAGACGTCAAAACAAACATTTTGCATTTGAGGTTTGACTTTAGTTTATTGTCATGTGTACCGAGGTACTGTGAAAAGCATTTGTCAACGGAAAGACAATACATGATTACAATTGAGCCATCCACAGATACATGATTAAGGGAATAATGTGTATAACGTTTAGTGCAAGATAAAGACCAGTAAAGTGTGATCTATGATAGTCCGAGGGTCTCCAATGAGGTAGATAGTAGTTCAGGACCGCTCTCTAGTTGTTAGTAGGATGGTTCAGTTGCCTGATAATATCTGGGAAAAAACTGTCCCTAAATCTGGATGTGTGCGTCTTCACACTCTATATGGACCATGTGCAGGCAGATGGGATTAGCTTAGATTGTCATTGTGGTTGGTGCAGGCACAGTGGCTGAACAGTGTGTTCCTGTGCTGTTCACATTCTACGTTCTAAATAGGCATTCAAACTAAATGTACCAATATCAGTATATGTGATGCCATCACATGTAGGCTAAATGCATTTAGAAACATAGACATAGAAACATAGAAATTAGGTGCAGGAGAAGGCCATTCAGCCCTTCGAGCCTGCACCGCCATTCAATATGATCATGGCTGATCATCCAACTCAGTAACCCGTACCTGCCTTCTCTCCATACCCCCTGATCCCCTTAGCCACAAGGGACACATCTAACTCCCTCTTAAATATAGCTAATGATCTGGCCTCAACTACCTTCTGTGGCAGAGAATTCCAGAGATCCACCACTCTCTGTGTGAAAAATGTTTTTCTCATCTCGGTCCTAAAAGATTTCCCCCTTATCCTTAAACTGTGACCCCTTGTTCTGGAATTCTGGATTTACACTGAATCCACACTGGTTTAATTCACAGATTAATTCTTATTTAATCCTCCGAGGATTATATTCTCTTGGTTAATTAACAATCACCGTGTTCTATTTTGAGCAGAAAGATGAGATGGCTTTCTCCAGGGCAAAGTGCACAATGAAACTTGTGACTGAGAGCTTGTGAGGAAAATGTTCTACTGCTTTGCCATGGCAACGTCTTTCTAACACTAGGAAGCTAAATCATCTTAAACAGATTATCCCATCAGGTTTGTAGAATTCCTCAATTCCCTCTCAGTGTGTGGTGATGGATTAGAAGCAATCTGACAAAATCGGTTCAAGTTTGAAAGGGTTCTTCCCTTCTCCTCAATTGGGAGTTTTCATGGTTCTCAGTTCCACTGAGTATTCCCTGAATGCAAGACAGCGAGGAAAACTATGAATCTATGAATCTATGAAACTATGAATTCAGTCTTTATGAAGAAAGACTGGATAGACTTGGTTTATACTCTCTAGAATTTAGGAGATTGAGAGGGGATCTTATAGAAACTTACAAAATTCTTAAGGGGTTGGACAGGCTAGATGCAGGACGATTGTTCCCGATGTTAGGGAAGTCCAGGACAAGGGGTCGCAGCTTAAGGATAAGGGGGAAATCCTTTAAAACTGAGATGAGAAGAACTTTTTTCACACAGAGAGTGGTGAATCTCTGGAACTCTCTGCCACAGAGGGTAGTTGAGGCCAGTTCATTGGCTATATTTAAGAGGGAGTTAGATGTGGCCCTTGTGGCTAAGGGGATCAGGGGGTATGGAGAGAAGGCAGGTACGGGATACTGAGTTGGATGATCAGCCGTGATCATATTGAATGGCGGTGCAGGCTCGAAGGGCCGAATGGCCTACTCCTGCACCTAATTTCTATGTTTCTATGTTTCTATGAATCAAGATGTTAGTGATATTGATTCATTGTTCATGAGATGTATGGGTCACCAGCGAGCTGTGAGCCTACCTATATCCTCCTGGCTGTAGCTTCAACAAGTGATATCCAGCCACCATCGGTCACCAGTATTCACATCTGCTCTGAGCTCCTATTAACTAGAAATAATTTCTTTCCATTTTATAGATAAAATGAGGCAGTAAGTGATGATCAAAATAACAGCAGATGTTGGAATCCCAAAATATAAACAGAAAATGCTGTACATAGAGGGGCGGACAGCATCTGTGGATAGAGAAGCTCAGTTAATATTTCAGGCCACAGTCAATGACGTCCATCATTGTTGTTTTATCCACCAAGATCCACGAGATTAATAGACTTTATGATTCTTGTGGATCTTTGCATCTAGCAAGTTGATATCCACCACAATCATGGGATACAAAAAGACACAAAGTGATGAAGTAACTCAGCGGGTCAGCAGCATCTCTGAAGTACATGGATCGGTGATATTTCCAGTTGACATTTCAACCCGAAATCTAAACCAGCATCTGGTTCCTTGTTTTTACAGTCATGGGATATTTGTCTCAACATTAAATCTGCATTGTTCTGATAATCCTCATGAATAGCAAAGACCTATGAACATCATATGAAGCAATTTACCCAGGACATGAAGGAAGGAAGACCAAGGGATATCTGAACCCGTAGACAGAATGGAACCCGTGTCGCTGGCGCTGTAAGGCAGCAACTCTACCGCTGCGCCACCATGCCGCCCTCCAATGAACAGTGATGAAAGTAAGTATGAGGGTCTGGAAGGAAGTCTACTCAGTCTTCTTGGCACATGGGGGTGCAGTCAGGGAACTTACCTTTCCATAAGCTAGTGTACCAGGGCACTGTCCCCCATAAGCTAGGGTACAGTCTCCTTATGATAGTGTACCAGCCATAAACTAGGGTACTATCCACAATCTAGGGTGCTGTCCGTAAACGAGGGTACTGTCTCCATAAGCTAGGGTAAGGTCTGATTCATCTCTACTTCATTGTGGGCACGGAGAACAATATTCTCTACTCAGTCTGAAGAAGGGTCTCGACCCGAAACGTTGCCTATTTCCTTCGCTCCATAGATGCTGCCTCACCCGCTGAATTTCTCCAGCATTTTTGTCTACCTTCTCTCCTCTGTATCTCTCTTGGCTCTACCTATTGTACAAGTTTGGCTTGATCATATTTATGTATAATATTATCTGATTTAATTCGATACATGCAAAACAATGTTTTCCATTGTACCTCAGTAAACGTGACAATAATAAGCCTAAACCCTTACAATCTCCACCTCCCGTCAGCAGCTGTGTTTTGGAAATCCACTCCCAGAAATAGCTGGGTTAGAGATATGCTTGAGATTTTATGATTTCAATATGTAGTCAATTTTTCCTGTTTAAATATTTAAAATACTTGCGTCTCCCTGGAGTTGGCCCAGCCATTTAGTACAATTTGACAACGATGTCTCTTGTTAATGGCGTCACTGTAAACGCTCAATTAATGGACATATTGATGCATTGCAGGAACTTTCAGCGGTTGCAGAGAAAACACTTCTCTTTGTTCTTAGCATTTTGTTATTTGTTTTATTTTAACATATGGTTTATTTTAGCAGCCTGATGATGGATAAATTATTTCACAGTCAACAACAATTAAACAAAATCAGCATTGTGCTTCCAAATTGAGTGCAGACAGTGAGGCCTGCTGCGGAGTAAGAAATTCGCAGCCAACAATCGGTTGCACAAGTGGATGGAGCATCTGGAAGCCGTTGTGGAGGTGAGTCCCAGCCTGGTGCCACGTGTGAGCGAGGCAGCAGATACATTCGGGTCAAATTGCAAACACTGCAGCAAGATCAGGGGAGGATGGGTTGGAGGATAATAACAAGCCTGGGGCCTCTCCTCTGATGAAATTTGCAGCAAACATGTTGCCCATCAGCTCACACCCCGAGAGTCAGATAGTGAAGGACCAATTCTCCAGCCCACTGAGTCCACACTCACCAGCAGTCCCCTATTCATACGAATCCCATTTCAGTCGGCCCACTCCCTCCAACTGTCTACACCATTGGGACAAATACAGGGGCCGATTAAACCACCAACCTGCACGCCGTTGAGATGTGGGTGGAAATGGAAATATGAGGAGGAAATGCACGTGGTCACGGGGGAAACGTGCAAACTCCACACAAGTTTAGGATTAAGGCATGGGAGGCCAGCGTGGCAACCTTTCCTGCCATCCAGTTTAGGGAAAAGTTACACCGTGGTCTGAAAATATGATAGTTGCAATGTTGCTCCTTTCAGAGCGATCGTAATTAAAAGTTGAATTGATCCAGAGTGAAACGCAGACCTATCCACATCGCAATCAGTCTCCAGAACTTCCTGAAAGTCGACAGGATACTTCTGGACTCCTCTTGGGTCTCCATATCGCCTCCACGTCACGATTCTCTGAGTGCCGCTCCTTGTGGAGCTTTGTGGCCGAAGCAAAGAAGATGCTCAGAGGTGGCCATCTTTGAGTAGAATTGGATTGGGAGCTGTGTATGGAAAGGCCCTGGATCATCCACTATCTTCAAAACACAGCACCAACCCACCTCCCACCCGGCAATGTCTCTTCTGATCCACCACAACCCAGACCCAACCCTTGGTTCTCCGCATCAGGAAGGGGCATTGTGCTGCTGGCATATTGGCATGGTGGTGCAGCAGTAGAATTGTTGCCTTACAGCGCCAGAGACTCGGGTTCGATCCTGACTATGGTTATTGTCTGTACGGAAGTTGTACATTCTCCCCGTGACCGCGTGGGTTTTCTCCGGGAGTTCTGGTTTCCTCCCACATTTCAAAGACCCACAGTTTTGTAGGTTAATTGGTGTCAGTAAAAATTGTAAATTGTCCCTAGCGTGTGTAGGATAGTGCGAGTGTGCGGGATTTGCTGGTCGTGGGCCTTCCGTGGGCCGAAAGGCCTGTTTCCATGCTGTATATCTAAACTAAACTTAAACTAATATCCACCTAACTCTACGCATATGAGACATTGACAGTGTACAGCAGACATGCCACACAGCTTAACCACTTCCACATGACGTGTCTGCACAGAATACTTCACATCAAGTGGCAAGAAAAGATTCCAGCCACACCGTTCTTGTCCCAGACAAAGCTCCCCACCATCCACACATTGCTGATATACACAAGTGGTGATACAAAGGAAGAACTTCTGATGGGAAGGTAGCACACTAGGACTATTTTATCCCAAAATTATGAAAACTCTTTGTTTTCTGATAATCGACCTAGACTAGCTACATCTAGTGAGGATATTGGGTGGATCCCTGTGGTGGAAAATGTGTGTTTATGTTGTTTTAATGGTGATTATATGATAGCTGCAATTTCGTTCAGACTTCGGTCTGAATGACAATAAAAGGCTATCTATCTATCTATCTATCTATCTAATTGTCCCTATGCTTAAGAGTGGGGAAGTCATGCTACAATGGATTAAAATCTGCATTAGGCCTCAGCTGGAACCCCTAGGCAATTGTAGTCCCGATATTACAGCAAGGATGTGAGGCCAGGGTCGAGCTGATGGACAAGGCTGGTGCCAGGACTGCTGAATTAGTATTATGAAGATAAACCATCTCGAGTGGATTTGTTTATTTTGGTACAAGGGAGAACGAGGGGAAATTTAATTGAGGTTTCAAAAATGATGAGGAACATCGGTGAGGTGAATAGAAAGGACTAATTTCCCTGACCAGTGAAAGACTTGCATTTGTATAGCACCTTTCACATCCCTGTCAGGGTGTGTTAAAATCTTTTGTAGCTCGTGAGGCACTTCTGAAGTGTGGTCCAAATCTAATTAAGGACGTCTGCATTAACAATCTTAGGGAATGCAGCAGTATGGAATTTAAACGCCACAGCAGTTTTGTACAATAAATATTCTAAAAACACTCTTTTTGAAAAACAAAAGTTTTGGAAACACAAAATTTCCTTCAGCTTAACTGTGGGGTGAGGATCTTGGAGTGTAATGTAATCTGACAAGGTAATTTGCCCTTTCATTGACTTTTCTTTGTATTTCGTTCTATTGAAGTCAGTGGACTGAATTTTGATCAGAAAATCAACTGCTGGAAGAACTCCATGCACCCGGCAGCATCTGCGGTGGGAAATGGGGCTCTGCGTTGAGTGGAGCTGACTTCAGAACAACCGTGTTTTTTGAGACTGGGATGTTGTCCACCATGTCTTGTGTTTCTTTTCTGGAGCTGGCAACATGATTAATGGCGACACAAGGAACTGCAGAAACTGGAATCCTGTGTTGAACACCTGCTGGAGTAACTCAGCAGGCCAGGCAGCATGTCTGGAGGACATGGATAGGCGAGATTTCAGACTGAAGAAGGGTCCTGACCCAAAATGTCACTTATCCATGTCAGCTAGAGATGCTGCCTGACCCACTGAGTGACTACATCATTTTGTATTCTAAATTAATGGATTCATTAATAATTCCTGTGGGCTCTTTCCTAAGGTGCCTGACAACTTGATTAAAATCAATAAACTTAACAATGGAGACAAAATGCAGCTTCAAGGAAATTAATGCAACACTTATTGAGGTGACATTAGAAATATTAAATCTTTATGACCAGGAAAATATCAGCTTTAGTCTTCCTTGTGATCGGTCAATCTTTGGTGTTGGCTTGGTCAATACCTATAGTAAGTTATCATTCACCCTATGGTCATGAGATGATAGAATCATGGAGTCATACAGCATGGATACATAGATACATAGAAACATAGAAAATAGGTGCAGGAGTAGGCCATTCGGCCCTTCGAGCCTGCACCGCCATTCAATATGATCATGGCTGATCATCCAACTCAGTATCCTGTACCTGCCTTCTCTCCATACCCCCTGATCCCGTTAGCCACAAGGGCCACATCTAACTCCCTCTTAAATATAGCCAATGAACTGGCCTCAACTACCTTCTGTGGCAGAGAATTCCAGAGATTCACCACTCTCTGTGTGAAAAATGTTTTTCTCATCTTGGTCCTAAAAGATTTCCCCTTTATCCTTAAACTGTGACCCCTTGTTCTGGACTTCCCCAACATCGGGAACAATCTTCCTGCATCTAGCCTGTCCAACCCCTTAAGAATGTTGTAAGTTTCTATAACATCCCCCCTCAATCTTCTAAATTCTAGTGAGTACAAGCCACAAGGGCCACATCTAACTCCCTCTTAAATATAGCCAATGAACTGGCCTCAACTACCTTCTGCGGCAGAGAGTTCCAGAGGTCCTTTGGCCCGTTGAGTCCATTCTGCCATCAAGCATCATTTTACACTAATCCTATTTTATTCTTCCCATATTCCCATCAATTCCTCTCCCATTCTACCACACACAGGGGATAATTTACAGCAGTCAATTAACTTTATAACCCACAAGTCTTTGGGATGCAGTAGAAGAGTGGAGTGCCCCAAGGAAACACACGCAATGACAGGGTGAACGTGCTAGTTTCACACAGGCAGCACCTGAGGTCAGGGTGGAACCTGGGAGTCTGGAGCCGTTAAGCCAAACATCTCTAATAACTGTGCCACTGTGCTGCCCACATTATGTTTTATTGTAAAAGCAAAAAGAAATGAACACATGTATTTCCTTCATTTGCGAATGCTGGAAAGAGTTGAAAGTTGCAAAGCTATGACAGCTTTATTGCATCACCAGATATAATTGCTTTCCTTGAAGCCGGGATCATTACTATAAACTGACAGTTCCTTCCTTTGGAGAAAAGGCTAGTCTCTTAGCAATAGTTGCCACTGAATGGAACAATCCCAATGACAGGATGACTGACGTGGATTGTGAAGGGAACAATGTCACTACTGGAAGCTGCCTGCAGCCACTTCACTCGATTGGGTGATTGATGATTTCACTCGAGTCAAACGGGACTTGCGGTCCTATTGAAGTCACTGTCGGGCAGTTAAACTCCATCCCCACCTTCTGCACACTCACCCCTTCTGCACGGCAGGGCACAAGAAATGAATCGCCTGTTCATTCCCCTTTACTTGCTGATCTTTTCCTGCAGCATCATTTTTCTGCAGTCACGCCGTGGTCGTCACCCATTCCTTCTAGATGCTACCTGTCCCGCAGACTTAATCCAGCATTTTGTGTCTATCTTCTTCTTACTTTCTGTTACCAATCAACCAATACTTGATTCACACGAGACTGCGTTTCCCAATCCTATGTCATATATTTTGTTTAATGTTTCCTCATATGAAACTTTATCAAGATCTTCTCACCATCCAAATTATACCATACCTACTGATTCCCCCTCATCTATTTCACAACTGCAAAAGGTTCTGACAGATTTATCAAACATGAGATTCCATTCATAAATCGATACTGATTCGATCTGGTTCCATCATTATTTTTTCAGTCCCTTTTCCTCACCTGTGGTTTACCATTATCCTCCTCCTGACGTCAACCCACTGAATGTAATTCCTCCTTTTCTCATTTCTTACTGCCTTTCTTACGCATTGGTGTCACATTTGCAACTTCAGAAATCAAATTCTGATATTCCACCCTCGCATTCTTCTGACGTCTGACGAAAGGTATCGACCCGAAACATCACCCATTCCTTCTCTCCGGAGATGCTGCCTGTCCCGCCGAGTTACTCTAGCTTTTTGTGTCTATCTTCGGTTTAAACCAGCATCTGTAGTTCCTTCCTACACATAATATAATTGTCACTCGTTTACCAGATTTTATAAGGATGCTGCTCAAGTAGTTACTCTGAATAAATAAAAGACTAAAGTGTTTGCCCAGTGCAGACAGCAGCTGGTGATACTCATGGCCAGCTCTCTTTAGACATTGGTGGGAACCCTTCCAGAATCAATGGAATTTTGGAACACTAGTAACACTGACTCCATCTCATCTCTTTCAACATCTTGGGATGTTTGCCATTAGAGATTTAGTTCCTATATTACTTTTTAATACATCTTGTTGCTGACACTGATTTATTTCAACTTCCCATTCACTCTTCCCATTCATGTTTTCCAATATTTCCAGGTTTTTGTTTGTACCTTCTTCCATGACATTTGTTTAATTTCACTGCCATTTCCTTATTCCCCAATTTAATTTAGAACATAGAACATTACAACACATAAACATGCCCTTCACCCCACAATGCCCATGCCGAACATGATGCCAAGTTAAACTCATCTCCTGTGCCCGCATGTGATGTCTATACCTCAATGTCCTGTATATTCATGTGCCTATCTAAAAGCCTCATACATGCCACTATCGTATCTGCCTCCACCAACACCCCAGCAGCACTTTCCAAACACTTGCTACTATTGTGATTTGCTCTGCTTAGAATTCAATTTCTGTGTTCAACACCTGGCACATTCTCATGCCCTCCACCGTGTGTTTTTACCAAGGATAATTCTGAAATGGTTGCTCTGTAAGAAAGAATTTAATATTATTGTGTGTTTGAAATGTCCCTGCATACGCACTCGTATGTTGTTTCATAGAGATGAGATATAACAAAGACCATTGGTATGTAGATTGTATCGGTACAACATCTGTAAAACCGGAGATTCCACAATCCATAATAAAACATGTTAACCGCCCACTCAGTTATTTGCCAACAAATCACCCCATTGGCAATGCTGAATCCCAGCCATGGGCATGGAGTCACAATTCACAAACCATCATTCAATATTAATCTACCAGTTACATCTGGGTAATGCTGAATTGAAACAACAACTGTCATTAAACGTCACAGTCTGAGCTCTGTGCAGAGAGACAATGATGATGTGAAATAAATTGAAAGCATTGTTCCTTTTACTGATAAAAGGAATCGCAATTAGGGATAAATAGCAAAGACCCGGACTGATGCACGTCAGGAGGTTGTTCAACAGCTGTGGTGAATGCATAACTAACACGATCTTTAGACAGCTACTGGATTTTGTAAGAATGCAACACAAAGTTACTTTGAGAAGAAAGGACTATTCTCTAAGTACAATAAAGAGAGCAGCTGCCCCAACTCAAGCCAAGCTTGCTCTGTCCCCAGTGGTGACTTAATCCTTCAAGCACTTTCTACTGCACAGGAGTGGTTCAGGTTAGCTATAGCTTGTTGATAGCTTGGAAATTTGATCACGTTGGGCCCTACTTTTAGGCATTAATCAAGCAAAATTGGATTTAATCCAATGTAAATAATACCAGCAAACATTCCTGAGTGAACCTTCGCAAATCCTGAAATTGGAGTGGGCACTTCCATGTTAGTGCCTCTGACCTTATCCCAGCAACATTCGTGTGCTGAATGTTTGTCTAAAGACCATTCTCCACCTGCATCACGGCAACCTATAACTGTTGTACCTCTCTGTCCTCCTTCTATGCTCTTTAAACACATACTGAGTCACTGATTCTAGAATTAAAAATTTATCGAGTCCAATTTTCTTTCCAACTTTGCTCCTGTTCACTTTCACATCCATCTTCCAGAACTTAGCCTTTGAAACAGTTGGAAACAGCTGCATTGCAGAAAAAAAACAAAAAAACTGCAGTGGCAGTTTCTGCGCGTTGAAATTATATCTCAAGAAATGAAAAAAAAAAAGAACAGTCCCTGCATCGGACAGCATGAATCTTTGAATCTTCCATTATAAATTAGGATTTGTCGATATCATGCAGCAAATTATGACTTTTATTGTCATCGTGAATTGACAAATAAATAATTGAAGCATCCCGACCCGAAACATCACCTGTTGATGTTCTCCAGAGATGCTACCTGACCCGTTGAGTTACTCCAGCACTGTGTTCTTTTGTGTAAACCAGCATCTGCAGTTCCTTGCTCCTATAAATAAATATTTAAGTATGTGCCAGGGAAATATTTACATTGCCTTGACCCTGGATTTAATCCTCCATGTAGTTTTTTTACAGTTGTGTCACTGGAAAGTGTTGTCTCTTGAGACTTTCAACTACATTCATCATGGTTATTCATGCCAAAGATCCTATAGCGGAGCAAGATAGACCACTCCTGCTAAATGCAATGGGCTGACTTGTAGGACGCAATGGAGCGGAACGTGGGCCTTTTTTTCATCCATTTCACTAGCACGACCCGACCCGACCCGACCTGACCCGACCTGACCCGACTCGCAGTGTAATCAACGTTGCAGGGGAATAGTTTGTGTAAATAAATTATAATTCAGAAAATGAGGAGAAGATTTTTACCAAATAACTTTTATTTTTACTAGGATGTTTCCGTAACCGGCTTCCATCTCCGCGCTAGTATCTTTGCTCCGCTACGGGATCTTTGGTGCGGAGACGGAAGCCGGTTACGGAAATGGGGCCGAAAATTACCCATGAATCAGACCATGACCGTACTACGTCTTTTTCGTCGAGTGGGCTATCTTGCTCGCTATAGGATCTTCGGTTATTCCATTGGTGTGACATCAGTCTGAGGTCAACCAGTCAAAGGTCTAAAGTGCAGTGCAAAGGTCAGGGGTCAAGTGTTAGGGGAGGCAAAGCTGAGTTTGGGTAACCTGGGGGACAAGTAGCAAATGGGCAGCCAGCGGGGCTGAAAGAAAAACCCTGCAGGTAAGTTAAACTTTGATCTGTTGCCTCCATTTTGTAACTATTGTGGTAATTGTAGAGGTGCTCCTTATTATTCCTTCAATCTGATTTGTTCAGTGGACAAAAAAATATTTTCTCCGGCTATGGAAAGTCAGAACTCATAAAATTATGAAACATAAACTGTCAGTAGATAGAGAATATGACACATACATTTTTTTTAAAGTTTCTTTTTACGTTTATAACATTTTCAATTAATGGCGTTATAAATTGCGGTAATTTTATTAGATGAGTTAAACTACTTTACGATAGACCTACGGCAAGAATATTAACTAACAATATGCTATCTCCAAAATTTTACTTATCAAGGGGTAATAGGCAAGGTTGTGCCTTATTACCATTGCTAATTGCCCTTATGATAGAACCGCTGGCCGAAAGGATTAGAAATCACCCGAATATTCACGGATATAACACTAAGGACTCAAAGAATAAAATTTCATTATACGCTGATGATATCCTTTTATATATTACTGATACACAAACGAGTATACCCACATTATTAACATTAATTGAGGAATTTGGCTCTTTTTCAGGATATAGAATAAATTGGAATAAAAGCAAAATTATGTCTTTAAAACCACAGGATTCGAGGCACTTACTAAAATCCCCCTTCAAAATTGCAACAGAAAAATTCAAGTATCTGGGTATTCAAATTACGAGAAGACACAAATCATTATTTAGTGCCAATTTTATGCCACTATTAAATAAACTGAATGATATGATGAAATTTTGGAAAACGCTCCCGCTCTAAAAATGACTTTCTTACCACAATTAACATATTTGTTTCAAGCGATCCCAATATATATTCCAAAATACTTTTTCAAAAAACTAGATTCTACTATCACTAATTTTATATGGGATTACAGAGCACACAGAATTCAACGAAAGCATTTGTGTAAACCTAAAGAAGTTGGGGGTTTATCATTACCTAACTTTATGTATTACTACTGGGCAGTGCATATTAAGAACATAATGTACTGGTTGGATAGTTCCACTGAACAGTTGGAGTGGATAAGAATGGAGAAAGAGGAGTGCTATCCGCACGATATAGGAATGATCTTGCTCTCACCGATAAAATTGAACAGTATAATATATAAGAAGAACCCAATTATTCACAATACAATAAGAATTTGGAAACAAATAAAAGTATCCTTGAAATTAAATAATCTATCAGTACCAACCCCACTAGTGAACAATCCCGCATTCAAACCATCTTTCATCGACAAAACATATCAACAATGGGGATTAGGAAAGTAGGGGATATGTATGAATTGGGCAAACTGTTATCATTTCACCATTTAAAATTAAAATTTAAACTGAAGGATAATCAATATTTTAAATATATACAGATATGTGACTTTATGAAGAAATATATATATAGATTTCAAACTATATTTTTAGACCCTTTAGAAGAAGCAATGAATATTAAGGCTGATTCACAAAAACTAATATCATACTTTTATAATAATAGATCAAATAGAGAATTACCCTCAACAGAAGCACTAAGAGAAAATTGGGAACATGAGCTAATGATAAAGATCTCGAACGATAGATGGGAAAAGTATCTGATGAATACACATAATTGTTCTATTAATGCAAGACATAATTTAATACAATTCAAATTATTACATAGACTATATTATTCAAAAACGAGGTTGAATAAATTTTATCCAAACGTCTCTCCCAGATGTGATAAATGTTTGTTTCAAAACGCTAATATAACATATTCATTTGTAGGATGTACAGTTGAATAAATTTTGGAGTGATATATTTGATATATTTACAAAGCTTTTTAAGTCCATAATAGAACCTAAAACGGAATGGATTATATTTGGAAAAATAGAAGAAGATATCAATTCAAATAAAGACCAAAACGTTTTTTTTAATTATGGGTTAATAATTGGAAAGAAATTGATACTTAAATTTTGGAAACAACCATACCAACTGTTAAAATGTGGATTAGGAATATGATGGACATAGCACGCTTTGAAGAAATGAGACTCCGACTAATAGATAAATATGACCAATTCTTAAGGAGTTGGTCTCCTTTCATCGACTTTTTGGAATCATGTGATGCAGCGTTACCGTAAAGATTGCTGATTTCAGTTCATGCCGCGGATAGATCTACATCTCCGAATAAAGATTTGAAAATTTCTCTTTTAAGGGGCCTTCTCTCTTATTTCTACTTTCTACTTTTTCTTTTTTTTAATATACACACTTCACGTTTTTCTATTCTCTACCATCTTACCATCATACAGAGGGGGAGGAGCCATCTTGGTGAATGGCTGCTAGCGAGCAGCTGTCCGTTTTAAATTTGTTTTTTTTAATAGTTTTTAGTGAGTCCTGTTTTTTGTTTGTAGGGGATATGGTCTTTTTAATGTGGGGGGTAGGTGTAACTTTATTTCTAGGTCCCTACCTGGTCGGTGTGGCAGCCTTTTCTCCGGGATGCCCGTCGACCCATCCTCGTGGCCTACCAGCGGGCTTGGAGCGGCGTTTTCTGGCGGGGACCGCCCAGCTCCTCGGCCTCGGCGGCGGCACAATGTTGGAGCGCTTGAGCGGAGCGGAGTGGAGCGGGCAATGCCTTGCCTAGGTTGCCGCGCTGGAGCTCTGGAGCTCTGGCGAGCTGGACCGCCGAGAGCAACATCTCAGGGCTGCGGGTCTGCAGAGCGGCGAGGCGGCGTGCGGAGAGGCGGCAGTGTGGAGAGGCGGCGCCGACTTTTTCATCGGGAGCTCCAAACCGACGCGGCCATGTCGGCTTCGGCAACCGCGGTCTCCAACCAGGAAGCGGCCGTTCCAGGTGGCCCAGCCGCCGAAAGGACTCTCCCGACGCCGGGGCAAGACCACCCAGTGAGAACGGCCAGGGACATCGGGCCTCCGTAGAGGCAATTGCGGTGGCTTCAATAGGCCTGACTTTGGGGTGAACATGGGGTGGGGGCTGGACATTGTGCCTTCCCCCACAGTGCTATCCACTGTGGGGGGGATGATTTTTTTTGTCTAATTGTAGTCCTGTAGGTCTGTGTCCAAGATGGCTGCCGTGAAGAGAGAGTGGACGCTGGCGCGCTTTGGCTGCCGCTGCTCTCTCTTCACACTGTGTTTTTGATTTTCTGTTTTTGGATTGAATTCTGTTTTTAATTTGTGTCTCTGTGATGTCTTTATTACTTGTTTTATTCCGATTATATGTTTTTATTCCGATTACTATGTAAGGTGTCCTTGAGATGTCTGAAAGGTGCCCATTAAATAAAATTTATTATTATTATTATTATCATTATTATCTATTTTTCCTCTTTTTCCCCTTTCTATTGTTTTCTTTTTCTTGTCTTACTTCCCTTCTCAAAACATAAAAGTTGAGGTTGTACATAGAATGGATTACGGTATGACATAGTTGGCACCTAAAATTAGGTTCCACTGTACTGTTTTGTAATGTATTAACTTCTAATAAAATAAACAAAACATAATTTTTTTTAAATAAATAAATAAATAAAGTGTGGTAAGTTCAAATTCTCTCCTTTTTCTAATATATCCAATGGCAACAAATGAAACACTGCACTGGACAATGGAAAGGCTGTGTCTGCTAATCATCTCCCACAAAGTAACCCACTGTCCCATTGGACTGAACTGGAGCCACTCTTGCAACGATATGGATTTTGTGTGCTGTCATCTCCTGCAAAATAACAGTCTAATAATAACAAACTCGAGATATTTTTTCAAGATTTTAATTGAGGGACCAATATAATGAATGCCAATATAATGAAACAAAACAGTTTCTATTTTGACAGTGCCTTTCATGGGCTAATGTCATTTTAATTTATATCATTACACGTTACTGTTATGCTATTGCATTCTCCTTTAAGTCCACCTCGAATGTGACAATACTGATCTGCGTATGATATTATTTGATTCAGATTAACTGCATTTACAGAGACGTTTTGATTGCCACTTATGTAGACAAAAGCTAGTGACAAACAATAACCCTGTTGTTGTTAGACACAAACTCAGCAGGTCAGGCTGTATCTCTGGAGAAAAGAAATAGGTGACATTTTGGGTCGGAATCCTTCTCTGACCCAAAACATCACCTATTCTTTTTCTCCAGAGGTGCTGCCTGACTCGATGAGCTACGCCAGTATTTTGTGTCTATCTTCAGTATAAACCAGCATCTGCGGTTCCTTCCTACACAATCCAGTTGTTGTGCCTTGCTTTAGGTGACTCTTGATGTAGTATAACTGAGCAATGTATTGTAGCAACAGCACCAATAAAAAAAACACATCAGTAATAAAATATATTTCGAGGGCGTATCATTGATCAACGGATCTAACATTTTTTCGGGATTTGGAACTCTATAAATTTGTTTTCTAAAGAAAATCATCATGGGGAACAAAACCACTTAGTTCTGGGAAAACATGGCCGAGTTCATAGTCATGAGATTATTCTCCAAGCTTAAACTCCACATCTTTTAGATTTGGGTACTGTTGGGGTAGGTCAGGGGTATTGTTGAGGGAGCTCCCCCCACCACGGGTACCATGTAATCCCGTGCTACCTGCTCCGTGCTCGGATAGAGATGGCAAACCGTCTCCCCTACCTGGTTTGCCAGGTGAGGAGGGGGCTGTGGACCCCCAGCAGGACCTAAAACAAGACCTGTCAAAGGGTGGATGAGCTCCTAGCGAGCCACCAGCCATCCACACTTCAGTAGAAGTTGCGATCATTGTCGTACATAGCATTGTAGGGCACCATGCCCTTTGATGTTTTCAGCGATGATGATGATGATGATGGTATTGTTGGCACGACCAATATTTATTGCCCATCTTCAATTGAATTTGAGAAGATAGAGATGAGTTGCATTCTTGAAGTACTGCAGTCTTT
The DNA here is from genome assembly GCF_028641065.1 of Leucoraja erinaceus. Taxonomy (NCBI): domain Eukaryota; kingdom Metazoa; phylum Chordata; class Chondrichthyes; order Rajiformes; family Rajidae; genus Leucoraja; species Leucoraja erinaceus. The sequence continues at coordinate 15,439,497 of NC_073403.1, forward strand.
CTGGTAAAGGTGTTTCCACAGTGCTGTTGGGCAGGGACTTCCAGTTCCACGGGAACGTACATCAAAGTTTCAGAGATGATGAAGGATCAGAGGTATATTTGCAAGTCCAGATGCTCTGGGTGCCCCATGGACCTCTTGCCCTTGTCCTTGGTGGTACACTCAGTGGGTCGGGGATGTGCTGCCAGTGTAGCTTCGACCTGCAACTACAGTACACACTGCAGTCACTCTGCACCCATAGTGGAAGGAATGAATGTTTCACTCGGAGAGAAATCTAGTTATGGAAATTGATGTTGGCATTTTCCCAAACAATTGTACAAGAAAGGCAGGCTCTTAAAATGAGTCTGATACCTCCACTCGCATTTCCTTTTGAAGGGGATTCATATTTTTCTTTTCTTTTGTGCGTTTCAACATGATGAGCTTTTGTCTGCTACGTTGTAAGGTTATTTGACTCGAAAACCAAGTCACGTGTTTTGCCAATTGTTTTTTTTGCATCAAAATAAGGTTCAGGATCACTTACTCTGCAGAACCCCGGGCAGGTGTAAAATGAGAAGATAGTCATTACTGAAATGTTCAGCTTTCTGTTTGCATATTGTCCACCCGAGGATTGTGAGATGACATCTTGGTGCACAGCCAGGAAACGGTGGGAGGATATCTCCTGTTACACCAAGGTGAGGATTAATGATCCTGCAGAATTAAGGATAAATTCACAGGTCAGGACGCTAAAGTCAGGAGTGTTTAATTTTCATATGTACTATCAATGGAACAATGAAATTCTTACTCTCTGCAGCTTTATGGGCCTGTAAAAACAATAAACAACAAATGCAGAATAAATCAGTAACTGTAATAATAGGTAACCACAATAATGCAAAACCAAAGTCCATTGTGCAACCAAAGGCTCAGTCCATAGAAGATCATACAGTAGTTGCTGAGGTTAGTGTTTCAAGCCTGTTAGTTGTTGGGAAGAAGCTGCTATTGAACCTGATGGTCACAGTTTTCAGCATTCCAAGTATATAGAATAGATTAAGGAACAGAATTGCTGATGAAGCTATCTGCGTGCTGCCTTACCCCTGAGAAAGTAGGATTGATAAGTGTGTAATTTGTTTTTGGAGAATCAGTGATGTTGGTGTCGTAAAGATGGGAGGTATCAGACTCATTATTAACGGCAGCTTCGAAATTTCCTCACATGTTTATTTCAACATGGGAAAAAAGTGGCATATCAAAAGGTTGGGCTTTGTTCTGAAGTGAATTATTAATAACAAACTAAGTCAGGAATACTGACCAGCAAACTCCTCTGCTGAAGGAGTACTTTTATGTATTGAGATTGTTTTGTAGTTCCTCTCAAAATATTACAAAATATAGTGATTCTGAAAAAAAGTGATATAAAAAAATGAGACCTCTCACGACCATACAGGCGACCCATAGAAACATAAACATAGAAAATAGGTGCAGGAGGAGACCATTCGGCCCTTCGAGCCAGCACCGCCATTCATTGTGATCATGACTGATCATCCCCTATCAATAACCCATGCCTGCCTTCTCCCCATATCATTTGACTCCCCTAGAGCTCTATCTAACTCTGGCCCCTGGCGACATGTCACGGGTGACCTCTCACAACCATAGGAGACCTTTCACGATCATACAGCCTGTATGGTTGTGAGAGGTATCCTATGGTCATGGGAGGTCTCCAAAGAGTCGTAGCGTCTTTCTGGTTGCTGCTGAATTTTCAACATGTTGAAAATTTCGGCAACCTATCACCAGTGCCGGCAGTCATCAGTAAAGGTCGCGTAAGTGGGCAGGCCCTTAAGCTTTCGATAGGTCAATTTCAATGATAGGTCCTTAGTTAGTTGGCTGCATGAGCGTACAGATCATGTTCTCTCAATTACAAACATGGAAGGCTTATTGTCATCCTTAAAATACATTTGTACTCCCTGGCTTTTGACCATGTGTGAGGCTTTGCTTCTGTTTGTGGTGTTTTTGATGTTTCTTTATTTTACATGTCTTTTCCTACTATTTCTTTTGATTGTTATTTTTGGTGTGTATTAACTTTTTTGTCAATGATTAGTGATGTACAGCACTTTGTTGCAGCTATGTTTGTTTTTAAAGTGCTCTATAAATAAAATTATTATTATTATTATTATTATTATTATTATTATTATTATTATCCTCATTCAATGTACAATGTACCGGTGATAGAACTGAACATAAAAAATTAGCAGCAAGAGTAGGCCACTCGGCCCCCCAGTCCTACCCTGGCTTTCAATGATCTGCTGCTCCATCCTAGACCTCATTCCCTCTTTCATGCCAATTCCTTATTGCTCTCAGTTCCCTGAACATTTAAAAATATACATATCATTCATATTTAAATACCTCCAGTGTTCTGGCCCTACAGATTCACAGCCCTCTACACACCTCAACCTTAAATGACTGTCCCTGGTCTTGTAACTATGCTTCCTTGTTTGAGATACTCCCAACAGGAAATATCTCAACATTTGCCCTGTCCCTCAAGGATCTTAAAAATGGCAATTAAAAAATCACCATTCACACTTCAAAATTCCAAGAAATACATGATAGCTCAAATACAAAAAATACCAAATTTGGGGGATTTTTCACCCCAGAAATAACAGTAGTGGATCGCTTTTAGACTGCCTCTAATACTGTTATTCCCCATCTTAAATAAGTAGATCAAAACTATATGTTACACGCGAAGAATCTTTGATCTTTTACTTGACTCCTCTTCCAGAACTCTCACTCCCCAGTCAATGGTTCCACCAAAGATAAAGGGTTAAGTTATGTTTTTGGTCTATATATCCATATAAAGTACCCTGGTTGATATCCAAAGCCCACCAATTTCCTTTGACGTTGATGGGAATTTGGAAGCATTAAGGTCAAATCTATTGTTTACCAGAACGAAGGAAAAATGATGAGATGTTCTTGCAACTTGACTATTTCTGCATTCTTACTCATTTTCCCCAATATAAATATAAACAGTTTGCAGGAAGTCTAATTAGAGTTAGTTAGAAAACAGGAAGGTTAACAGGCCAGCAGCAAGAACATTCATTAAGATCCGATTAAGTAATAAAATGAAAAATTTGTTTCAAAATAATAAACACACGCAAAAAAATACTTACCGTGGACGTAATTGTGAATGTTGTAATACTTTCAAATAATTTGGCTGAGCACATGAATGTGATTAAGGGCATTAGCAAAGGGGCAGCATAGTGTATAATGGAACAATGGAATGCTTTCACATGAGGCTTGCCATGACAAGAACACTTCCTAGAAGTGATTTAAAGGCAGCACAGGTAGAGCTGCTGGCTCACAGTGCCAGAGACTCGGGTTCGATTCTGATCTTGGCTGCTGTCTGTGTGGAGTTTGCATGTTCACCCGCGTGGATTTCCTTCAGGTGTTCTGGTTTCATCCCACATTCCAAAGTCGTGTGGGTTTGTATGTTATTTGGTCTCTGTAAATTGCTCCAAGTGTGCAGGGAGTCGATGAGAAAGTGGGATAACATAGAAGTAATGTGAATGGGTGATCGTTGCGCAGCGTGGACTATGTGGGCCCAAGGGCCCGTCTCTATGGTACATCTCTAAACTAAATTAAAATAAAAATGACAACGGACATCACCCTATGAGCCTTTACATTAAAACAACATCTACCCTGGAGCTTCACAGAGTGTTTTGCAACAAAAACATGAACTCCAAGGAGGCAGTAGGGCAGGTGACCAGAGGCATTTTCAAAGAGGTGGGTTTAAGGAGAGTTTCAAGGGGCAGAAAGGGGCACAGAGCTGTTGGAGGCATTGCAGAGTTTATGTGTGGCAGATGAATGCAAGGCTGGTAGTGGTTTAATGTTTGAATAATGGGATGTGCCAAGACATCAGGATAAGAGCCCAGATATCCCTGAAGGTTATAGACCAGAGGAAAGTATACAGAGGTGTGGGACATAGACCGGAGAGCAAAACTGAAAATGTGCAAGAACATAGAACAGTACAGCACAGGAGCAGGCACTTCGGTCCACAATGGCTTCGCCGAATATGATGCCAAGACCAACTCTTATCAGCCCGCATGCAGTGAATAGAGGATACATTGTCCAAAGTCTCTTAAATGTTACTATTGCATTTGCCTCCACCAGCGAGTTTTGGGCACTCATCACCCTCTGTGTAAAAAAGATGTGTCCTGCACATCTCCTTTAAACTTTGCCCCTCTCATCTTAAAGCTATGTCCTCTAGTATTTGGTCTTGGGGAAAAAAAGCTTCTGACTGTCTACCCTCTCCATGTATCAGGTCTCTCCTCAATCATTGTTTCAATGCAAGTCAGTGCTGACCAGCATGCACAGCAGGTCAGACATGGGAGAACGTGAAGCAGTGCAAATTGGGACATGGGTAGCATTTCACTCAGCCCCTCTTTGTGACACCCTTCCTAGTCAAGAACCCATCAATCTCTGCTTTAAAAAGGTCCAATGCCTTGTCCATCACAGCCGTCTGTGACAATGAATTCCACAGATTCACTACCCTCCGGCTAAATAAACTCCTCCTCATCTCCATCTCCAGTTTGCAGAGAGTACAGTAAGAGACGCTGATAGACCTGTCCACCAGTCTGGTGGTGGAATGGACAAGTTCAATGGTTCAATGGTACTTTAAAAGTAGAGTGAATTCCTTTTTTGCATTCAAAGACATTGGATGCAAAGACATATTTTGCAACAAAGACTTTGGGGCAACAATCGTTGAGAGCAGTGTCAATAGATAATAGACAATAGACTATAGGTGCAGGGGTAGGCCATTCGGCCCTTCAAGCCAGCACCGCCATTCAATGTGATCATGGCTGATCATCCCCAATCAGTACCCCGTTCCTGCCTTCTCCCCATATCCCCTGACTCCGCTATTTTTAAGAGCCCTATCTAGCTCTCTCTTGAAAGCATCCAGAGAAGCTGCCTCCACTGCCCTCTGAGACAGAGAATTCCACAGACTCAATGCTCTCTGTGAGAAAACGTGTTTCCTCACCTCCTTGGAGAGACATCACCTACGATGGTTCTGACTCTCATCGTTCTTTAACTCTGAATGTTTCAATTACAATAAAATGAATGAAACCAAAATTCCTCGGAGTTCAGTTAGCATTGGCAGATTATTTGAAATTTCATATCAGTTCATGGAATGGGCTTGTCAGCATGAAATGTAATGTGTTAATTCTACATCTTAAAACTTCAGTCAGTCAACTCTGTCACAAAGTGATGATCACGTTTTTACAAAGGACTATAATTTCGCTGCCAATCAACCTCCTTTGCCCTTTTCAAAGATCTATGATTCACGTCTTGGCAGCCAATTTGACACTGACTATTTTAATCTGTAATAAATACCAGTCTGCATTATATAAACGGACAGCACCATGAGAGATTGGAATGGAAGAGTAATGCACCACAACCTGTTGTACTTGCTCTGCCTCACCTGGTTAATATTAGGCTGGCTTCTGGTAGCCTGGTGCAGGATTGAAGTGTGTCTGGAGGTGAACACAGGAATTGGGCTCTTGTTTCTTTTCTGTTCCTCCTGTTGACTTTGTGGACTCTTCCTCACAACAAGAACAGCACGTCCTCTCATGTGTTATAACAATGGGACCAGAAAGATCCTTGAGGTAACCAGAGAACAGGGTGAAAACTCCGCTGGCTGCAACCATGTTTTGTTAAATATCTCCCGGGCTGTAAAAAAATCTTGGGCGCATTCCATTTTTTCTCTGCTGGAAGTTAAATATTTTGGATCAAACAACAGATAGTGGATGCCATTGCAACTTGGCTGTGAAAACATAAAAGGAGAATCAGCTGTGTGTCTCAGAAGATCAGCGGTTTAAGTCTCACACAAACACTGTGTCGCAGTTAGTGCAGCCACTGCTCACAGCACCAGAGACCCAGTTCATCCTGACTTCAGGTGCTGTCTCTGTGAGGTTTGCACGTTCCGTCTCTGACCGTGTTCCTCTGTGGACCCTTGTTTCCTCCTATTCTCGGAGATGTGTGGGGTGGTGGTTTAATTGCCCTTTAGCGGGTAGAATATATTGGGAGTTGATGAGAATAGGGGGAGAAATGAACTGGATTAATGTGGGTACAATGGAACTGCAGGTGCAGGGTTATGAAAAGGACACAAAAATTGGGATGAATGTAGGATTTGTGTAAATAGGTGGTTGATAGTCAATGCAGACTTAGAATCATAGTCATACAGCATGTAAACAGGCCCTTCGGCCCAACTTGCCTATGCCGACCAAAATACCCCTTCTACACTAGTCCCATATTCCTGCGTTTGGCCCACATCCTTCTGAACCTATCCTATCCATGTACCTGTCCAAATGTTTCTTAAATGTTACCAAAGTTCCTGCCTCAACTACCTCTTCTCGCAGCTCGTTCCATACATCCCCAACCCTTTGTGTAAAAAGGTTACCCCACAGGTTCCTATTAAATCTTTCCCTCCTCACATTAAACCTATTTCTTTTAGTTCTCGCATCACCTACCCTGGGCAAAAAACTGTGCATTTGTCCGATCTATTCCTTCCATGATTTTGTACACCTCTATAAGATCATCCCGCATCCTCCTGCACAACAGCCTTGTAAATCTTCTCTGCCCATTTTCCAGCTTGACAACTTCTTTCCTTTCACTTGATGACCAAAACTGAATATAATTCTTCAAACCTGTCATATATAACTGTAACAAGACATGACCACCCCCCCCCCCTCCCCTCCCACCCACAACAACTTCTATTCTCAATACTCTGACTGATGAAGGCCAATATGCCAAAAGCCATTTTGACCCCCCTATCTACCTGTGACTTGATCGGCTGAAGGGCCTATTACCGTCCTATATACCCTTGACTGTGCAGGTAAATGGTGTTCCACAACTGGATATGCTGGATTTCAGTTGATGCTTAAGCAGAACCACTGTCACCTCTTGAATGAGTCATAACCCTGGTGTATTTATATATTTAAATCTCTGTCAAATATGTATGGCTCTGTCAAAATTACAGAACGATATTATCTGGCCATAGCAGATCAGGGCTGGGTTGCCTTTTTGACTCTAGCGACTGCATTCAAACATTACATAGATGCGAATGTGCTTCTAACATGTAGCATCTTCAATACTCTCATCCGATTAGTCTAAACCACACACAGTTTAGAACGCTGGTGTAATTGAAAATAAAAAATATGTAAATGGCTGAATTACTTGGCATTGGGTGATTACCCAAAGGTGTTGCTTTCTGGAATGTACAGCCTGAGCGGTTGGTGAAGGCAGGTTAGTTTTAATTAAAAGTATTAATTTCCTGGTTAAGAGCCATGTTTACAAATGCTAAAGCTCCCACAGATAGCATTTCTGGGATGCCTCCAGGTGCACCGGTTTTCTCCCGCATTCCAAAGACGTGCAGGTTTGTAGGTTGATTGGCTTCTGTAAATTGCCCCAAATGTGTAGAATGTGAATGTGTGATGACACAGAACTAGCACGCGGGTGATTGGTGGTTGGCAATGGACTGGGTTTCTCTTTCTCTGTAGTGCTGACTGGTCCCGAACTTTGGTGAGTTCCATTTTGTAGCCTCCTGTTCTCCAATAGACAATGTTCAGGAGAAGGTGCAGGAGTAGGCCATTCGGCCCTTCGAGCCAGCATCGCCATTCAATGTGATCATGGCTGATCATTCCCAATCAGTACCCCATTCCTGCCTTCTCCCTATATCCCCCGACTGCGCTATTTTTAAGAGCCCTATCTCACTCCCTCTTGAAAGCATCCAGAGAACCGGCCTCCACCGCCCTCGGAGGCAGAGAATTCCACAGACTCACCACTCTGTGAGAAAAAGTGTTTCCTCATCTCCGTTCTAAATGGCTTACTCCTTATTCTTAAATGTGCACAGGGAGCCCAGGGTAACTTGCTGCACTGTTGTATTCTGCCCAGAATGGCAAATCTTCCAGAACGTACCTTCCACAATTCAACCACCTAGTGGTAACAACCCTGTGACCATCAGAGATTTGACCCGTGAATCCTTTTGTTCTGTTGTGGATATTTAACATTTTGTTATGAATGAATTGCTTCCACCACTGATCCTGTTGTATGTCCATTCCTGCTCAGCTGCACTCAACAAACTCCTTCCTCTCACCATCTTCACTTGGAGCACACGATGGAATATTCAGGAATGTATTACAAGATCAGCAACTTAAACGCAAGGAGAAATTCCCTTAAATTCACATGCGATCGCTTGTGAGGGGAAAGCTTCCTTAACCCTTCCGTCTAATTAATAACAGAAAACACTGGAAGAGTCAGCAGCTTAGCCAGAATTTGTGGAGTAAAATTTGGACACAAAAATGGCACTTGAAACATGGCAACTCTTGTGTACTGTCCCAGTGTGCTCTACTAACTTAAGGGCCTGTCCCACGAGCATGCGACCTACATGTGGCAAGCGCGACCAAACCGGAAGCGGGGGCCGCGCGGAGGTCGAGTGATCCCCGTACGGGGCCCATCCCACCAGCATGGGCCTGCAAGCGGCGAGCGCGACCAAACCGGAAGCGGGGGCCGCGCAGAGGTTGAGTGAGTGACGTGAAGTTCGAGCGAAGTCCACGGGAAGTTCACACGTGACGTACGGCGTCAAGACGCTGCGTATGGTGTCGAGACGCTGCGCACACCAGTCGAGGTGATGCGTACGGCGTGGAGGCGGCTGCGGGCCGGCAGGCCGTTGCTGTGCGGAATTTTTGAACACGGTCAGTTTTTCGGAGCCCCGCGCGATGTCGGGACCAGCTCCGCACAACTCCGGCGATCGAAGTGGGACCGGCCCCGCGAGGCCGTACGGCTCAAGCGACCACGTTAGGTCACGCTTGCCGCATGGTGTCGCATGCTCGTGGGACAGGCCCTTAACACTCTTGTACTTAGTGTGATGGTGTGATAGTGCAAAGCAAGAATTTCATTGTCCTATACAGGGACACATGACAATAAACTCACCTGAACTTGAACTTGATTGTGCCTGATGTATAGGAGGATTATCAATGAAATGTAGGCACAAAAAAAAATCCCACTGTACTTAGGCACATGTGACAATAAAGTACCATTGAGTTCATATTTCAAGTCAGGGGTCTGTCATCAGATGGGATAAGTTATAAGACATACAATTAAGATGCAGAGAAAGGGGAATTGAAAGGAGAGGAGCAGGAACATCGATGACTGGGTAGAAGAATGAAGGTGCTCCAATGGATGGAAATGGTGAGTGGTCTGTAGAGGTGTGGGATCAAAGGAAGAGCAGGAACTGTGGAAGGTCACTGAGCTAAGAAGTCACCTTTAATATTCACGATGAGCATTTCCTCAGAGGCAGTTTCTCCTCTTTCTTCAGGTATACAGCAGCTGCAGGAATTTGCTTTTGGAAAATTGTTGGACTACTTTCTCCTTTATCTCACTTTGCATCACTTCCTGGACCTCTGGGCTCACCCGCCCACAACACTGGAGACTGAGCACATGCCTCTTGTGTGAAAGCCGCTGCATTGTTTGTTCACAGCATTGTTGTTTGGCAGTTGTTGAGTGTTTACCCAATGTGAAAATAACATAGTACAAATAGCAGGAGCTATAAACCCTTGCTTGGAAAAAAATGCAAGTATTTTATTTTATATACATTTTTTAAATGGTTGTCTGCAATGGCTGGAATTTCTGGAAGCTTAAGTTTAGTTTAGAGATACAGCATGCAAACAGGCCCTTCGCCCATCAAGTCCGCACCAACCAGCGATCCCTGCACACTAACACCATCCTAGGGACAATATTACGTAGATGCCAAGCCAATTAACCTACAAACCTGTACATCTTTGGAGTGTGGAAGGAAACTGAAGATCTCGGAGAAAACCCACGCAAGTCACAGGAAGAATGTACAAACTCCGTACAGACAAGCACCCATAGTCAGGATCAAACCTGGGTCTCCGGCGCTGTAAGGCAATAGCTCTACCGCTATGCCACCGTGCCGCCCTTGTGCAGATATGCATTGAAGACAAATCTGCTCAGCCTAGTTTCAAATAAGTTATTCTCCTGTGGACTGCACCTCTCATTTGAGATGGAGTTCATTTTATTTGCCGACAAATCTTTCAAATACAAACAGGTCATCGTTTAATCTTCTAAATTGCTGGCAATCAATACTTTTAGTTCTTGAGATGTATCAGAATCTGTCTTCCTATCATTCATAATAGTTTTGCAAATTGATATCTGTAAAGTTGACAAGGTAATGAACTTGCATAATATTTTATTGTAAAAAAAGTCAACACATTACATGATAAACATCAAACAGTACCTTTGTCATCAGTTTTGGCTATCGAGATTATTGCATGAAGAAACTGTACATTATATTATTCGTGGATAATTGATACATTGACAGCATTTTAAATGAAATAACAATACAATTATTACAGTTCAAAGATTTGGTCCAACAAATGTTTTACACCAAGGAATCACCAACCCTCCAGTGGAATTTCAGTAGTTAATTGTGAACTTTGTGAATACTTAACAACCTGATTGTTCTAAATAAATGTCACTTTTTTCCTTTGCAAAAGAAACAAGCTATAATTGTATCATGAGCAGAAGGGATATTTCCTTCTAATCAATCTGCTCTAGACAAGGATCTAATAATCTTTCCATTGCCGGCCTTTTTAATCTCCAAACTAGTCCTTTTTGCTGCATTGAGGTGGTGTATATATTGTAAGACTTGATCAATTTGAGGTGTCGCCTCTTGACTGCTCTGGGCCACTTACGGCTGCAATCAGCAGCCTGGAGACCAGGAACTGGCCCCGACTGTTCTTATCTTCTTGAGACACACACACACACAAAATCTATTCTCCTTGCTATTGGAACCCGAACAGTTAAGTATCATATTTTTGTTTCTTTAAATGTCTAACTGGCTTAACAAAATGGAGGGGGGCATTTGCTTTGACTGTGGTAAAATGCCTGTGCGACAACAGAATTGAAATAAGAGTCTGAAGCTACACTAACTGACAGAAAACTCCTGTTTGCAATTTCATCCTTAATACATTTAAAATAAATAGGACAGTGACTTTGAGAAAAACATCAGGCTGATGTCTTCACCAAATTAAACGTGGCATTAATAAACAACAGTTTTTTTGGCGTTTTTTTTTTAACTTAAGCAATATCCCTCAACTTGTTTTACAGATATCACACGTGCTTTGCTTAAAACATATGGATCTTAAGACACTCCTTCGTCTCTGTCAATAACACTACAATTTTGTCATAGGACATGAAAGTATACCGGCAATGAAACTCTGGGGTTGACTGGTCAATGAAGCAACTGCATGCCAGGGTTGCCTCAGGGCGCCATGGATGCTGTGCCTGCTCCCTTCATGCCCCTCCCTCATGGTCACAGTACACAAGTTCTCCAGAGAGCCTGCTTGTTGTGTCTGCTCGGTGGCAAGCAAGTGAATGCGATCTGTTGGAAAACACCTTCCTGCACTGGCACTGACCAACCAGCAGATTACATTCAAGCACTTGCCCAAAACCTCAAACAAAAGGCATCCTTATCAGTTCAGTGCAGTTACCACAATTGGACAATGGTTTCTGCCGAAGAACATGTTTAAATAATTCCCCGATAATTCTATTCAACCATTGAAAATATAATACAATACAAAATTCCTTCTCATTTTCAAATATTTGAGCTCTGCTGTACAACAGGAATGTTGGTGAGACACCTCTCACTTGTGTTTGGGGAGATCTCCTGTCACCCATGTGGCAAAAGACCTCCGTGCAATACATTCAAACATGCAATCGAGGTCTCCATACTTTTGCAGTTTGCCTTTTAAGGGAGATTCAATCATGCAGATAACATTGCCTGTTTATTTGTTCAAAGTAAAATACGTTTCTTCTCCAAAAAAATGTATCCCTCACGGAATGCTCACTTTGAATGTGCAAATTAGGTCAGAATTAAATAATAATACCTAAAAGCATTGTTGCCAATACCACACAATCCTTGAATATTTGTGCCTCAGATAAAGTGAACGACAGCAGCCCAGTCTTGCAGTTCATTGGTGAAACGCTAAAGCAGCCCACCCTACAAAGTGAATCCCTTACCGTCCAACAATGACAAACTTGTGAGTACCTCTGATAGACACAAAGTGCTGGAGTAACTCAGTGGGTCAGGCAGCATCTCTGGAGAAATGGAATAGGTGGCATTTCGGGCCAGAACGGTTCTTCAGACCCGAAATGTCACCTATTCCTTTTCTCCAGAGATGCTGCTTGACCCGCTGAGTTACTCCAGCACTTTGTGTCTATCTTCAGTATGAACCAGCATCTTTGTGCAGTACTTTCCTACACATTGTAAATACCTCGCCTTGTTTCAGTCACCAAAATAAAGTGTCAGGTGACAAGTCTGTTACATGGGCCCCTCACAGACGCTCCTTCATACCCTGCTCCCCCAGCCAGGTGTTGAACAGTCTCAAAATCCACACACATTTTCTAACACCTGAACATACCTGGTACCTGGCTCACCAGTCAAAGGGCTCTACGATGTGCGTGTGCTTAATTTATAATAGGAAGATATGAGCCGCATGTCAATAACCACTAGAGGTGTCAAACCACGAGAATTTCAATGAAGATATGTTTCTGGAGACTTCTGTTAAGGGAGAAAAACAATCGTGCTTTAATCCCCTGATAAAAATCTTTCAATAATGGTTATTTTAACCATCAGGATACAATAAATAAGAGGGGGGAAAAAAGGCACACCTATTCCCATGGCCCGTGAAAGACAATTAAATGTGCAATCATGCTTCATGTGCCATTATTTCATTGAAGCACAGCACATTCCAATGTATTGCCTTACAAGGAAATTTGCATTGAATATCTTGTAGCCACAGAACTGCAATTAATGTTTATCCCTAGACTTGGAGTTTAGACTTCCTCAATCTTATTTTGGATCTCCTTCCTAATTTGATTAAAAAAAGAGCCATGGCTGAGTATTTTATGATTGCAGGGAAATGGTAATCAGACGTTATAATGGGACAGAGCAGAAGGCGAATTGAAGTGGAACCGAGTATTGCACAAAGCATGCAGAGCTATCATTGTAAACTACAGTGCAACAATAAGGGTTTTTTTGCATCAAAACCGACCTTTGCTGGCCTTACATATTGGTAAAAGGCATCTTAAATACAACGCATTATTTTCCTTTGTAATTAGGAAGAAATATCAAACTAGTTTGGAGAGTGGGGTGCAAGAGGGATAGTCGTCAGCGTAAAGAACTATTTCCTGTTACGCCAAACAGACGCCTTCCATCAGAAAATCCAATTATATTCAAATGTAATGCAAGATTTTATTTTGCTTAACTGAGAAGTGCCTTAAAAAAAAAAAAAAAAAATCATTGACTGTGACTGGTAGAACCAAGCTGCTGAGAAACAGTGAGAAAGCCCAACACCACCAGACTGGCATTTCAAACACCATCTGTGGCACAGACCTCACCTGTCTCAACCACTGCAATTGTCTCAACCACTGCGATTCACTGGTCTGATTATCTGTGACTTTTAACTAGGATTTCCCTGTACCACTCTCTCAGCTCCATCACTAGGCTTAAGAGGGAACCACCTCCCCCCCCCCCCCCCCCCCCCCCCCGTGTGCCCAATTCAGGCTGCGTGCTCTATATCACACCAGGCTGAAGCTCGATAAAAAGTTTAATTGTCCAAGGTAATGAAAGCCTGCAGAGCATTCAGCCACAGAGCACTCTGAGCAACAGGTAAACACTGTGCTCTGCGTGGAGGGCTTGAAACCAGCATGTTAGCAGTCCGGTACGCGTTAAGCGCTCAGGAAATCCCGCAACGTCGTGAAGGGTTCCTTGAACTGGAACTGTTTGTGCACAGCCGTCCGCTCTATTTCAACGTCCTTGTCCAACTGCCTGCACAGTGTGTAGGAGGCCATTAGCACCAGCTCCTCAGCATCAGGAGTGCTGGGCTCAGACTCGGATTGTTCCTCCTCTGACTCGGTCAGGGGCTTGGTCACTTCTGTCTCGGGACGGAGCCACGGGTGGTTGAGACATTGTTCAGCCTTTGCTCTTTTCCTAGTGAAGAAGAGAGGATCATTATAGCAATGTGGAGATCCAAACATTTCCATTTCCACACAGTATCTCTCTAAACTAAACATCATGCTCCTTAACCATCATTGTCATGCGTACCAACACTTTGCAGAATTTATTTGGCACTGTGATTGCCAAAGACAAGTTGAACCTATTATATGGGACACAAGAGATGGCAGATATTGGAATCTGGGGCAATGAGTAATCTGTTGGAGGGACTCAGCTGCTCATGCAGCAGATCGATGGGACACCATACTAGGAATGTACCAAGTATAATCCATTAGACCAGGCACACTATACAGAAGCTTTCATGGATTTAACATGACACTAACATTCGAGATACAGAGGCTGAGGTTGTAGTGTTTGAAGACTGTGTAATGGCTGCACTCTCCATTGCTGTTTTAATGGACGCGTTCTTGTGAATCAACAGTATTTGACAGGACCTCACTAAAACATATCAAGCAGTCAAAACATAACGTCAAGTTAATCTCTATTTTAAAGTGCTTTTCTTTCTGTAACATGAAGCTGATTTGTACAAAACATTGGTGAGGCAGAGTTTATGGTATTGTGTTCAGTTTTGGTCACCATACGATAGGAAGGATGTTGTTAAGCTGGAAAGAATGCAGAGAAGATTTGAGGATGTTGCCAGGACTTGAGGGTCTGAGCGATAGGGAGCTGTTGGGCAGGCTGGGATTCCCATATGCTCGGTAAAAGACCCGAGGACATAGACTTAAGGTGAAAGAGAGGGGAAAGATTTAACAGTAACGTGAGGAGCATTTTTGTCACTCAGAGGGTGGTGGATAGATGGAACAAGGTGCCAAAGGAGGCAGTAGGGGCAGGTACTATAACACCATTTAAAAGACATTTGGACGGGTACATGGATAGGAAAGGTTTAGAGGGACATTGGGCAAACACAGGCAGGTGAGACTAGAGTAGATAGGGCATGTTTGTCAGCATGGACAATTTGGGCCGAAAGGCCTGTTTCTGTGCTGTATGATTATGATTTACATTGAAGGAATGGCATTATATCTACAAGTCTGGATCATGTGTGACTTGGAGGGAAGCTGGAGTGTGGTAGCGTTCTTCTGGAGCAGTTGACCTGTCCAAGGAGGGAAAGGTCTCAGGTGTGAAAAGTACAATGAAGGAGTTGCTTTCAGTAACAATGACTCCAACCTCTCCTTTCTGAAATATTACTCAGTGATGGGGAAGTGAATTGTCATTAAGGCGAGACATTTTACTGAGAATTTCCTGTTCCAATCCTTCACTACGATCACTACTTTCTCTCATCTCCTGTCCAAGCATCTGATCAAGGATGATTTATGATTGATGCTTGATTTCAAGGGAGAGCTTAAACCCATAGATATAAGTGTCAGAATGTCAGATATAATGACCCCAACTGGCGAAGTATTTGATGCAAACACCACAAGCAAATCTTCCAAATAAATGTCATTGCATTAGAATGTAGAAACAAAGGTGGCTATGTGCCGATAATAGAATACCTTACCTGGGATCTTTAATGAGGAGAGCCTGAATGAAGTCTAAAGCCAGTTCAGAGATACCTTCGAAGATATCCTCTGAATAGTCAACGTCTACTTTGGAAATATTGAGGTATGTGGATTGCTTGTCATCTCCAAGGAAAGGCGAACTGCCTGTCAGCATAACATAAACCAACACACCGATACTCCTG
Source organism: Leucoraja erinaceus (assembly GCF_028641065.1). Classification (NCBI taxonomy): domain Eukaryota; kingdom Metazoa; phylum Chordata; class Chondrichthyes; order Rajiformes; family Rajidae; genus Leucoraja; species Leucoraja erinaceus. The sequence continues at coordinate 15,455,225 of NC_073403.1, forward strand.
TAGAGCAATAGAAAATCGAATTCTGTTAGTCTGCACTTGAATAAGTACAAAACCTCAGCAATTGTGCCACATAATGGTCACTTGTTAAATCCAGTGGCGATGAGGAATAAATAAAATCTTTCGATAGTTATGGAACAAGTTTCACTTTGTTCTCTGGCAGATTGCAAGGCCCAATGTTAGCTCCAAGTTTATATACCCTGAGCAAATAGCAGAAGCTGCTCCTTTCAGCTGCTTCCCCTGCAGTTCCGCCCATCTTTTACCTTATGGCTGGAAACTGGATTTAAAAACCGCATTCTAGAGAGAGCTGTGTTCTCAGATTGAGGCATTGGTCAGGAAGCAATGACCTGCAGTTTCTGAAGCTCTTTGTTTGTGCAATGTTTTCACAGATTTATTCCATCAATTCTCTTTTTGAAGTTCTGTTTATTTATGTATTTACATTTTATATATTTATGTAAAGAAATATATATATATTCATGGATGTGCGTTTTGACAGGTAGTCTTGTAAACTTACAATTTATATCAGGGAACTAAGCACAACTTATTCAAGTACGTTTGGAGCCTATTGTCAAAATTTACAATTGTCAACCCAGCAAAATGTTGTCCTTACCACATATCCGTAGCTGTGCTGATTGCTTCATAATTTAGTATTTCAGGAGCTGGAGGAATTAAGAAGAAAAAGTAATATCAGACACTTGAATGCTTGTCAATAATCTGCAGATATTGTTAAACTTTCTCACTCTAGGTGCAATGGTTTCACCCATGCACAAAATGGTTCTGCATTATAGCCAATTTCATTTTGAGCTTGATGTTTTAAATACTGCAGGATTATCTGCATTTCTCACGTTGACTGCTTAAATTTCATTTCAGCCGGTAGAAGCTATGGCACTTTCGACTTGGCCTCCAAAATTCAAATCCTGAGCGTAATGTACTTTTGCAGCTACATACTGATGGGATGCATGGAGTGATTTCTGATGGGATGTGCGTCAGTCTGGCACGCTGCCCATAACTGCCTGAACCTGCGGAGAGTGGTGAACACAGCCCAGTCCATCACAGGCTTCTCACTTCCTTCCATCTAGTCACAGGTACTATCACAGTTTATAAAACATTTTTGCAGGTACATGGATAGGACAGGTTTAGAGGGACTATATAGGAAGAAATGCTGGCTTGTACCGAGGATAGATACAAAATGGTGGAGCAACTCAGCGGGTCAGGAAGCATCTCTGGAGAAAAGGAATAGGCAATGTTTCGGGTCAGAACCCTTCCCCTACACTGAAAGTAGAGGGGAGGGGTGGGGTAATTGGAGGTAGGAAAAGGCCAGTTTGTAGGAAGGAACTGCAGATGCTGGCTTACACTGAAGATCGACTCAACATGTTGGAGTAACTGAATGGGTTATGTTTCAGAACCAAAACGTCACCCATTCCTTCTATCCAGAGATGCTGCCTGTCCCGCTGAGTTACTCTTACGCCCCAGCGCAGAGGGAGAAGAGGAGGGAAGAGACTGCGACCTAAGACTTTTGCCTCCATCACAGTGAGGAGATGCTGGGTGGACTCACTGTGGTAGATGTTAATATGTGTTTATTGTTGTTTTATTGTATGGTATTATATGTATGACTGCTGCAATTTCGTTCAGACTTCGGTCTGAATGACAATAAAAGGCTATCTATCTATCTATCATTTTGTATCTATCTTAGGAGAAGACTAGAACAAATCAGTCACCTAGAACACACCGAGATCAATCTTTGGGAATGAGGGACAGTGGCCTGACACTTACCTACGTATTCAGGAGTCCCAGTAATTTCCTTGATCTCTTCAATGGTGTCCACCCGTCGGGATAGTCCAAAGTCCACAATCCGAATGTTGCCCAGAGGATTGCAACTTGTAAGCAGTATATTCTGTGGCTGAAATAAAGATCAGGAATGGAGTTTCAATGCTCTGTTCACTGAAAGATCCCCAGGCACTGTGAAGGACATTAAATGCATGGTTTTTAAAGCATTATTGATCTGCCACGATCATAGTTTATAGTGTAAGTGTCCACAATCATAGTTTACATTGTCCATTTGAATTGAAGAGGATTGACTGCAAGTAATAAAACCCTGTATGAATTCCACACTGAATTGTTGTCGAGTCACACAGCATCAAAACAGGCCCTTTGGCCCAACTTGTCCATGCCGACCGAGATACTCCACCTTTGTCCATGTTTGGCTCATATCCCTTCAAACCTTTCAAAAATTGTCTTTCATTTACTGGGAATATGGGGGAATTAAGGAGACCGATGCTGAACAAATTTATAAATTATCTGGTCAGATCATCAGAGGCACTCAGCAAAACTCCTCATCAACCTTATAATTAGGGGGCATTAGCTACAGGGGGAATTTGGACAGACTTGGCTGGTTTTTCCAGGAACACCTGATGTCGAGGGGGAGACCTAATATAAGTATATAAAACTATGAGAGGCATTGATATTGAGAGGACTGGACATTGTGCCTTCCCCCACAGTGCTATCCACTGTGGGGGGATGATTTTTTTTGTCTAATTGTAATCCTGTAAGTCTGTGTCCAAGATGGCTGCCGTGAAGAGAGAGTGGACGCTAGCGCGCTTTGGCTGCCGCTGCTCTCTCTTCACACTGTGTTTTTGATTTTCTGTTTTTTGGATTGAATTCTGTTTTTAATTTGTGTCTCTACGATGTCTTTATTACTTATTTTATTCCGATTATATGTTTTTATTCCGATTACTATGTAAGGTGTCCTTGAGATGTCTGAAAGGCGCCCATTAAATAAAATTTATTATTATTATTATTATTATTATTACTGATAGGGTAGACAAGATCGAAATATCAAATCATTGAGGGTAGACATTTAAGATAAAAAGGGCAATATTTTGAAGGAGATTACAAGGCAAGTTTTCTTTTTAAAAACATAAAGGGTGGTGGGTCCCTGGAGAACATTGCCGGGGAGGTGATGGAGGCAGATACAATTATGGCATTTATGTGACTTTCCCAAAGGCATGTGGCAGGAAATGGAAGGATATGGATTATACACAGACAGATAAGAGTTGGTCTTAGCATCACATTCAGCATAGACATTGCGAGCCAAAGAGCCTGTATGTGTGCTGTACTGTTCTATGCTCTATGGCCTAAAGTCATTGCTAAATCCATGGATTGCTATCTCTCGCGTCCTTCCATGAAGTTACTTTGTGCTAAACAGCACCTCCAAAGAGTTCTGCTTTCCGAAAGTTACTGTCCAATCTGTGCTGACTGGATTCTCTGCACTCTTGGCTGGGACAATGACATTGCTGATGCAACATGTGACAATGATGCTTGCCGTGGATACGTTAAACCACTCACGTCTGTTAGTTCCTGGTACCTGCCTGCTCACTTTTGTAAATGTTTCACCAGTTATCTGAGCACGTTGATTTTATTTTTACAGTCATTGCAGTCAACTTTGCTGCATTTGCCAATCTTAGTCATTCTCTAGCACGACATCTCAACTTGTCCTATCTACGCCTCTCATCATTTTACGTACTTCTACCAGGTCACCGCTCAACCTCTGGCATTGCAGAGAAAACAATTCAAGTTTGACATTCCATTCCCAATGGAAATCAATAAAACAGATCAATTCTCTTGTGATGTTAAAAACTGAAAGTGGAGGAGAGATTCATTCAGCAGGTCAGGCAGCACCCTTGGAAAGGAAAACAGTGAGTGTGAGTGTGTGAGTGTGTGAGATGAAACATTAACCATTTCTCTTTCCACAGATGCTCCCCGATCTGCTTAGAAAATGGAAAGTGTTGAAAAATCTGCTTTTAAATCATGCTGGCTCAGTTTTTCTCAACTCTAATGAAGTGTTGCAGCCAGAAAACGCTGACTGCTTCTCTCTCCATATTTCCTTTCCTGCTGGGATTCCCAAGGTGAAGTGTTTAACGTTTATTTTTCTATTGCTGACAGTTGCAATGAAGAGGCTGGGATATATTATTTGTTTATCAGAGACGCCAACAGGTTTCACTCTAAAACATTAGGAAAGGAGAACCCCAGTGACCATCGGTATGTTTAGAAGAGCAGAGAGACACACTCTTCCCCAGCACGGGATTGGCCAAGACAGCAGGGTTTAGATCTGCTGAAAATGTGCGTGGATCAGTACAATTTAATTTGGGCAAGTTTGAAGTAGTGCCTTTTGAGAGGTCACATTTTAATGGGCCAAATAGCCGCTTTCTATGTCATAAAGAAAGATGAAATATGCCTATTTTTCCCTGTGACCGCGTGGGTTTTCTCTGGGTGCTCCGGTTTCCTCCCACACTCCAAGGACATGTGGGTTTGTAGGTTAATTGGCTTCTGTAAAATTGGAAATTATCCCTAGTATGTAGAATAGTGCTAGTGTAACGGGATGATCGCTGGCCGGCAAGGACTCGGTGGGCCGAAGGGCCTGTTTCCACGCTGTATCACTAAATTAAACTAAACTGTGTTAAAATAAAATGGATTTTTCCATCTTCATCAAATTGTCAGTCTGCTGATGTGTAACGAGACAACTTACAGTGTACCTTGCAATTTAAATTAAATTGAACTGAACGAATGTTGTCATACTGATTTTTTTCAACGAAAAGTGGATTGTTAATGGCATCATTATAAATGGAGTGGAATTACTGAAGATGCCAAGACAAAGACGACTCTAGTCTGCTACCTTGCCTGACTGTTGCTTCTGTACCATTTGCCAGTTAAAACTTGCACTAGCTTCGTTGGTTGCTAAGCACTTACCTGCTGATTCCTTAGCTTTTTTTGTGGTAATTTCAATCTGGCAAGTGTCCCATGCAAACTTGGAGAAATCCACAATCCACTCACCACAGATATAATGATAGGAGCAGGCAACAATCCTGTTAAGTCAGAGAGCCTTTGTGGCGCCTGTTCCACACGCCTTTCATACAGTATTACTGGCGAGTTTAAATCTATCCAGTAATAGCATGTAGAAACAGGCACACCATGCGAATATCTATTGAGACACATAAGCAACCTGCTCCATGGAAACATTTGCATTTGACTCTCAAATGGTGAATCCAGGTCAATGGAACAAAAATCCTGCCAATGTTTTGGATGTACAGCAGGAATTAAACCTGCAAGGGCCTCTCTCAACATCGCCACATCCCAACCCATCTTGAAATTACTTTTGATGGATCAGCAGTTTCATTTAAAAAACGCAGGGGGAAACTTTGCACAATCACATTTATCATCTGTTTAATTATACTCCACGGTGCAAAGGTACCAATTGTATTGGAGGTATAATATTGCCACATCTGTTTATACCTTCTGATTTCCAATGTGCTGACAAGGAACCTTACCTTGATGTCTAGATGAACAATATTCTTCCCATGTAAATAGGCTACTCCATCCAGGATCTGACACACCAGCCGAATAACGTCATTCTCTTTGAAGGCCTCGTCTCGGTCGGCGACACACTGGTTGAAGATCTCCCCGCCAGCAGCACTACAAGAGGGCAAATTATTCACGTCAAACTCACTGGGTAATCAGGAATAGATCTGAAGCTCCAATTCATGGAACTATTTACAGAAAACTTACAGGCATCTTGCAGAATGTATTCTCTATTTGTGTTGAGAATTGCCACAGCTTGAAACGAGCCCAACATGAAGTGATGAATATTTATCTCATCTTTTGCCAAGCAACTCTTTTAGTGAACAGACTTTACAGTGCTTGTTAACTTGCCAAAGGGGGCTCATTTTCCCCCCACGTTTGAGGAGAACTATTACTCATAGATTCTCAGGCACCCTAGTGTGAGAGTTGAATGAGCATCGTGGTGAGGGGCAAACCAGACAGGACTCACTACCTTCAGAGACCGTAGCTGGGCGTGGGAGGGATTGGAACTGGTGAAACTCAGAAACCAACAGATCAAATAATCCGGTGGCGGTGAAGCCTCGGCGGTGGCGGTGGAGCCTAGCGGGTTATCCCGCGGTTGGCGGTTGATGAGAGCATGGGGGAGGGGACCTCTGAGGAAGCAGAAAGAACTATGGACAATGAATGGATGTCCCGGCATGGGGAAACCGCTGCAGGGGAGGGGTGAACAAAGGAGGAGCCGGCTTACATTGTTACTTTGTCAGGATAAGCAAGCAAATAACTTCACTGTGCCTTGTCACATGTGACAATAAAGTATTCCATTCCATTCCAAATAAAGGGTGGGTGGGGTTTAAGCGCAGTATTCCCCTTCTTGTACAGGTATCCATGTGTGGTGCTGGACTGGAATGAGGTGTTGCCTTGGAAAAGCCGAGCCATGGAGTGCGTGTTACATGAGAAACAGCAACCCATACATCCCTGCTGCATACGAGGTGACCCACGCCTTGAATGAGCCCATTCCCATATCGCCAATGTCATACAATCTGGGAATGGTCCTCAATACGTATCATAGCAGGAATACAAATCCAATATATAGTTGCTTAACGCTGAGAAAAGCATTGTACAAATGAAATTTTAGGCACTTGGTTCTGGATTAATTCATGTGGCCAGAGACAGTTTAAACAGGAAACTTCTGTTTATGATATCAGCTTCAATGATATAACACCTTTGTAGGTTTCTCCTCTGTTCATTGTTTAAACCTGTTGAAGCGAGTGAGGGTGGAGCTGTACAACATGTCAAGTGTCAGGGCTAGTGCCAGGCGCGGATGCTTCAGTGCACACCAAATTTAGCCAGATGATAAAAGTCTGCTATGTATCAGTGATGGGAAAACGAGTCACACCCTGCAGTTTAACTACCTGTTGATGTGGAACAATTACTGTCACACCTCGTGGTTGCTCTGATGTTAGCGATTCCATTTCAGGAACCGATGTGTCACTGTGACTAGTTATGAATCACCTGACTCGACCCTACTTCCATCTCTGTTATCACAGGGGATCAGTGAAAAGACCCCAAGTATGTTGGGGAAAAGGACCATGGTTCAATAGTGCCTTATTGTCATGAGTGTACTGTACACTGGAGATCTCCATAGCATGCACATTCATTTTTTATTGTGTGGTGACCAGAACTGCACACAATACTCCAAAGGTGGCCTAAAGTTTGATGTGGCTGAAATGTGACTTCCCAACTTTTATACTCGATGCCCTGACCAATGAAGACAAGTATCTCATACTCCTTTATCATCTTATCACTTCTGTTGTCTCTTCCAGGGAGCTGTGGACTTGTACTGCAAGGGACCTTCCAAGGAAAAGTGATTAGGTCACAGGGAGAACATACCATCTCCGTATGGACAGCACCTGTAGTCAGGATCGAACCCGGGTCTCAAGGCAGCAACTCATCTGCCGCACCACTGTTCTACCACTCATCTGATTATCCTTTCCATTGACATACAGGTCAGTCAACCAACCAACCATACAAAGGTAGGCACTGAAGTTTCTTCTAACATCTGGTTATTTACTTCAATACGATCATAATATCAAATACTTTCCATACAAACATTTCCACCTTTGCAGGAAACACTTTTGAATGACGATTGATATCCAAAATGTAAAGTCTTCAGTTACTTGATAGGAATTACCCAAACTATTCTGAATTACCCAGCAGAACGAATGTTCAAAGGCTTGGCTGGGCAGGAGAATTGCTCCACCTGTTAATTTTCCATTAGTTCCACTACTAATAACCGTTTTAAGTTGATACATTGGTGCTGCCTCTCATCAAGGGAGAAGGCAGGAAGATGGGAGGATTGAATGGCAGAGTAGACTTGATGGGCTGAATGGCCTAATTCTACTCCCCTAACTTGAGAAATGCTTCTTAATTTCTGCTCAATATTCCACTTCAATAGCGATGAGATATGAAAGGGGACAGATTTGCTGCACGATCTCAGTCACTGGAGCAGGCAAAAGTAACCAATTGGCATAATACTGATTAACATTTGGCAAAACTAGTCAATATCAAATCAAAAAATTTGCTGATTTGCATTTGGTGGGAATCTGAAATAAAAACAGGGAATGCTGGAAACATTCAGCAAGTCCGGCTGCATCTGCAGAAGGATCAATGCCGCAGGTCTGTAGCTCTGTCCAGTCTGACAAAGTCCAGAGCACGATCTTTCAGGTCTGTTCCTCTTTCAGCAGATGCAGTCCAAGCTACTAAGTGTTTCCAGTATTTTTTGTTTTTATTTCAACTTATATTTAGTTCTGTGCGGCTGAAGACATATTACATTTCGGACATAAATAACCAAAGATATTTCCTGCAAAAAAAAAAATAAAAAAATCTTTGAGCAGGGAAATATAAAGCAGGGTTTGTTTTCACTGCGGGAGTGAATTGCTGCCGAAAGGAATTTCTTGGCAGCTGGTAGAGGAATTAAAAATGTTCTCCAGGATTTGTGTAATAACAGACAATTGTATGCTTGCCTCATTGTCAAAATCAAGTGTTCATTTTGCAAGATTTGGTCAAAGAAGGCAAGGTCCCACTCCTTTAGGAAACTGCATTGCCCCAGGTAACAGAAAGCATTCACACAAAGTATGACCTGCAATTATGTAGCGCCTGCCACATCCATTCGCAGTGGACCAAGTGTACTTTGCATTTCTGAAATGCTGTAAGATAGGACATGCAGAATCCAAATGTCCAGTGAAATCAGTTCATTGGTATGGATATTGATGAAGGGTTAAATGGTAGTCACTAGTCTGTAGCCCTTCACTTTGGGATGTGTCATAGACACCTGGAAGAGTGGGCGAGGCCTCATTTAACACCCCAAAGATGACGCTGCACTGAAAGGGGCAACATATATTTTTTGTGCTCAATTCTCTGGATTGCAACTGGAATTCCGAGCTTTCAGTACCAGCAACACAACAAGATATCGAAGACCCAGGCACTGAATCGTGCAGCACGGAAACAGGCCCATCGGCCCAACTCTTCCATGCCAACCAAGATGCCCCATCTAGGGACTAAAGACGGAAATTAGCTATTGGCTATAATTTTGCATATTTACATGTAAATGTTTATCAATATGCATTGTCCCCATTAAAAAAAAAAAAAATCTAATTCAAGCTAGTCCCACTTGCCCACATTTGGCTCGCATTCCTCTAAACCTTTCCTATCCATGTACCCGTCCCAAGTATCTCTTAAATGTTGTTTTATTAACCTGCCTCAAAAACCTCCTCTGGTAGCTCCTTCCATTTACTCACCAACCATTGAGTGAAATGTTGCCCTCAGGTTCCTATTAAACAGCGTGGGACCTTAAAACAATCAAACTCCCCAGCTTGAACCCAGAGGTGGGACCCATGGACAACTCGGACGTGTCCAATGCAAGGAATGATGACAGATCCCTGAACTAAATGCCCGCCATTGACAGTGGCGATTTTGGTCACGTTCCTAGAAGCAGATTGACCCTTTACTCTTCTGTATACGTACATCCTGTGGAACACAACACGATGACTCCATAATCTTTCATCTTCTCTCTCTAATCACATCTATTATTTTTGAAGAATTTCCAGAGAATATTCTCGGAACCGGTCGGACTTTACTGGAATTGTATCCAGAAACATGGACCTTTAGTCTGGAGATGGACCACCACAGCCAAATATTCGTAAGAAAGTAAATAAATACATCTGGAAGGTGAAACATCTGGCTCGCTAACATTAGGGAGGAATATCTGCTGTCCTACATCAGAGTACAAAACCACAGCATGACACCGACCCAAATGCCCTCTGAAATAGGTCTGAAGAAGGGTCTCAACCTGAAACTTCACCCATTCCTTCTCTCCAGAGATGCCACACACACACACACGCACACACGCACACGCTTCCTTCACCAGCCCGTTAAGCAGGCGGGGCACAGGGCAAGCAGGGGGAGCTCTGTCCGAGTGAAATTCACATGGTGCAAAGCCAAGGTGATACAGGAAGGTTGGCGTTGTAATTAAGATGGCTAATGCACAGTGTACAACAAATCCTTTAAAAAGAGGGGGGGGGGGGGGGGGGGGGGGGGGGGGGGGGGGGGGGGGGGGGGGGGGGGGGAGGGGGGGAGACAACTTTTAAGAAGCCAGAGATACACGGCTGTGAAGCTCGGCGGACATTATTCTTGGTACTGAAAACTACTGCTTGTTTTGTTTTCCCCAATGAGCCAATGAAATTCACCGGTCAGCACCGGCTACAACCTACGTGAACCTTCGACCTCCTGGCAACCCACTCGAACCTCCTGGCGATCCACCTACGGCACGAGTATTATCGCTACTCTCCATGGCGGCTTCATTCTAGTTGCTGCTAATTTTTCAACATGTTGAAAAATTCACAGCGACCTTAATGAGGCCGCGATTAGTTCCCAGAATGCGGGAATTTCCCACGACCATGATGGCGATTCCCCGGCAACCACCCGCGAACATGTAGCAACCATGTGACGACTGCATAGTCTCCTGCAGTCGCCTAAAAAGTCGCCCAAGTGGGACAGGCCCAAAAGGCCTCATCTGCTGTCTCGGGGAAGATCCTTGGCAGTATTCGGGCGAGCTGGGAACTTTCTGCTCGAGTCCTGGCCATTATTCACCCCCTGCACCAAACACTGCTCATTACCATTTCGCCGGGCACTAATTAGCTGCAACAGTTGCTGCTTTACAAACAGATACCACACATGAAACACCATGGAAGATGGCACTAAAAGGCAAAGATCTCTTTCTTTCCTTTAAGAAGCTCTGGCATATGTACCTGTAACGCAGCAAGCAGGGAATCTATATTCATTACAACTGTCCTACAATCAGTCTGAAGAAGGATCCTAACCGAAACATCACCTATCCATGTTTCTCCAGTAATTCTGGCTGACCTGTTGATATATTCCAGCACTTTGCACCTTATTTATGTAAACCAGCATCTGCAGTTTCTCGTTTCTAGTTCTCTACAAACATCTTAATTTTTGTGTAAACAGAAGGCTCCGATGCAGTCAACAAAGCAACTGGATCCCGTCAGTACAGGGTGCAACAGAGTAAAGAGGAAAGCATCACAGACAAGGAAGGATGAACAAGCCAGGTATTGATCACAATATCTGCCAAATGATAATTCACCTCCTCAGACATCACTGGAAGAGATGCATCAACATTAACTGATCAGATTAACTTCTGTTCTCAGGTTGACTTGTGCCAACTGGTTCTCCCACAATATAATTTGCTGCTGAACCAAGTTAAAAAAATTGGAGTAATGTTCAAGCCAATGACAACAAACGTTAATGTTTTCAAACGTTCTTTGTAATAACAGATTTTGTTTTTGAAAAGCAGACGGGGGTTCATTTTTTACGAGCTGCTTTTTTGTTTACGAGTGCAGAGAAGATTTGCCATGGCTCGAGGGGCTGAGCTTTGGGCGAGGTGGGGCAGGTCAGGAATTTATTCCTTGGAGCGCAGGAGGCTGAGGGTTGATTGTATTGAGTACAGGATCATAAGATGGAATAGATAGGGCAAATGCACCAGAGTCTGTTACCCAAGGTTGGAAAATCAAGAACCAGAGAACATAGATTTAAAGTAAGATGGGCAAGATTTAATAGGAACTCAAGGGGCAACAGAGAGTGGTGGGTACATGGAGTGAGCTGCCAATGGAGGTAATCCTCGAACAACATTTAAAAAAGTACTTGAACAGGTGCATGGATATGAAAGGTTGAGGGATTTGGGTCAAATGTGGGCAAATGGGACTAGCTTAGATGGAGCATCTTGGTTGGTATGCACGATTTGAGCTGAAGGGCCTGTTTCCGTGCTGTGTAAATATATAACTGATAAGGGGCAAGGGGATCAAAACTGTGTGCAGAACACCAGGTGCAACCTCACCCCAACACTTATGGCAAACCTTCCCCGTTTCTAAAATCCACCCTTCGTGAAGCAAAGGACAATGTGCCAGTTACCTTTTTAACTCCTTGACACACCTGCCTGCAAACTTTGTGATGTTTGCGATTTATAATGTTTCTTTTTGGTGAAGGAATTTTAAGAACTTCCTTAAGACAGACCACACAGTGAACTTAAACTCATGCAGGAAGTGACCCCGGCAGGTCCTGATTTAAAGATAAACTAACAAGATGCAGGCATCTTCTACACATTGAGGTCTGTTGCTGCACCTTGTACGCAGGTGTGCATGATTCAAACTATCACCAACTCACAGCATCCCAGGAATGCAGTACTGTTTCCAGCAGTTCACACTGGCCACTTAGCATTCCCAGGCCAGTTTCCCTCCAGATTTGGGTTTATTATGACACGAGTGTGGTGAATCTGTGGATTTTATTGCCACTGAAGGCGGTGGAGGTCGTCAATTAAAATTAAGGCAGAGGTAGATTCTTGATTAGTGCGGGTGTGAGGGGTTATGGGGTGAAGGCAGGAGAATTGGGCAAAGAGAGAAAGAAAGATCAGCCATGATTGAATGGCGGAGTAGACTTGATGGGCCGAATGGGCTAATTCTGCTCCTATCACTTATGAAGCTCACAGAATAAACAGTATCGTACAGTAACATTGACTACAAGAAAGTGCAAAACCGCAGTATGGCACAAGATTGTTATGCAACCCAAAGTAGTGACAGTTACACCGTGAAAGTTTTTGGAAAAGGATATCATAAGAATGGAATTTTCCAGCTATCTTGATATTTGTGAGATCTTTCTCAAAAACACAGTGCCACACTGTAGTGTCACTTTGAGCCCACAATGCCCTGAGCATCTCTTGCAGTGGCTGTCTTTTGCTTGCCTGCTGGGGTCCTACAGGCCTGTGATTGCATGCAAATCAAGAATCAACAAGACCCATTCCTGCTGAAATGAATGATTGCGGAGCTGGGAGAGCAGCTATTGTGAACCTGTTAGTGGCTTGGAAAAGCAAACAAGCCCTGCCGATAAGTTAAAAAGGTCATTGACCATTTCCCAGCGCCCTCCTATCTGACCATAAACTGTTAACGAGACCAGGAACAATAGCAAACCACTTTCGAAGACTGGACTGTTTGGCAAAATAAATACAGGTGACCGAGGGCATTTGCTCAAAGTTATCCAACCCATCCGCAAACACAAAGTGTATCTTTCCTCTCATTATCTTATCTTACCTTGTGCACTTTCGAATGAGGTCATCTCTTTTCATTGATTAAACTACTGTCCAAAGCAAAGCTGATTGTTCAGAGAGTTACACAATTCAACTTGAGCATCACCACCCAAGCACAAAGTTACACTGACATTGAGACTAAAAATGAATCAAATTTTGCAGGAAGCCAAAACTCATATCTAGACCAGAAAGGCAGACATTTCATTATTACGGTCAAAAGTGATAGGAGTAAATTAGGCCATTCGGCCCATCAAGTCTACTCTGCAATTCAATCATGGCTGATCTATTTCTCCCTCCCAGACCCATTCTCTTGCCTTCTCCCCATAACCTCTAACACCTGTACTAATCAAGAATATATCTATCTCTGCCTTAAAGATATCGACTGACTGCCTCCACAGCCTTCTGTGGCAAAGAATTCTACAGATTCATCACCCTCTGACTAAAAAGATTTATCCTCATCTCCTTCCTAAAAGAACGTCCTTCATTAGTATTAGAGCAATGGGAGTGCTAATGTTTTGTATGCTATTTTATCAGTTTATATGTTCTTGTCTCCTTTCATTATAACTTTCAGACAAATTTCATATTTGGAGTATTATGTTCAGTTTGGCCACTCTGCTGTAGGAAGGATGTTGTTAAGTTGGAAAGAGTGCAGAGAAAAATATGAGGGCATTGCCAGGACTTGAGTGCCTGAGCTTTAGGGAAAGTTTGCACAGATAGCTGAGCAAGGTACAATAGCACCATTTAAAATACATTGGGCAGATTCATGGATTAGAGAGATATGGGCCAAACACAGGCAGGTGGGACACTAGCGTGCGTGGGTGGCACCTTGGTTAGCATGGGCAGGTTTGGCCGAAGGGCCTGTTTCTCTGCTGCATGACTCTAAATCTAACTAATTAAGATGTCTCCAAGTATAGAATGCCTATTTCTAAATACTGACCACCATTCTCGAATCCTCAGAAACAAATGTCACAGTCGTCAACTGAAAGCTACCAAGTTAACAGAGATTGTGTGATGCAGACTGCCTTAATATGGTCTACCTCATTTCCTCATAGATGCCAATATATCTCGAACCGCAGTTACTTCGTCCTTCCTCGCCAAGCAATATTCTATCAAAGAGGAACCAAGCCCTTTCAGTGAAGGGCCTTTCTCACACTGCCATCTGCTGAGAACTCTCTATTTGTGTTAAACCCTCCCACTCGTAAGAAGATCAGATTGTGAGCTCAATGAGATAAGCTATTAAAACTGAGGATAATTGTTGCCCCTATTTCAATGGCCACAATCACATCTAGCAGAGAAACAAGTTCAGTATTATCCATGTACTGCACTACCCTGGGAGATATTTTGAAGATCAGACATTGGACCAACATCTCACACGTTTGGTGGATGTGAAACATTGCCGTGCCGCTTTACTGAAGATCCAGGTGCTTCCCCTGAACTTCCTGACCATGTATTTTGAAGTTTCTCCAGCATTTCTGTCTACCTTCGATTTTTCCAGCATCTGCAGTTTTTTCTTAAACCTTTAGTCTACCTTCGATTTTTCCAGCATCTGCAGTTCTTTCTTAAACATGTATTTTTCAGCCATCAGTATTCAAAAGAGATTAATTTTATCAACCAGCTCATTGCTGTTTGAGAGACACTGCCCCATGCAAAGTGGCTGCCATATTTCCTGGATTGGAACAATTCAAAATTCAACAGCAGCTGCAAAATGACGTGCAACATCCCAAGGTTCATGTACATTACACAAATACACAAGAGCATTCGGAAACAACAGGAGGAGACCCATTGGCCCATGCACCCAGTTGTAAATATCACATACAACCAGCTTTAAAAAAAAAGAAATACAGCCCAAAAACAGGCCTTTTTGCCCATCTAGTCCGCAGCGATCACCCGTACACTAATACTGTCCTACACCCACTAGGGATCATTTACAATTTTACCAAAGCCAATTATCTTACAAACCTGTACGTCTTAAGAGTGTGGATGGAAGGTGGAACACCTGCAGAAAACCCACGCTGTCGCAAGAAAACCACACAAACTCTGTACAGACAGAACACGTAGTCAGAATCGAACCCTGGTGTCTGGTTGCAGCAACTCTACCACTGTGCTACCATGGTCCAATCACAATGACACCATGGCCAGGGAAACATTCCAACATCCTCTAATCTTGTAACTTTCTCTCCTTGTTTGAGCTTCTTCCACACGTGGAAATATCTCAACATCAACTTGGTCAGGCCCCGCAAGAATCTTACACATTTCAGCAAGGTCACCCTTCACACTTCTAAACTGCAAAGAACATAATCTAATTTTGTTAGTTGCTCATGGGAGAATAACCCTCTCGACTCCCGAATCAGCCGAGTGAATCTCCCTTGGACCGCCTCCAATGCATTTCATAAAGAAGGGGAACCAAAATGTGCACAGTACTTCAGGTGCGACCTCACCAGTAACTTGCTCAGTTGTAACAATACTTCCCCATTTCTAAATTCCAACCTTCCTGCAGTAAAGTGCAATATGTTACTCGACTTCCTACCGCTGCTGCACCTGCCAACTTACCTTTTGCAATACACACACACACTTACGCAAGCACGTTCTTTCTTGTTTGTAACAAACAGAAAGAGCTCTCCCAAATGAAGTGAACTCAAGCCCAGTATTGGCCACATGCAAGAATATTTTTTAAAGTTTTTAAATCAAGGGTCCAGCCAAAGAATATTCTGAATTAAAATGAAATTTCAGCAGCAAATGATGTTTAACTGGTCGGGGTTCCTCCATCTCTCCGTGAGAAAAGAATGAAAGGAATTCAGTGCAGCCATCACTTTCTCATGGTTGGTCCTGACACCTGTGTCAGTGGTGGAGTCGTAGTGAGGTCACATATCGCCAAGGAATCCAAAATGAAAACAGAAAATGCTGGAAACACTCAGCAGGTCGAGCAGCATCCATGGATGGAGAAACACAAACAATGTTTGAGGCCAATGACCCTTCGTTAGTATGCAACTCTATTTCTTCCCACGGATGATGTCTCACCTGCTGAGAGTCTCCAGCACTTTTTTTTTTAATTTCAAAGTTGTCCTTCATTTTTGGATTTGTGGCAACTCAATCTTCTTCTTTGCGTGTCCATCTTGTTACGAATGTTGACGTAGCTGTCATCGGCCGTCCTGAAAAGGACGCAGGCTTCCGGCGACAATCAGTGGGAGCCAATCACTTGTCGCAATAGATGATGGTGGTTGCAGAATGAGCTCAGGATACTTCCAGTTTCCAGCCCCGTGACATGGACGCTTCTGCTATGGGGCCGGCAACTCAATGAACTAAGCTTTGCTTTGTAGCACTGGCTCTGTACAATTGCAAAGATCTTCTGTAAATTAATGTATAACAAGCTGAATACTTTATCTTCAGGCTCATTTACTAATCTGGCAGAGGAAAAGAAAAAACCCACACAAAACAAATGATTACAGGCTGTGCTTTCTGTACTTTATAGGCAACAGTAGCAGCAGCCACAGTAAGCTACCTTGTTGATAGAGACATCGGCCCAAAGTACTCCACAGCACAATACCTCGGAGGCATATTCAGCCCTGCACTGCAGCAAACACTGCTGCCAATTTACACATTATGTCCCAGTGGTGTGCAATAGGAGCAGATCGGTGGAAGAGTCTAGGACCAGAGGCCACAGCCGCAGAATAAAATTATGTTTTGTTAGGAAGGAGATGAGAAGGAATGTCTCTAGTCAGAGGGGAGTGAATCTGGGAATTCATTGCCACAGAAGGCTGTGGAGGCCAAGTCATTGGGTATTTTTAAGGCAGAGATGGACAGATTCTTGATTAGTAAGGGTGTCTGGAGTTATGGAGGAGAAGGCAGGAGAATGGGGTTGAGAGGGAAAGATAGATCAGGCATGATCTAGCTTTGAATGGTGGAATAGACGATAGGCCAATTGGCCTAATTCTGCTCCTATGACATGAATTTATCTGTTGTGGAGATGAACACTGGCCGGGACATCCCCTGCATTCTTTGGGATCAGTGGCAATCTTTTGAACAGATATTGTGCCAGGGACTTCCTCAGGTACCAGATACACCTCTATACAGAGGTTTGTAATCAGGCGAATGATCAATTAGAGTACCGCAAGGAACTTCCATTGCAGCGAAAAGGAATGAAAGGTATTTTAAGTACCAACTCAGGTAAAGTGCAATCCAGAAGGCTGCAGTTAACTGCTGGAAAGTAATACGGAGACTTTGGAGAATGTTGCAGTCTTTATTAAGTGGCTAGGGCAGCAACATCTTCCCCTGGAGACAACTTGCATAAAAAGCTCGACATTTGATCTGAAGACGTGAGGCTGGAGAGACGCTGGTCAGTCACTGGAGTGAAATGTGTTTCCTGACTTGTGCAGGTGTTAGCTTTCACCCAGCAAACAAAACAGGCAATGTTCCCTCGGCAGCAGGCAATCATTTCCTCCACACTCCGCAGCCTTCAGCATGTATTGGGTATCACTGTGAATGCAGCGGCTTGTACTCCGGCACGTTGCTCACAGGCAATTACTGTGCTGAATAGCCACTCAAAGAAACAGCAGCTACTCAGTGCCAAGGGTTTTCTGTATTCAGTGTAGGGTGATGTGTAGACTTGGGCTTGTTACACAAGGACATGCTCCAATCACCCTTCACACTGCAAGATGGAAGCTGACTGACATTCTTTGAACTCTTTTTACGGTCTGTAATATTCCTAAAGGACAGCACATTACCTGTCTTATCCATTATAAATGTGAGATCATTTTTATTCTATTTTGGGTTTTTCCAAAGTCTGGTGATGAAGCAAGTGTTGTACTGCAGGTGGATTACAAACCCTGTCCAAACTTCAAGTACAGCCATCAGTACAACCCCAATAGTTGAGCAGGATTAGAAAAAAACCCCCAACACAAAGTGCTGGAGAAACTCAGCAGCTCAAGTAGAATCTCTGGAAAACATGAATAAGTGACATTTTGGGTCGGGTCCCTACTATCCTTGTTCTCTAGAGGCACTGCCTGGCATGTTGAGATACTCCAGCACTTTGTGTTGGTTTTTGTAAACCAGCATCTGCAGCTTCTTGTTTCTACAGTACGCAAGATTACTCTAAGAAATAAATTAAAACAGCCTGCGTAAATAAAGTGTGTGAATGGTCTAAGTTTCATTTCACCCTGAGCCGAGCTTCATATCTTCAGTCATCAAGAACACCTTCTTCCACCTCTAACATCAACCCACTTCTCCCAGCCGGTAGGTTTATCCATTGCCAGTCATTCCACTTGCAATTGACCATCCCCCATGTCATTTCGCTTTTGGTCCTTGTTCCAACCAGTGACAAGTCCTAGTTCACACATCAAGCTTTACTCACAAACAAGCTTGGTTAACAATTAGGCCTTGCACATTACCAAGAATTGAGATTTTTTAAGTCTTCCACAACTTTAACCCTCTGATCTCCGTAGAGTCTTCCAGCCATGTGACATCGTCGCATCCCTACAATGTTGGACTCTTGCAGAGTCCAAATGGTAATTGTTTGACTATTTACTAGCCCATAATACGTTTGTCATTCTATCCCAGATGTTAGGAAGCTGAGGGAGATCTTATAGAGGGGTGTAAAATGATGAGTGAAAATAGGGTGAATGCACAGAATGTTTATTCCAAGGTAGGGGTATCAAGAACAAGAGGGTGTTGGTTTAAGGTGAGAGTGGAAAGATTTAATAGGAACCCGAGGGGCAACTTTTTCCGCATGAAGGGCGGTGGAATTTGGAATGAGCCGCCAAACAAAGTGCTCGAGGCAAATACTACAACAACATTTAAAAGACATTTGGACAAGTACATGGATAGGAAAGGTTTAGAGAGGTATGGACCAAATGGGATCAATTTAAATGGGACACTGCGGTTGGCATGCATGAGCTGGGTCAAAGGGCGTGTTTCCGTGCTGTATGACTTTACATTCCCTGAATGGTTAAAGGTGATCTTGCGTGATTGAAGGAAGTTTGTGAAAGGTTAGGGATGGGAGTGGTTCAGAAATGAATTTATGAAATGGGAGGGGATGGGGATAGTCATGGCCAATAAATCTTACAACAAATAAAACGTAGGTGTGGATTAGGTGCACATTTATCTTGAATTAACTTGAAACGCGTCCGCCTAGAATGAGATAATATTACTCCTTTTGCTCAAGATGTACTTTTGAGATAACTAGCAGTTGTTTTTGAAAGATGATCATTCAGGTCACTTCACCGTGTGACATTGACGTTATAATTTACAAATTGGGAGTCATAATGAAGAGCGAGGAAGTGAAGCACAGGATGTGGGCAAGTTCTCACCATTCGAGCGCCGGCTGGTTTCTGGAACAGATGCTCGCAAAAGAGCTGCACAAACCACCGGATGCAGGTTGCGTGCGAGGCTGGAGCCCGTGCTTCAGGCTGGGTCTGAGAATGAACGTCTACTCGAATCACATCACCCCACACCTCCCCATGCCGTCTTGGTAGCTCTTCCCTGAAAGGCAAGCCATCTCCAGAAATGTCGGACGTGACGGGTTTTGAAATGTCAAGTTTGTTCGAATATTAAAAAGCAACCCAAGTACTCTGTTCAAAGGGCGGATTGAATTCTTGGACAAATTAAATCTAAACTTTTGGAAGCGGATCAGGAAATGTAAAATTCCAACTTAATTACAAGAATAAAAAGGGGAAATGCCTTTAAGTCAACTCGCATTAAGGGAGGCACTTCATGCTTTCTAGTCAATGCATGTCACCTCCACTTTGATCAAGCCTGCTTACGGTCTCATGTTTTCATTCAGCTTTACACTAGGGCACGATGTTTAAACTATAAGCTTTTAATAGCCATGCACTTAACGCAACATTGAGATATCATACCTTATTCAGGGGAGTGCAGTCTGGATAGTGTGCCAGAAATTGTGGTTTAAAAGCTATCGAGTAAAGACCTCATTAATTTGGGGAATACTAAATTTAACATTTATAAATCATCTTAACCAGTGATCCTGAAAAGTCTCCTTAACTACCCGTATATATCCGTCCATAAGTACACTCTCTTATGTGGACTTAGCAATATAAACCAGGAAGGCTTTTGGCTCGGTTCTTAGTCTTTTTCTGGTAACTCTAATGCAGTCGAAGATCAAGGTGGTGGGTTTTAACATCAGAGGAGTACTGAGTGTTTCCTGTCCAACGCTGTGCCTGTGCAGGTATCAGGCAAGGGGATGGATTGGACTTGGCTGCATTTCAAACCAGTGCGGTTCTCTGCCAATACCAAGTCTCTACGCGCTCACACTAATAGAGGAATACTTAACAGAGGAAATGCATGGAAACCAAGAACTCTGTCACAGCAAGAGCAGTGGGGGAAAAAAAATTAAAACAGGAATTCAAAAAACATAAAAAAACAAAAACATTGATGTACAAAGGCTGGCATCAATAATAAAAACCTTAACTTTTTAAAACTAGCATTTATGAAAAAGACCAATTTAATTCCTCACTGTAAATTATACTAATGCTTTTATAACAATGACTGCCCTTCCGAAACTATGGATTTATTTCCAACGTTATATCTGTGCACTAGACGTTGTACCGTTTATCTGGGTACTGTGGACAGCTTGATTCTATTCATGTGTAGTGTTTTCTTTGACTGGGCAGCACACAAACAAAAGCTTTTCACTGTACGTCGGTACATGTGACAATAATAAATTAAACTGTGGCTAAAATACTCAGTTCATCAGATCTCGATCTCATATTTCAGAATTAAATTAAATCTTTCCTTGATCAACTGCACTGCAACAAAATCAGTGAACAAGGAATAAATAAGATAATTTCTGCAAACATCTCACTTACTGACATTCCACTGACAATCAATATCCCAGAGGACAACTCTATTCCTTCCTCTGCATCACACAAGCCCATTACCGCAGTACACGTCTTACATTCATTTCAGGATCACCGCCTGTCTCCTGTTCCTCATTTCCCCGGCAAGTACCAATATTACTGTCATTATGCCTTGAGAATTATGAAAATTCCACCTCTCCAAATTTGGTCCTCATTTAAAAAAAAAGATTTGAAAATAATCTTGCCCATTCAGCCTAGCTGTATCTTGCTTTTGGTGTGTACTGTTTGGTGGCTGTTCTGGGTATTTGTACAGGGTTTGTTATTCACCTGCAGCTCATCGCCAAATGATGAATGGCTTGTAATGCTTTAAAGGAAGTCCACAGCACAACCGTGGAGAAATGGTGTCCGAGGACGGCAATTGTTTTTCTATTTAGACTTATGGTTTCAAAACCACCCAGCCGAACACAGCACACAGATTTTGCATAATGGGGTTCAGGGTCAAACCGGTGCAAGTTGGAAAGGATATCTTTAATAGCCGCCAAGAAGCCGCAGTCAATTCACATAACCATGTATGGAAACTATCTCTATCATCTGGAGTCATCTGCTGACAGTTACAGAAGGCAGTCTGATTTAGGTCAGTCTGATCAAGTGCTGAAGGATGTGGCTTCATGAACGTCTACTGTTATAACAGGAAGTGCGTGCAAGCTAAGTCGTTTCATGATCAGACTTCGCCTCGCTTCAATGGTTCGGTGACATTTAAAAGCCTCAGCAATTTTTGTAGAAATACGTTCCAATTGCCAAAATGATTTCAATCTTTTAGAATAATTCCCAAGAATAACAAACTTGAGGTTTGCACTTAATGTCAACATCATAACTGAGGAGGATACAGAAGATGAAGATTCTGTGAGGATTCTCTTCACACCTACTACTGCACACCATCTCCCCACCCTCACATACAAGAACAGACTCACTGCCAAGCCAGCGATCTCCTGAGTTGAATCAATGAAATTCATTTCAAAGTAACAAATAATCATCTGGTGGAACCGAGTGGGTCAAGCAGCATCTGTGGAGAGTAATGAACTGTCGATGTTTCATATCAGGGCCCTTCAACAGGACGGGCCCAAAACATCTACACACCATTTCCCTCCACAGATTCTGTTCGACCCATTGAGTTCCTTCAGCAGATTGTTTGATTCTCCACATTCCAGCATCTGTTGTCTCTTGCACCTTAGTTTCTTTCAAAGATGGTTTGTATAAAAGGTGCACAATTGAGTTTGTTAGATTGCTAGATTACAAGGCAAAATCCTCGATGAATTAACAGAATTCTCCAAAGTGTTTGCCTTTGAGAAGACCACTCTCACAATATGTGTCATCACTTGACGTCTATGGTAAGCTAATTGATGTAGTGTGCTGGATCCATCTGCTTGGAGTTCATTCCAGCATGTCTATTCAATAACCAATAACCGCCATGCTCATTGCCCTGCTCCACAGGAATTAGTAGTGCCGTAGGCTTTGTGTGTTATAGTGTGCAAGGCCTCTCTTATACACACCATGGCACTACAAGGTATGCAAAGGGAAAGATGTAGGGTGCGGAAAAATGAGCAATGTTCTCCAAGGCTCTCCAAGGATGCTGTCTGACCCTTTGAGTCACTCCAGCATTTTGTGTCTTTCCTCAATCAAAACAAAGTATTGCTGTTTGTTTGGTGTAGTCTGGCTCATCCTTTGTAAGCACAGACAGTGCCCAGTCTAACTACCCCAGTGATACGAGTGAAATTGTAAACAGGTTTCACCGTGGGAGGCACGGCATTCCCAGGTGTAGTACTCAGCAAGGAACCATTTGTGATCAAAATCCCAGTCAAATCTCAGGAGGAAAAACCTCTGGAAATGGAAACACTGGATAATGGAAAAGAAAATCAAGCACATAGTTGGAAAAAGTGAACTATGATAGTGTTGTAGCATTTTTTTGAGATATTTACAAGCTGCGGTACTGTGGTCACTATTGTTAAGTAATTGGCATGGCAGCTCACAAGATAATTGGGCCACTAATCTATTTTGGCTGCAGGGTCAATGCTAGGCATGGCTTAATGGTGAACTCCTTTGTGTTTGTTCAATGGTTCAATGAAGTCTTAAACAATTAACTAGACAACTGCATAGGCCTTGGTTTTCTATCTCTTCAAATTGCCAGCTGTTCTTACAATGCAACACCAATGAAGCAAAATTAGATTATGTGGCTTTGTTGTGGAAAATAAATTTAAACCCACACTCGTACTTTGTCCGAGTGGTAAAACGGACGAGTCAGAGGTAGTCTTTCTCAGAATCATGCGTGAGATGACTGACAAATGATCGCTGGGATTCTAACCATTTTGCTACTTCAGGCTTTCCATCAGGTTCTGCTGCTATAAGCACTTACAAGTCTATGGAAATATCATAACATAACAGGTTGTTCAGAGCAGAGGACAAATGGCATTTCCCTCCTGTGCTTTGCGAGTGTGTCAGCTTTCTTCGAACAGCACGTCATCGATTTTAAGAATAAGGGTTAGGCGATTTAGAACTGAGATGAGGAAAAACTTTTTTACTCAGAGAGTGAGTTTTTGGGATTCTCCGTCTCAGAAGGCATTGGAGGCCAATTCACTGGATGTATTCGAAAGAAAGTTAGATAGAGCTCTTAGGGCTAGAGGAATCAAGGGACATGGGGAGAAGGCAGGGACGGTGTACTGATTGTGGATGATCAGCCATGATCACATCAAATGGCTCGAAAGGCCGAAAGTCCTACTCCTGCACATATTTTCTGTGTATCTCTGTATTTGGTGACTTTAGTGAAGTCCACAGGTTACCAGAAGTACCAGTGGAGGATCAGATATCCACTGCTCATGATGATAAAAGGTTTTGTTCAAGGAACTCCCATCACATTTATGTACTTAGAGACCATGGTTTGTGAAGTGAGGTTCAAGATCACTAATCTGTATTATCCTAGGATCAGCACTTCTATAGAACGCAGCAGATACTCACATCCCAGACCTCAGGTAGTGTAGATGCTGTAGATCACCTAGAAAGGAAATGCCCTTCTTTCATATTGACAAAGAACAACTTCCAAACTTCTAAGATCCTACTTACTATTCCAGCACGAGGATGATTTCCGAAGTCGTCTCGTACACTTCGTGCAAGTCCACCACATGCGAGTTGCTCTTCGCTATCTCAAGGATTGCGATCTCATTGATAATGTCCATGCGGCAATCTTGGCCCTTCCTTCGTTTCCGTAAGAACTTGGCTGCGTATTCCTTTCCCGTGGCGTTCTCCATGCATTTCTTGACGACTGCAAACTTTCCCCTGCGAGCAGAAAGAAACATACACAATATTGGCTACTGCCTTTAGATAAAGAATTGGTTCTAGCACAGACTCTACCTATCCCCATCCACCAAGTCTCCACCTCAGTTTTGAAGGCAGAGTAAAGGAGACAACAGGAGCCATGAAGATCAGATAAAATTGACTTCAGATCTAGAAATGAAATAACCCCTGGGAATGATGCAATACAACAAGATACAGCTCACATGTTGCATATTCAACCTAAGTTTGTAAATGTGACTGCGCCAAACTTTAGGGATTGAAAATAAAGAAAAAGGTGCGTTATTATTTTCATAGAACATCAAAAAGATCTGAACATCTCCAGGTAGTGGGGTAACAACTCAATCCAGATCACATGCTTTGCAAGCAGTGCATCGGTTTGGCTGGAATCAGTTTCAGTCGGTCAGTACAACCTATAACTGCTACAAGTTGCCTGTGCTGTAGCAGATTAAGCTCAGCTTTCTGCCCAAATATCTTTTTCTATTTATTATAAAGGCCATTTAAACGAGCTGCAAACTCATAGCAACCTCAACTGGATCCTCGACTTTCTGATCCACAGACCACAATCAGTGTGGAAAGGTGACAACACAATAATTCTCAATGCCAGTGCCCTGCAAGGATGTATTCCCAGCCTTGGTGTGCTCTATACACACTCGTGACTGTGTGGCTAAAATCGGCTCCAACTCCATCGACAAGATTGCAGATGACACCACTGTGGTGGGCTGGATCATGCTCAATAAAAAGATGGAGAACAGGAAGTAGATAGAGAAGTTAGAAACATGGTGTCAGGCCAATAATCCCTCCCTCTTTTACAGCGAGACAAAGGAGGTAGTGTCGACTTCAGGTAGCATGGTGGAGTACCTGCCCCAAACAGCATCAATGGTGCCAAAGTGGAAAGGGTTGAGGTTCTGGCCCCTTGCCATTAATATTACCAACAATCTGTTGTGGATAAACCACATTGATGCGACAGCCAAGAAGGCACACCTACACCTCCAGTTCCTGAGGAGTCTGAATGACCACGTCTCCAATGACTCTTACAAACTTCTACAGATGCACCGTAGAAAGCATACGTTCGGGTTGCATCACCAAATGGTTAGTGAACAGCTCTGCTCAAAACTGCAAGAAATTGCAGAGTTGTGGATGTAGCCTAGTCCATCACACAGAGCAGACTTCCCACCATCGATTCCATCTACACTTCACACTGCCTGAGAGAAGCAGCCAAAATAATCAAAGACTTGTTCCACCCCAGTTATTCCTTCATCTCCTTGCCCCTGTTTGGCAGAAGGCACAGAAGCATTAAAGTGTGCACCACCAGATTCAAGATCAGCAGCTTCTTCTGTTATCAGGCTGCTGAATGGTCCTTCCATAAGCCAGTGTACTGTAGGATTTGCCTCTATCCCATTGTGGATGTTGGACTGTCTCAGGTACTGGCGCGCTGCAATGCTGAGAACTATATTCTGCACTCTGTATCTTCCCTTTGCTCGATCTATTGTACTCGAGTTTGACTTGATTGTATTTATGTATAGTATTACCTGATCAGTTTGGAGAGCATGCAAATCAAAGCTTTTCACCGGACCTGGTTACTTGTGACAATAAAAAACCTAAACCTACTGAACACTAGCTCAGATGGGAACTGGCGAGTTATGAGCCCGTGTCACTTACACGACTTTTTCGGTGACTGCCGGCACCGATCATAGGTCGCCAAAAATTTTCAACATGTTGAAAATTCAGCGATGACCAAAAAGACGCTATGATTCTTTGGGTGATTAAGGAGACCACTTACGACCATACAGGCGACACCCTGGAGACATGTAGCGGGGTGAAGCCTGTATGGTCATGAGCCGTCGCCCAAAGAGTCATACCTTGTTTTGGTCGCCGCTGGATTTTCAACATGTTGAAAATTTTCGGAGACCTGCTGCGACCATGACGGGTACCAGCAGTCGCCGAAAAAAAAATCGCGTAAGTGGGACAGGCCCATTGTGGTAGTTAACTTCCAACTCTATAAAGTTGCACTAGTTAGAAATAATAGCAATGGGAAGTGAATGGAACACTGGTTGTGCAATTAACAAGACTGCTCATGTAGTAATTATTGCAGCAATTGTAGGAATTTAATACATCTTGAGTCATAATTATTTTTGCCTTTCTGCTGTTTATTCACATCTCAAGATATAGTCTGTGAGCTTCACTGGAATGCAATAAATTCCACACAGTCCCACAATTTTTTTCCTTGAATTGTTTTGGTATATTTGTCCTAACTTCACTAGAATGTGGTGGCTTGGCTTCCGTCCAAGTATTCTTAAACTTGTGGTGCAGGAGGCAGAGAGTCACTAAACATTTATGTTCTTTATGATGTTGTGAAGACATTTCAAATTGCAGACGGCTCAAGTACTGCCTCCACTTATTCAATGGACCCGGCCCCATTCCAAATTTTATCACTCTATTTATCTTGACCAACTATCCTTGGAGACTGGTAAATAGATCTTTCGCCAAGGTTTGCAACTGCTTAAATGTTTTAATATCCAAATAATTACACACGGCATGCAGAAAAACCATTACTTTTTTTTTTTTTTTTTTTACTAGGTTTGGTGCTTTAACATTTTCTTGCTCATTTTATATTTTTAGTTGAGTGGAAAGACTGGTGTTAATTGGGTCAGATGTGGTAACATCAACCACAGGTCTATTCTTTCACTGAGCCGAGCTTTAACCATGCAATGCACATCAATTGTGCAGGCTCACTTGATCAAACACCACACAACAGGCAGGGCAAGTACAGCAGAATAATCGCTTCCTCCATTTACTGTTCCATATTAAATGTCAACAAAGAAGCTATCCAACAGTCAATACTGGTTTCAGCACAAACATTGGCAGTCTTGGCCAGAGGGTCTAGCTTCAGTAAGTTTACTGAGAATAAGACTGGCCACTGGCATATGTCGCGATCAAATATTGTTACATCTTCAAAGCATTATAGTAGTTAATTGCTGCTCAATATGTAACAAACTACTCACTGTTAAACTGTTGTGGTTAAAATAACATTTAATAATTCACTATGATCTTACAATTTTCCAGCTTTAAACAGTAAAACAATTAAAATCGTCAGTTAAGATCCAGCTACAGCAATTAAGATCCAGCTACAGCAAATTAATAGACAATAGGTGCAGGAGTAAGCCATACGGCCCTTC
Organism: Leucoraja erinaceus; assembly: GCF_028641065.1. Taxonomy (NCBI): domain Eukaryota; kingdom Metazoa; phylum Chordata; class Chondrichthyes; order Rajiformes; family Rajidae; genus Leucoraja; species Leucoraja erinaceus. The sequence goes on from NC_073403.1 coordinate 15,482,536, forward strand.
AAGCCAGCATCACCATTCAATGTGATCATGGCTGATCATTCACAATCAGTACCCCGTTCCTGCCTTCTTCCCATATCCCCTGACTCCGCTATCTTCAAGAGTCCTATCTAGCTCTCTCTTGAAAGTTTCCAGGGAACCGGCCTCCACCGCCCTCTGATGCAGAGAACTCCACACTCACAACTCTATGTGAAAAAGTGTTTCCTCATCTCTGTTCTAAATGGCTTACCCCTTATTCTTAAACTGTGGCCCCTGGTTCTGGACTCCCCCAACATCGAGAACATGTTTCCTGCCTCTTTACCTGTCCAAACCAAATAATAATCTTAAATGTTTCAATAAGATCCCCTCTCATACTTCTAAATTCCAGAGAAAAAAAGCCCAGCCGCTCCATTCTCTCAGACAGTGGTTTGCATTGGAGTACATTTCAGTGGCAGTTGCACTATTTAAGTAAATGTTAGCAGCACAATAGTTTAATCAGATGTACTAACAGGATGTGGGATATACTTGTATTGGGTTTTGGTGCTAATGTGGAGATCATCCACTGTTCAGTTTCAGTGTGCATTAACTTGCAGTCTGTTTGCAGATGCCAACTCCATTGAAACTAATTAACCAGCAGTTTTATAATAGCTAATGGTGGCAACGGGGTTAAGGGTTGGTGTTGTACAGAACTGAAAGGAGAACAAGTCTATAATGGTAAAACAACAAACTGTTCGATTACAATTCTTGTATTCACCCAGCTTATATATTGGAAGTTTTAGTTTGGGCACTTCTAACCACACCAGAATGATCTCCACACTTGAACCTGGTTCACTGCCCCGAGCTATCCCACCCTTGACCAAGGCCCATGATGGATCAGGCCCAAACATGGATCAGGATACATCTGATTTTACAGCTCTTCTAGCAGAAACACATTAATAAAAACAAAACAATGGTCTTTAAAGATACATTTCCACATGGACAGATGTAACACTTTAGCAGAAAGACTCATGTGAAGAATGCTACAGGTGCTGATCATTGTAATGACAGTAAATGAACCCATGAGAGAGAGAGAGAGCAACCTGTTGCCTAGCTTTAAATGAAGCCTGCAATCTTTTTATCCTGGACGATCTTATCCAACCCTTAGGGGCACTAGTCATCAGATGAGTGTGGTTGGTTTTAACACACACACACACTTTATCGGTTGGCTGAGTGGGCATGTGGTTACATGTGGGGAAAGAAAGTTGTCAAAGTAAAAGTTTGTGGGAAATGTCTTAAAAGTGAAAAGACATTTTTCGAGATACTGAGCAAAAATTACATTGAAGTTAAAACAGGATCACTTTAAATGAGAAGGGGATGCTAATGAGGTTGGTTTAATTGATATTTAATTCCTGATTTTGGAATTAGTATTTAAAAATTGGAAGGTTTTATTAAAAAAGGAATTAGTAGACAAGTTATCACTGAAGATATTGTCTGCATCCAGAGTATTTGAGTACCCCAATGCCAACTGTGCACTGGGCAACCTTAAACAGAATTCATTTCACGTACATGAATGATATCTCTAACATCATTCATTTAAACTGAATGTAATCTGTTTATTAAGTAGGGCATGTTGGTCTCTGAACAAGACAAACATTTATTTGGCATTGTAGTGTAGGCCAAGCAAGTGAATAATCACCAGGCAATGCAAATAACAATTTCATTCACATCTCTCTTTGCTTCAACTTAATCAGGTTATCATAAAATAAAAGTCTGTGTCAATCTGGACCTCGATTCAAATCGTATTTAACCATCAAATGCACAGCAGGAACAAGCGGTTTACTAATGGACTTTGTGTCCATTTACTTTTTTCCCCAATTATATTTACAACTCATCATTTTGATGCATGGCTTGAGGTATTAGTTAGATTTCACTTCTGAGGAAACTTGCCCACTCTCTTTTACCTCGAAGAAACCATCCTTTCCCACGCAGAGCCACACACAAAGTCAGGGTGAGCATTGTAACCAGCGACACGTATCTCACACCTCTAGCATTTGCACAAGATCCACTCGGATCAAAATTCTAAACTTCATTAAGGGGCAGCACAGTGGCTCAATGGGAAAGCACAGTGGCGCAGTGGTAGAGCTGCTGCCTTAAAGTGCCAGAGACCCAGGTTAGATCCCAACATCAGGTGCTGTCTGTGTGGAGTTTGCACATTCTTCCCGTGACTGCATGGGTTTCCTCCGGGTACTCCAGTTTCCTTCCACATCCCAAAGACGTGAAGTTTATTGGTCTCTTTAAATTGCTCCTACTAGGAAAGTGGGATAACATAGAACTAGTGAACGGGTGATCAATGGTCGGTATGGACTCGGTGGGCCAAAGGGCCTGTTTCCATGCTGTACCTCGAAACTAAACTACTATTTTCTTCTGCTGGATTCATTTATAACAAGAACATTGGTCAGCTTCCTATCCACTTTGTTGAATTAGATATTAACTGGCTGCTTACTCAATTACATCTCAAAAAGTCATTTTTTCCACAATACTTAGAGCATGCCCGATAGAGGGGTGATGAACATGAGTTTTATCAGACGTCTTTGTATTACAACAGAAAGCTCCCAACTCCAGTTCAGGTGCTGGATGTTTTACAAAGACAGGACAAAGACTATGATAAAGCCTGGTATTTAGCACCAGAACCATTCATCCAGTTGCCTGAACTGGAGTAGATGATATTCAGAGGAATTCAAACTGCACTACCTGAGCACCAATTGTTGAAAGTAAGTCTATAACAACCCAAGCTTTTTGTCTTACTATATTTGTGCAAAATCAATTGGAATATCCATTCGTTTTCCCGTCAATATCTAATTCCCCATGTAACTGTTGAAAATCTGAAGTCTCCAAGACAAACAAACCAGAAACAGGATAATTGCCATTATCCATTCATCCCAGGGAAGGTAGTGTCACTGAGAACTAGAATGTTTTACCTTCTGGCACATAGGTTATGAACCAGACGGTGCCAGAGGTTATGGGGGGGAAAGCAGGAGAATGGGGTTAGGAGGGAGAGATAGATCAGCCATGATTGAATGGTGGAAATGGGCCAAATGGCCTAATTCTGCTCCTATCACGTAAGACCCTATGCTACATATCTGTGTGTTATTGTGTTTCAGGCCTGTTATGCTGCAGGAAGTAAGAATGTCATTGTTCCCTTGCTGGCTCATATGACAATTAAACACTCTCTTCAGCCACGATCAAAAATATGTCACACCACACACATGATCAGATGACCTTATGGCAAGAGCCCACCTCACCAGAATGATTTGGGGGTTTGTCTAAAGGTGTTATTATCAGCAATATTTTTTTCTAATATCTGGCAGTTTACTCTTGCATACAATGTACCAGTATTATTGGGCAAGGATATTTTGCCCCCTAAGACTATGGAGGAGAGCCGCAAGCAGCACGTGTACTGCAACGTGAAACATGTAGCTTAATTACATTTTTTTTAAATTATAACTAGACCAAGTGCAGACCCGTTTGGTCTGCTCCCCCAATGGTGTGATCCCCCAACCCAATATTCCACCATGCACCCGTCTCCTCCAATGGAACTGAAGCCGTTCTCAAAAGTAAGATTCCAGCACTGCCCTGCCTCTTTAAAAAAAAATCCCTGCCTGCTGCAGCAGTGAAAAGTTCAGTGTTCCTGTCTTGCAACATTGTTTCGAAGTGTGTTGGAAGCTGAGGAAGGAACAGCCGTCAACGAATCAAAAGGCAGGAAGGGATCCGTACTGCAGGCGGACGGACGGCGGACGGATTTGAGTTTTATAGATAGATAGATAGATAGATAGATAGATAGATAGATAAAAAGCGAGCCTCCGGTCCCAACTACATGAGAAACAAGAGGTGGTAGGCAAATGGTGGCCCAAGGAGACTGCATGGGCTTTAGCCCATTGAGAGAGAGTTTGGTTACTGCAGTTGTGCCCAGGGTGTGGAGGGTGGACTTGGTGCAGGCGGGATCACCATTGCTCCTTTGGCTCAGCAGAAATTACATTGCAATGGCCATTTCTTTACATTTTATTGCAGCCATCAGCAGTTCCTTTAAGACTACCGAGCACCCAAGATAACTGGCCAGAACGTGCATTCACTCAAGACATCCAGACAGGGAGCAAATAATTTAGATTGCATCCCACTTTGGAATTTACAATGCCAATTTGCACCTTTTGGGCCTCCAACACTTGTTTTGATCTCAGGGAGAGAAGACATTAGGACCCTAAAGACATCTACGTCTGAAGAAGGGTCCCAACCCAAAACATTATCCTTTCACAGGTGCTGGAGTTCCTCCAGCATTTTTGCTCAAGATTCCAACATCTGCATTTCTTTGTGCCCTCAAACACCTCCCTCTAGCCTCAAGCCTCAAACCTCTGGAACTGTACCTTCTGTTTATTCCACCAGGAGCCGTGTACAGAGTCACCCCCGCCTGACATTCATTCCCTTTGCACCTCAGTGAGTATTCCTAGTTGCCCGTCATGTGTGTTAACTCAGACCCACTGTCGTAAGCCATCTGGGTTAACACGGCAGTGATATTTGTTCTGAAGGGCAGACAAATTAAGGAATCTTTAACACAGCAGGATGCGTGTGGAATTTCTGGCTCCTTGCCAAAATACTTATTCTTCACCTTTAGCAGTGGAATTCCACTGGTGACAAATGATGACACATGACAGTTGTTTGTTGCCGTTTGCCCCCTGTAACTCACATTCCAGCTCCAGCCATAAATACAGGCAGGGCAGGGCCTTTAGCTCGCCCTGTTTGCAGCACACACAATCCACTGTTTTATGAGAAATACAAAATAGAAAAACAAACGTCAAGGGAAAGGGCAATCTTTGCGTGACTGGTATACACGGAATTCAAACAACAATCGCAAAGTAAGATAAGCCTTCTGAGGAAAGTTTGGAAAGTTTTGAAAGGACATTTTCAAACAATAAATGAGAGTGTCAATGCGCAGGGGATGACCAGGAACAGTTGCTTTAGAGTTGCCATTGCATTAACACATGAACAACTTTCCATTTTAAACCCATAGATATATACAGAAATAGGTCTTTAGTCTACAGAGTCCATCAAGCACCAATGTTACAATAATCCTACATTATACTATTTATATTTTATTGTTCTCACATTCACCTTTTAAATATACATTTGACCTTACTAGTTCTGATATGTAGACAATTTTGGCAGCTGTTGCAGTCCCCTGTAACACAGAGAGACCCAGCCAGGAGCAGGGCAGATTTGAGTAAATAGTTTCTCTTTCCCCACTTCAAAGGCAGGTATGTACGTGGGTGGAGAGGCAGGAAATGTGTGTGGGTTGCAGGAGGTGGGGGCGGTAGAATAAGGGGAATTAAACCTCAGGTATGCTTAGAGCAAAATTGCAAAGACTGCAAAAGCAGAGGAAGATATTTCTAGATCTCAAACACTTTCACAAACTGATCAGTCATTCCGAATTAAATGGTAGCACAGCAACGAGAAGGTGAAGGGCCTTCTCCTAGATTGGAGATATTGGGGTCTTAGGAAATCAGAAATGTTTTATGGCAGACTAGAATTGCTTGATAATTTGACACAAGACACATTTTGAACCCTCTCTCCCAAAGGATATAGTAATCTGTTTTAAGAATCTCAGTGAGATACAACAGACATGAGAGAAGGCTCAACATATCACTGGCTTCACATTATAAATGCATTCCTCACATAACACATGACTTTATAAAACGGTATATGATGGCGACTCTGCAGATTAATGTCTGTCCAACATGTGCTACAACTACCCACATCAGGGTTTGAAAATACTATACTCTCAGCAGATATTGTCAGTTAGCTCCTTTTAGAGAACCCAGGGCTTTCTCCTTTGGTTGATGCACAGAGAACAGTGGCAGGGATCAGGTCAATGTCAATGGTAGACAAAAATGTTGGAGAAACTCAGCAGTTGTGGCAGCATCTATGGAGCGAAGGAAATGGGCAGCGTTTCGGGTTGAAACCCTTCTTCAGACTCAATGTCAATGTCAATGATGTGCCAGATGAAGTCTATTCTTCTTATGCAGTCTATGTGAGGAAATGTCACCGCCTCTTAAAAATTTGAGACAAACTCATCATCGCTCAGTACTCACACATTTCACTGCCTGTGGTAACGCGCGTCATATCACGTTAAGAGCAGCATGGTGGCACAGCAGTAGAGTTGCTGCCAGACAGTGCCAGAGACCTAGGTTTGATCACGACTCCAGGTGCTGTCTATATGGAGTTTGTACGTTCTCCAAGTGACCTGCGTGGGTTTTCTTCGGGTGCTCCGGATTCTTCCCACACTCCAAAGAAGTACAAGCTTGTAGGTTAATTGGCTTTGCTAAAATGGCACATTGTCCCTAGTGTGTAGGATAGCATTAGTGTGCAGGGATCGCTGGTCAGTGCAGACTCGGTGGGCTGAAAGGCCCGTTTCTGCACTGTATCTCTAAACTAAACTACTGATAAGACACAAAATGTGCATTTTGTGTTCATCTTCTGTTTAAACCAGCATCTGCAGTTATTTCCTAAACAAAACTGTTCACCAGCAATGTCAGAGCTTATGGACAGATAAGATGGGGCACAAGGGAAACATAACAAGACTACAATGAAACATGCAATAGATTGCTTGGAACATAGCCAACAGGTTTTGTGCAGATAATGCTAACACTGAATGTTTTTATGCTCTCTACATCTAAGCCCGAGGAACTGTGCTATGCCCAAGATCTGGTTCCACCCTCTATCCCACTCAGCTTTCTGGTTACAATATGATTTTTCCCTTCTATGGATACGACCATTTTCTCTGGCATTGCAAATTTTCAATGCAAATTTGTATTAGACGAGCGCTAAATCACCTCAAGTAAAATGTCAACCTTGCAACGTCCTTCAAGGACGGGCACACAATTTTTCTTTCGTTTTTGGATCAGCTCAGCGGCAATTAGCAAATCTTGTGCTGCAACAATGACAAAGCCAAAAAGAACAAAATAAAACTTACACAGATGCCAGTGATAGGTCAGGAAACTGCACTTCATATTTTGCTTGGGCAGCTTACAAACCAGTGGTGGGGTTTCTGATTTCTCCAACTTCAAGTAACCCTTGCATCCCCTCTCTTTCCGTTCCTCCCCCACCCTAGTCTGCATACTAGTTTCACTGTCATCCTGTTGAGCTTCACTGTCTGTATAGCCCTTTATCACCTACTCCACAGCCAACAATGGATCATTGTGGGCTCTGCCTTTCCTTCATCATCATTGCTTTTTGTATATCTTTCATTTATCTGTTCTATGTACCTTCTATTTTTCTTGTCTTCCCATTCCCCCGACTCTCAGTCTGAAGAATGGGCTCGAAGCAAAACGTCACCCATTCCCTTTTCTCCAGAGATGCTGCCTGACCCGCTGAGTTACTCCAGCTTTTTGTATTTATCTTCAGTGTGAGCCAGCATCTGCAGTTTTTTTCAGCACCTGCTGTTTACCTGGTCACACTGTTCTGGAGAAAGGCACTATTTTCAAAAGCGACTTGCTGAGTTATAGTGTCACACAGCATGGAAACGGGCCTTTTGACCCAACTCATCCACACCAACCAAGATGCCCCATCTAAACAAGTCCCATTTGCCCGCACCGGACCCATATCCCTCTGTGTACCGGTCCAAATGTGGTTATTGTACCAGCATCAACTACTTCCCCAGTCAACCCATTCCATATACCCACCACCCTTTGTGTAAAACAGTTGGCTGATCATCCGAATCAGCGTGAAGAAGCCACACATATGTTAAACTAGTCCAGAGCGTCATTGAAATGGAAGCAAAATAAAACATTGCACCTCGAGTTTTAGATCCATATTGTAACAAAGAAACATTGGAAGCGCATAAATTGTGAAGAAATCCGGGTTTGCTGAACCACCGCGAGCTCAAGAGAAAGATTCCAATCACAAACGGTGCCTCTATGCATCCACGAGAGATATCCTGTCCACATGTGGGCTTGAAAATCTGTGCGTTCAATTTAAATAGATTACAGTCCAACCGCTGTGAAAACATTCTTGTAATTTCACACTATTGTGAAAATTAAAAATAAATTATATGTTATTGAAATGTAAAATGATAGGAGTGATGAAAAGATAAGTCAGGGATTCAAACATAGAAGTGACCACTCTTTGAATTCAATATTAATTACATCAACCAGACCCTGTTATTGTCTACAATTCTCCATTTGGCCAGCCAGATCGTTCTATTAGAATATGTTTAATCTGTACCTCAACTCCAATATGACACTTTTATCAGAAATATAAATCATGTGTAATGTAATAGCTCCAGTCCAACTATTCGTATAGTTTCCTCCAGATGCCGTGAACAATGGTGTCAGGATAACAGCAGGCTTTACAGCTTACAAACCTTCCATCTGATTCACAGCAGGCTGCTTTAATTACCAGTCATCTGATCACATTTATCTAAACCGGAGTCTTTATTCGAGTCAAACCTCCAAATTTAAAGAAAAGTACGAAAAAAAAAGCACACAGTTTTTGCCACATTCTTCCTGTGCCTGTAAGCATCAGGATGATTAGACTGAAGATAGGAGACACAAAAACTAACTCAGCGGGTCAGGCTGCATTTAGAAGGATGAGGGGGTGGTTCGTATAGAAACATATACAATTACAAAAGGACTGGACAGGCTAGATGCAGGAAAAATGGTCCCATTGTTGGGCGAGTCCAGAACCAGAGGCCACAGTCTTAGAATTAAGGGGAGGCCATTTGGGACTGCGGTGAGGAAAAAAAAAAAACTTTTTCACCCAGAGAGTTGTGAATTTGTGGAATCCCCTGTCACAGAGGGCAGTGGAGGCCAAATCACTGGATGGATTTAAGAGAAAGTTAGATAGAGCTCTAGGGGCTGGTGGAATCAAGGGATATGGTGAGAAGGCAAGCACGGGTTATTGATTGGGGACGATCAGCCATGATCACAATGAACGGCGGTGCTGGTTCGAAGGGCCCGATGGCCTCCTCCTGCACCTATTTTCTAAATGATGTTTTGGGTCGAGACCTAGTTAGCCAGAAAAGAGTTACCCCAGCATTTTGTGCCTATCTTCCGTTTAAACCAGCGTCTGCAGTTCCTTCTTACACATGATGATTAGACTTCCTGGGTGAAGAGCACCCGCTGAATTGCCAGAGAGCAGGATGGAGAAATATCAGCAGAGAGGAGCTGGCACCTTTAACAGGAATCCCGGATTTGCATCCCAAGGGCAGCGTTGCTGACAGTCACCGTACACCTATTGCTCCCGCATATTGCTCTCGATTGTAACTATAACTTTTGCCCTTGATTGTGATCATGTATTGTCTTTCCGCCGACTGGTTAGCACGCAACAAAACCTCGGTACACGTGACAATAACCTAAACTTCAAACGTTCTTCCTTAACATCATCCTTGCAAGGGCATTGGTTGCATGGACAAAACAATGAACATGAATGGAAATTGCTTGAAGTTGGAATTGGTCTAATCACAAAGTGCTTTATTGAAGAGACATATGATTCTCTTACTGCACAGTACATCTGTTTCATAAGGTAAGCATAACAGTTTTCATTACAGTGGTCGTGCTTTATGTCAGTAAATCATGTTACGGCTTTAAAATTAGTGCCACAAAGATGGATTGTCGGGGCTCTTTGTGGTGGAGATGCTGACAAGCTACGTGGAGAGACCCCAGCACAACTGCCAAGCAATGTGTCTATAAACATAACTCTCAACACTGCAGGCCCGGTACAAATACTTTCAACAAAACACTGATCTGGTTTATCAAGAGCATTTTTAATCGCAATATATTGACTTAGCCGATTCCACTGGGCCTGCAGCTGAAAGACTCTCTTTACTCTTCTTGGGAGCTGCAAGGAGGCCAAAGGGAAACAAAAACACAGAATTCTGATGCTGTCTGTAATTCAACGATCCCTGGTGGAAAGAGCAGGGTTAGACAGTAGACTAAGACAGGAAAGAGATTACTTTTAATTGTCCTTGACCAACGACTGGTCCTCACCCCTCAGCTTGTACCCACTGGATGGCACTTAAACATAGAAAATGGGTGCAGGAGGAGGCCATTCGGCCCTTCAAGCCAGCACCGCCATTCATTGTGATCATGGCTGATCGTCCCCCATCAATAACCCATGCCTGCCTTCTCCCCATATCCCGTGACTCCACTAGCCCATAGAGCTCTATCTAACTCTCTCGTAAATCCATCCAGTGATTTGGCCTCCACTGCCCTCTGTGGCATGGGAATTCCATAAATTCACAACTCTCTGGGTGAAAAGGTTTTTTCTCACCTCAGTCTGAAATGACCTCCCCTTTATTCTAAGACTGCGGCCCCCGGTTCTGGACTCACCCAACATTGGGCGAGTCCATTTTTCCTGCATCTAGCTTGTCCAGTCCTTTTATAATTTTATATGTTTCTATAAGATTCCCCCTCATCCTTCTAAACTCCAGTGAACACTTGGATGAGATGCTACAAGTTTACAGGAATCAAACTGCAAGACTATGGCTTCCAGTAGAATAAATCTATCACTAACATGCAACTGCTAGAAATAAAACCAAATATTTCTATGAGGTAGAGTTTTTAAAACCCTTTTTCAGTACTGTGACCAGGGACATTGCTTAACCTTTCCAGTAAATGCATCGGGCAACAGCAGATAATCTTCACAAACAGGTGATTAGTGCACAGGGATAGTTATAAGATCTTTCAATGTTTTTTATTTGTGGAATTTGAACATTAACCTTTGGACTTTCTGCACATAGAAACTGTGGCTTCCTATTTCTTTAAGTCGTGATGAGTGCATATATTAGGGAAGTAGTTCTTTGTGTGGAAGAATAGTTAATTTTAATTATTTTCATTACATGCACCTCCCAAATACAACATGTCCAGGTGAATTAATGGGGAGAAGATCATGAGATTGAATTACCAAGGCACTGTAGGCTACCGGGGATATTGGTACAGATGAGTACTTGATGGTTAGCATGGTGGGTGAAAGGTCCCATTTCTGTGCTATAAGACTCTGAGATTGAGAGAGTGGGTTGTAGGGAGCATTACTCTGCATAACCGGGGAGGCTGAGGGGTTGGGAAACTCATATTGGTGTAGGAATACCTCAGATAGGTGAAGGAATGAGTCTGGCTGGAAAGTAGATGAAAATTCTGGAGGAAAGATTGGACTTGGGGGGGGGGGGGGGGGGGGCGCTTGGGAAGAAGGGAGACATCAAGGCCATGAAGGAATTTGCCTGAGAGGGGCACAGAATTGTGAGTGTTGTTGAAGGGGTACAATGCAAGAGTCATCATTACAGATGAAAACAAATAGAGGAGAAATTTACCTTAACCAAGAGTTGCACACTACTAACTGAGGTAGGGACTTCAACAGATGAATACGACAACCATTCTGGTAAGATGGGCTCCAACATACAAGGCCAAGCTGTTCATAAACCCAGTTAGTATCAATGGTCATGTCACAATGATATTCAGTGCGGCACGGTAGAGCAGCGATAGAGTTGCTGCCTTACAGCGCCAGAGACCTGGGTTCGACCTCGACTATGGGTGCGTGTCTGTACGGAGTTTGTACGTTCTCCCTGCGTGGGTTTTCTCTCGGATCTCCGATTGCCTCCCACACTCCAAAGACGTACAGGTTTGTAGGTTAATTGGCTTGGTATAAATGTAAAAATTGTCTATAGTGTGTGTGGGATAGTGTAAGCGCGGACTCGGTGGGCCGAAGGGCTCGTTTCCACACTGTATCTCTAAACTAAACTGTCATTTACTTGTTGAACATGCAAATGAAGATCAGGTGTGGTACACAGATGCAAGTTACTGTGCATGTCCAGAGGCCTCAAAACATGCATGCTGCTCACAGGAAGAATCAGAATATTTCCCAACCTACACTAGGCTTTGGAAAAAGCAAGAATATTTCCAGCACCTGGTAGCTTTCTGCCAAGCAGGAAAGAATGGCATGACACTCATGGTACTAGATATGTCAGCAATTATAATTCATAGATGGAGCAATCGCATGCAAGATATGACTATGCAAATTTACCGACTGATAGGTTCATGTTAAAATGTTACTTAATGTTATCAAATATCTAGACTTTGACTCAATAATTAAGCTCCAATCTTCCCTTGTTTACTCGTTAATGTTATTAATCACGTTACAATACAGTAATTTACTTGTAATTCATCTAGATATTCCCCATTTGTAACCAAATTATGGTTAATGTCTTTTACATTTGATCCTGCTTCAACAATTAAATCAATACAAAAGCATAACTAAGTACACAATACAATTTACACCAGTGACAGAGCTGGATTGCAGCATTGCCATTTCATGTTCCCATTTTACCCATTGGAAGTGTGGAGGCAGACGTGGTTCAAATCAGGCCATTGCACAGGGTCAAGTAACTCAAGTGGAGTAGGGGTCAGATCAAGTGATCCCATGCAACAGACTCCCCTTTCTTTCAGATTGGGGTTTGATGCAAGATGTGATTCACTGGAAAAAGGATTTTTTAAGAATATCAGCTCTCTAGATTTCCAAAGTTGTATCCATCAAATCATGGTTCCACAACACCACCAAACCAGCAGAGTGTGCCTCATACTGTAATAAGTACCTTCAGAAGTGGGAGTGGCAGCCCATCAACTTCCCATGTCTTTCATTCATCTGTTCTTTGTACCTTTTCATATCACAAGTTTCCCTCTCTCCTGACTCTTAGTCTGAAGAAGGGTCTCGGCCCAAAACGGCTCAATTCCTTTTATCCTGAGATGCTGCCTGTTCCGCTGAGTTACTCCAGCATTTTGTGTCTATCTTAGCCATTGAAAAGTGCCCACAGTGAGTTTATTCACACCAAGGAGGAAAGGGGGTAGATCATTTGCAACATCATCGTATTCTGCAAAGCAAATGTAACTAGACTTTGCGAGTCTGGTGAGCGGGATTCATGCAGAACATGTACACAGTTGCTGGAACAATTCACAGTTCATAGCTCTATTTGTTTGGACAAGAGGCTGGTTAAACCTGGTGTTAAGTTACCCGAGCACAAAACAATAATTAATGCCTTGTGAACAGCAAGAACAGTGAAATCTGTGGAAAAACAACCTGGCTTCTCATATTTTCAACCATTAAAATTGTTTTTAAAATGACCAAATATAAATAATTGGAACTTTTATGAATTTTTAAAAATGCAACAAAGTATTGATCCCATACTCAAAGATACTTGTTGAAGAATCTCTTTGAACCCTTAAGACCCTTTAGTTGTTGACGAGAGAGAGAGAGATCCCCACGATTCCTTGTACGCCATGCTCAAAATAGCTTCCTTTCATCAGTGCAGCAAAACAATAATACTGCTACATGTGAAAACATATTTCGAGTTGCAACCTTTGACTATGAACTGGAGACTCCATCTTCTCCATTAACTTTTTAGCAGGAATCATTCAAACCAGCATCTGCAGTTCCTTCCTACACAGGAGAAGCCATTCTGTCCATTTTACCTATGCAGGTTCTTTAAAAAAAAAAACAATCTAATTAGTCATAACCTATGGCATTTGCTCTCTGACCCTGAATAGATCAAATAATGAATTCTTATATTGGAACCAAGGCAGGACTCATTTTGTTGGCATGGATTGTTAAGAGAGTTAGTACTGCTGTTGCAGAAATGTATGCAGTCCTTGCACTGCGGTTATAAAGCTGGCTGATCAAGGTTGCCTCAAGAACTTACACAATAGAGAGTACCTACAGAGTACAGATTATGTATCAGTCCCGAAGCAATTACTTAATAAATTCAGTTAAATGAAATCTTATTCCCATTTTTTTCATGCATGTTACACGAAGGTTGTTCTTGACTGAAGGTATATTTCCGGAGGCAACCTGATGTGGTGTTAACAGGGCTGGATAATTACAAGACAAAACCTTGGAGAGGGAACAAACAACTCCAGCTGAAGGAAGGTCACGAGGTTAATGAGAGAAACTGGTCATCGGTACTTAACATAACTTTAGCTGCTTTTATGTCGGTTTATATTGGGACTCCCACAGCAGGTGGTCTCGAACACCCACTTTGGCATCTGTTGGGTGTTAGTGTGTGCCATCACCCTAATATGCCTTGTAAAAACCACTGAATGGGTCACAGCACCGTACTGGTGAGCTCCTCTGTGACATTATTTGCCCCTCATACAAATCTTTTCTTTTGCATCATTACCAGTTAAGGTCACAAATGTGAAGAGAAGGCAGTGTGATAATTTAACTACAGTCATATCTAAATCTTCATGGAAAACTAGAGAGCAAACGACCACTGATGAGAATCTACAGTACAAGCGGCAATACTTTAAAAGACTCTCATGTGCACCTCTGCTGAAAACAAGTTATCTTCCTTCATCATCGTTACTTTTTTGCATATCTTTCATTTATTTGTTCTATAATGATGTCCCAATGCAGGCAAGGTATCGAAACTGCAGTCTTGCACTAATTCCACTCACAGGCACTCTCGCAGAAAACTGCAGCGTTGCCACAGCAACCAGAAAGGTGTCACCCTCTCACCAGCATGCGTCATTGAACGATGCCATCTCACTGCATTTAACCCAAAAGAGTAAGACTGAGAAACAGTTTGCTGCCAGAAAAAACACCAAGTGCAAAGCTTTGTACAAAGCCTGCATAGGTTTGATGAAACCACAATATTCCAAGAGCTAATAACATGCAATATCTGCCAAACTCTAAAGACAGGAATAAAAATAGGTGTGCAGATCATGTTTGCTAATTCCCCCTATGATTCTGTGTGGAGTCATCATTGCCTGGTGCAATTTAATCGTTTGGTAAAATTTAAACACAATTTTCCTCACCTGCATCAAATTAATGAGTTTTAGTTTAGATGAATGTCACGTTTTATCGAGGTACAGTGAAAATCTTTTGTTGCATACTAACCAGTCAGCGGAAAAACAATACACGATTACAATCGAACCATACAGTGTAGTTACATGATAACATAAATAACATTTAGTGCAAAATAGAGTCCAGTAAAGCCCAATTAAAAAGTCAGAGGGTTTCCAAAGAGGTAGATAGTAGCTCAGGACTAGTTGTTGTTAGGATGGTTCAGTTTGCCCGATGACAGCTGGGAAGAAACTGTCACCAAATATGGAGGTGTGTGTTTTCATATTTCTATACCTTTTACCTGATGGGTGAGGGGAGAAGAGGGAGAGGCCACAGTGCAACTCATCGTTGATTATGCTGGTGGTCTTGCCAAGGCAGCGCGAGGTGTAAATAGTTTATTGCGGTCTTGGATGGGGTTGTTCCCAAACCATGCTGTGATGCATCCCAATAAAATGCTTTCCAATGGACCTTACTGTCTCTTCTCCACTAACTTCACGAAGCCAGCAGTGGAGTTCTGCAGTTGGTCTCAGCATTTGCTGCGGCAAGTGGCTGGTGTTCCAGCTCCTGACCGCTGCTCGAGGATGGAGCGTGTAGATGTGAGAATGTTAAAGGGGCTGTCCCACTTGGGAGACCTAATTGGCGAGTGTAGAAGAGTTTTAAAAAATGACATGTTGAAGACCTCCTTCGACTACGTTGAAGACTAGCTATGACTAACTTCGGGAACATTGGACTACGAATAGTGGAGAGTGAATACGACCTCCTTTGACCTCCCTTTGACTATGATGAAGACTATCTATGACTACCGAGATGAGGAAAACATTTTTCACACAGATAGTGGTGAATCTCTGGAATTCTCTGCCACAGAAGGTAGTTGAGGCCAGTTCATTGGCTATATTTAAGAGGGAGTTAGATGTGGCCCCTGTGGCTAATGGGATCAGGGGGTATGGAGAGAAGGCAGGTACAGGATACTGAGTTGGATGATCAGCCATGATCATATTGAATGGCGGTGCAGGCTCGAAGGGCCTACTCCTGCACCTATTTTCTATGTTTCTACCTTCGACTGCCCTCGATTACCTACGACTAACATGCCGATCTACTACGACTAAACCTACAAGTAAAAAAAGTATAGATTTTTTCCATGGAGACCTTTTTTAAACTCGCGGGCATTTTTTAACATATTGAAAAAAACGCCGCAACCTAGCTGAGGCCTCGAGTATGCGGAGACCACTCTCGAGCATGAAGGAGAGTTATGATGACATCCTACGACCTCGTGTCAACCGTGCTGCGAGTATGAGTCGAGGGCAAACTCGCGGATTAGGTTGCCCAAGTGGAACATGCCCCGAACAGACCTGTGATGGTCGCTGTGGGTGAATGGCCAGCTGGCATTCATTACGTACAACGTCATGTGAACAGTGATGGCTTTGGGAGCAACATGGAGAATCCACAGTCACTAGGAACTGCACCCCGTGCAAACCACCCCCGGACTGAAAGGATGTGTTTAGTTGAAAGGGCTTTCAGAAACTGGCAGACCACAGGGGTTGGAGGACAAGCTGCTTTCTATCAATAGGCACATCAGTTCAATGGCACTGACTGATGCAGCAACCAGCCCATCTGCCAACATCCCTGGCACCAAGCATTCTTTCAGTCCAATACTGGTTCTGTGCAGTTTTGTTAAAACCCCTTTAATTTACATAGCACAGAGCCACAGAATAGCTTTGACAGGAGATTTCAATTCTCCTGCCCAATGTAAATATTCAGCTCACCCGACAAAATGCCTAAATCAGCTGGAGCCCCGAAGAATGCTGCACTCCGTCTGAAATAAGAGCATGCTGCAAAGAATGAGATTTCCCAGGGTACGGACACACATCACCCCGAATGTTGTTTGCGCAACAAGAGAGCATTGAGCACTGTGCTGGCAACGCTGGGCAGAGTTTTCTTTTCCCACAGAATGTAACGCAGCATTTGCATCCGGTCCGAGTGTCAATGTGGTGTCAGCTTATCAATCTTTGCCGTGTAGCCCCAGACGGCGGTTAACAAATCCTGGCATGAACTAGTGCGATAAGCAGACCACGAATCAGAGGAGATACTATAAAGCAACAACTTGGGCCAAAGACGAGGCTACACGCTTGTAATACCGTACACTTGCATCAAACCTTCCCCGATTTCAACACAACTGAGATTTTGTACCAAGCCCTGCATTAACATGATTTTCATTAAAGTCTCCTTCACCGAGGCAGAACATGACCAACAGCCATTGGCATCGTTGTCGACTCCTGCATGTGTGCTCAATGCCCATCTATTACCCTTATGTTTTATACACCACTGTGAGTAATCCCTCAGCCTCCTGTGCCTCAAAGAATAAAGTCCTAGCCTTCCCACCTTTCACTACAGCTCAGGCCCTCGAGTCCTGGCAACATCGTAAATCTTCTCCGCACTTTCTAGCTTAATAACATCCTTCCTATAGCAGGATGATCAAAAGTGAATATAATGCTCCAAATTCGATTTCACCAATGTCTTTTTCAACTGCAACATAACTTTTAATAACCACTTAGACAGGTACATGGATAATTTAGTTTAGTTTATTGTCATGTATACCAAGGTACAATGAAAGGCTTTTTGTTCCAAGCTAAGCAGTCAGCAGAACGACTATTGCAGAGAGTTCACATCATTACAATGTTTAAGAAAGAACTGAAGTTGCTGGAAAAATCAAAGGTAGACAAAATTTCTGGAGAAACTCAGAGAGTGAGGCAGCAACTATGGAGCGAAGGAATACGTGACGTTTCGAGTCGAGACCCTTCTTCGGTCGGAAGTAGGGTCTAGATCCGAACCGTCACCTATTCCTTCGCTCCATAGATGCTGCCTCACCCGCTGAGTTTCTCCAGCATTTTTGTCTAACATTATTACAATGGATCTGTCCAGTGTACAGATACTTGATAAAGGGAATAATGTTTAGTGCAAGATAAAATCCAGGAAAGGATAAGAAAGGTTTAGAAGGATATGGGCTTAAGACAGACTAGGTCAGGTTGGTAACTTGGATGGCATGGACAGGTTGGGCCGAAGGGCCTGTTTCCTTGCTATATAAAACTAAATATCATCTGTCGTTCTCCGCTTAAGGTGCATCGGTACCAAGCTCAAACAGATGCTAAAATGTACAGCAATGGCATTAATATAATATTTTTCCCCAGCTCCCCACTTCCCATCCCAAGGGAGGTTTAATTCCCACTGCCCCGTTTTTGGCCCAATGCCCAACAATCCAGATCTGGTCAATGTGTAGGATTAAGCCTACACTGATTGAATACATTACAACAGACCATGCACATGTTGTACAATCAATCCAGTACACATAGGCATGAAAACAGTTGGCTCTTTACAGAGTCCGAATTAAAAAATGACATGGCTGTCAAGCTTTGGGAAGTTAATCACGAAAAATCACCAGAAAATTTAATTTCCTGTGATTGAGAACTAATAAAGGCCATGTTAGTGCATTCAATCATCAGCTACCATCAGCATGATGGTATTACACATTATTAACTTTCTAAGCTACTTAGGTTTAGTCTCTATGCAGGCTGAATAAATACTACAATTCTACTTTAATTAGATTAATTAGATTACATCCTCAGTTGCACAGACCTGCATTGAACTCAGCGCAATGCCTAACTGGATCATGATATCTGCAGCTGAGTTTCAGGTGACAGTCACACTTTCTAGGACTGAGCATGACCTCTGACACAGGCAATCTGACTACAGGATAACACAGACCACGGAGAAGAGATTCCTGGAGCTAAGTAATGCAAGAGATCCCCAGCCCTGACACCGGGAAGAGGCAGTGCTCCAAAAACAACTGGCCTTCCTTCTCAACAGCAGCTATTTTTCCGCAGATTACTAGTCTTGCACACGACACATTGTCTGCAATTTGTAAAGCAGTATTATTCTTCAGTGGCGAGATCCCCGATTTAGTTCAGAAGCACAAAGATTACACACTTTTGTCAAAAGATTGGAACACCAAGAAACTTAGATACCCTAGAAGATGTTTAATGTCAGATGGATTCAGAGAGCACATCTCCCCATCACTGAGCCCTGGTTTGTGCTTTGCTAATAGGAGTGCCAGGCCCCCAATCAAATGTGTCGCTAAATCAATCTGATCACATACTGAATCACACAAATTTCAAAGTAGCATTTCTAAATGATACTTGTATTTTGTTTTAATTCACAGATGGATTACATTAAACACTGCATCATTCTGCAAAACAAACTGTTGGCATCTTTGAAAATTTCCAAAAATGTTGTTAGAGTAGAAGGTACAAAACATTGAAAACCACCACACTGGGCAGTCCCGGCTGTGCTTTTACAGGAATCTTTTATTAATATTATTATATAATATAAACCAATCCTTAGGAAATAACTTGCATGGTTGTGTGTGGGGTGGGGGGGGGTGTAATATTCTTTCTGTCATTTTCTTTCAAAAAGGTGTAATATTCTTTCCACCTTTTTCTGTTATGACGAGTTCCATAAGCAATTACTTTAATGACATTTCTATGAGAGACAATGTGAATTGGGTCAACTCTCTCATTGCAGAGTTATTTACGTGGAAGTAATTGCCCCCAGATTAATCACACAGTGGCCAAAGTTCTTGCAATAACCATACTGAATCGCAATAAAAGGCATAAAATACAGAACCGGTATCCAGTAACCTGAAACCTGGTCTTTAGACACCAGTTCAAATCTCAGCACAGTGCAGCTGCAATAAAATTTCATAAGACCATAAGTGATAGGAGCAGAATTAGGCTATTTGGCCCATCAAGTCTAATCTGCCATTCAATCATGGCTGATCTATCTCTCCCTCCTAACCCCATTCTTCTACACTTCTCCTCATAACCTCTGACACCTGTACTAATCAAGAATCTATCTATTGCTGCCTTAACTATATCCACTGACTTGTCCCCCACAGCCTTCTGCGGTAATTTATGTTATAGATACACAGAACTGCAGGGGCCGGTTTACAAAAAAAAAGGCACAAAGTGCTGGAGTAACTCAGCAGATCAGGCAGCATCTCTGGGGAACATGGATAGGCGGCGTTTCAGATCTGAAGAAAGTTCAAGGGCATTCAATGTGTACAAATGGAATATGGTGATCAAACTAATCTAGTATTTATTTGATCCAGTTTATACGTCAGAATCAAATTCCAGTGTGAATTACCACGTAGAACTACATGGTTGCTGTTTTCACAACCAGCTGGTGTGTTGATATAATAGGACACTTCCTCCAAACTCTGCAGATGTAACATTGCAACCAGACGTGTTACTGCTTTCTGAATTACTATTAACTTGTGGTGCCTGACATATGACAAAAGGGGCGTAAAAAATCCTCTGAGCTATCAGCTCAGACACTTTGGTTCCACAGATGTAATCCCCACACTCTGCTCTCAATGAATACAGAGAAGGCGTCTGACAAAGAACCAAGGGGACGGTATCTGGATGGACTGGTCTAACACAGTGCACTATCTTTGTTAGGTTACAGGATCACTAGCTCTCCAGGTGAGAGAGAGGAATTCTAAACATTAGCAGAACTGACAAGAGAGGATATTGGGAACAATGAGATCTTGTGACATTGCTAGCTTCGCCTACAATAAAAGCCATATATCCTGTATTTGTTTGTATTGTTTCGATCCACAAATACTAATTCCCTATCAGGGCTATCCCCAGCTTTCAGAAGCCCTTCCCTGGTCCACCACTCTTCTAACTACAAATCAGCAATCAAAGCTCAAACTAACCTGGATTCTGTCTGTGGATATATCCAGAGAACTTGGGTCAATTCTGACTCAGAAGTGACTTTAGCATGCACCTTTCTGGAGTGAGAGCAGGAACTGAATCACAGTGAAAGTTGGTGCAATGTTGAAATGCACCTGAGCAACCAGCTACAGCAGCTTGAATTGTATCTAAAGTCATGAGATTTAACTTAACTGACTAAGATAAGGATGCAATTACTCAGAGAAATAACCACAAGGTTCCCTGCAAAAAGCATTAAAATATAAATTTTTAAATACATAATATGCACAAAGTTTTGAATGGCACTTGGTCTGTGTCCTTAAACATTAAGTAAAGGAGCCAATTAAGCTGTTTACTGGGCAGAGAGGTGACATTAAACTACTCAGTGTCTCCACTCTAGGTCAACACATTCAGTTGCCATCCTTTGACCACTCTTGACTGAACGTGTTAAACTATGATCTGCAATGCCATCCACATAACCTTCAAGCTACGATTAAAATAACAACAACTGTTTGCAGTGCTTATTAACACCGGCTGCACAATGCGCTCAATAGCAATTAAGACATTGATCTGGTAATTAAAATGTACTTTGGCAGCACAAACATTAACAAAGCAAAAACAAACTAATTTAGCTTCTCCAGACTTATGGTGCATACTTATAGTAAATAAAAACAACTCTCGTTTGATTTATCCACACATCTGCAGGTTAAGGTTTGACCTCTTCCCACCTAGACGTTAAAACGCGACCTGTCATTTTAAACGGGGCACCGGCTCCTTTCAGAAAAACTTTCCCCGTTAATTGCTCCTTTCCACAGATCGTTTTACTGTTTTGCCGGGTCACTGTGGTGAATAGATCTGGGTTTGGGGGGTAGTGGGGGTCAGTGCAGGGAGGGAAGGGGGGGGGGGGGGGGGGGGGGGGAAACAGTGGAGGGGAGGTCGGGGTACCAGCAGTGGCGAAGGGGACGGGGGGGGGGTGGGAGGGAGGTGTCAGTGGGGAAGGGGAGCGGGGATATTAGTGCTGGCGAGGCGAAACGGGAGAGAAAAAAAACGGGGTGTCAGTGTAGGGAGGGAAACGGGGAGGGGGGGGGGGGTGAGGGGGGTCAGTATACGATGGCGGAGGTATCAGTGTGGGGGGGGGGGGGGGGTTGAAACGTGGGGGAGGGGATAAGGGTGTCAGTGCAGCGGTGGGGCGCAGGGTACAGTTCAGGGGAGTGTCAGTGTCCAATACAGGGGGTCGGGGTACCACCAGTACTTGTGCCTGGCGGCGCTCCGGGACGAGACCCGGGGGGGGGGGAGGGCAGGTAGGGGTCAGTGGGGTGGGGAGGGGAGGGCAGGTAGGGGTCAGTGGGGTGGGGAGGGGAGGGTCAGTCGGCGGTCCTACGGCCAGCACTCACCTCCCCAGCTCCTTGCCCAGCAGCGTGTAGTTGCTGCTGAAAGGGTCGGTCCGTATTCGGCAAAGGATCTTGGCCACCATTCCCTTGCGATTCATCATTGCTGCAGCAACTGCTCGGGCAGTCTGTGGCGGAGCCGGGCGTCCGGCGAAGGGCTCGGTTGCAAGTCAGGGCGACCTGGGCAAAGGGTCGGCAGTCAGTGCCTTCGCTCCCCGGGACGGAGCGGTGCGGGACGGCTCTGACACACTGCACTGCAGCGGGACACGGTGAGGGATAGCTCTGATACACTACAGCGGGGCGGGTGTGCTGTGCTGTGCTGCTCTGACACACTGCACTGCAGCGGGACACGGTGAGGGATAGCTCTGATACACTACAGCGGGGCGGGTGTGCTGTGCTCTGGTGCAGGGCTCTGACACACTGCACTGCAGCGGGACATGAGACAGTGCGAGCAGCTGAACTCTGAGCCACATCACTGCGCCCGCAGCCAATCGCTGCACAATATTAGCGACAGCGCTGCCCCTAAACCGCGGCAGCTACCTATAGATGCAGCTGCGGAATTACAGCTAACATGCATCAGGTTTACACCGCACTCTCCCCGTCCAGTTTCACCAAAAAGGCGTCAATTCAATGCATACCCAGGGATAATTTACCCGTTGTTTAAGAGGGAACTGCAGATGCTGGAGAATCGAAGGTTACACAAAAAAGCTGGAGAAACTCAACGGGTGCAGCAGCATCTATGGAGCGAAGGAAATAGGCAACGTTTCGACCCGAAACGTTGCCTATTTCCTTCGCTCCATAGATGCTGCTGCACCCGCTGAGTTTCTCCAGCTTTTTTGTGTAACCCATAGTTTACCCATTGCTTTCCCATGGATAGAATATTTTTTGCATCGTCTTTAGCCACAGGTGTGAGCCCAGAGGACGAGAGAGAGCAGCCAAAGTTGGCCCGTTGTTTAAGAAAGGAAGTCGAGATAATGCAGCAAATTATAGAGATTTACATCAGTGGCAGCGCAATAATCAGATACGATTCTTAGGGACAGGGTTTACTTACATTGGATAAGCATAGACTTAATTATTGCTGTTAGTCGCAGCGTCATACAACGCCGAAACAGAATAAGAAGGAACTGCAGATGCTGGTTTACACCGAAGATAGACACAAAATGCTGGAGTAACTCAATGAGGTTTCGGGTCGAGACTGGTGAAGGGTCTAGACCCGAAACGTCACCTATTCCTTTTCTCCAAATATGCTACCTGGCCCGCTGAGTTACACCAGCACTGTGTGTCTATCTTCAGCATGGAAACAGATAAAACTGGTCCATGCTGACCAGGATGCCCCCATCAAAACTAGTCCCATTTGTTTGCATTTGGTCCATATCCCACGAAATGCTTTATTTTCCATGTACCTATCCAAGTGTATTTTACATCCTGTTCCATATATCCTCCACCTCTGAGTGGAACAGTTGCTGGGTTATCCATATTGCCCCTGTTTAACATAGCAACATATTTGGCTACATTCCAGTCGTCTGGGACCTCTCCTGTGGCTAAAGACACATAAAATATTCAATCCTATTCAATCCATGAGAAAATATGGTTTTGTACAGGGGAGGTCATGTCTTATGTATCTGATTGAGGTTTTGAGAGGGTGATGATTGTTAAGGGTTATACAGTGGACGTTGTCTCCACGGACTTTACTAAAGCATTTAGCCATGACCTTCATGATGGGCTGATTCAGAAGATAATGATGCATGGGATCCATCATGACATCCATCATAGATTAGTCCAAAAAGAAGGGTCCCAACATAAAACGCCACCCGTTCTTTTTATCCAGAGGTGCTGCCTGATCCAGTGAGTTTCTCCCGCACTTTGTGCCAATCTTAGATTCAAAATTAGCTTGGTCATGGTAGAAAGGAATCAATGGTAGAGAGATGTTATTCTGACGAGAGATGTGTGGCAAGTGAAATTGCATAAGGAATGTGAAGTAAGGAACTGCAGATGCTGGTTTACACAGAGGATAGACACAAAGTGCAGGCAACACCTCTGGATAGAAAGAATAAGTGAATTTTTGGCTCGAGACAGTCTGAAGAATGGTCTCGATCCAAAACCACACCTATTCCATAGGGATCTGTGCTGAGACCTCTGTTGTTGATGATTATGTATTAATGATTTGGATGAAAATGTAGGGGGGTTGATTAGTAAATTTGCAGATAAATCAACAATTGGCAAAGATTTGGACAGTAAGTGGTCAAATAAAACAGCAGGATATACAGTAATTATAGGAAATATGGGTGCAGAAGTGGAGTTTAAGCTGAAAAGTGAGAGTCGTTGCACTTTGGGAGGGCAAATGTAAGAGGAAAGTATACAGTAAATGGCAGGACCCTCAAGGGCATTGATGTACAAAGGCATCTTGGGGTTCAAGTCCATAGCTCCTTGAAAGTGGGATCAAGTGGATGGGTTGGTTTAAAAAAAAGCATATGGCATGCTTACTTGCATTGGTCAGGGCATTTAAATATAAAAGTTGGCAAGTCGTGAATCTGAAGGGTAACTTTATTACACATAGCATACTGGGGACATGGAACAAGCTGCCAGCAGAGGTGGTTGAGTCAGGTGCTATCACAACATTTAAGAAACACTTGGACAGGTACATGGATAGGATAGGTTTAGAGGGTTATGGGGCAAGAGCGGGCAGATGGGACAAGTATAGATGGGGGCATGGTGGTTGGCAAGGGTAAATTGGGCTGAAGGGCCTGTTCCGCAGACTATGACCCTATAAATTGCTGGGGTTTGACATTTTCGAAAATGGTCTATTTAAAGAGATTTTTCAAGTGCAAAAATTTCAACCATAATACACACTGGCCAATATAAAGATAATAATATAGCTAGTTACAGGACACAAGCACAGACGCATTAGGCTTCAGTCACGGAGAAGTGCTCAGCTCTTGTGTGTCAGCTTTCTGCACGGCTCGGTGTATCTCTAGTGCTCGTGCTATCTGACCACAGCTGTGGCTGCAACTGAAGATAATGGGAATTCACCCGCCATGGGTGATGGTGACACTGGCGGAAAGGTTTACAGTATATCACGTCTGCAGCTGTAATTTCTGAGTAAAGGTAGCATTTACGTTAAATCCATAAGGTCAAATATTTTACAACATGCACCAGCTTATTTGATTTCTATTCTGGTTAACCAAACACCTTCTTCAGGGTGTAGGAAGGAACTGCAGATGCTGGTTTACACCAAAGGTAGACACAAAATGCTGGAGTGACTCAGCAGGTCAGGCAGCATCTCTGGAGAAAAGGAAGAGGTGACATTTCGGGTCGAGACCCTTCTTCACACAGGTCTAAAGAAGGATTTTAGATCCAAAATGTCACCTATTCCTTTATTACAGATTACAGACCAGTACCAATACAGATTACAGACCAGTTAGTCTAACATCGGTAGTGGGGAAACTGCTAGAGTCAGTTATTAAAGATGGGATAGCAGCACATTTGGAAAGTGGTGAAATCATTGGACAAAGTCAGCATGGATTTACGAAAGGTAAATCATGTCTGACGAATCTTATAGAATTTTTCGAGGATGTAACTAGTAGCGTGGATGGGGGGGAGAACCAGTGGATGTGGTGTATCTGGACTTCCAGAAGGCTTTCGACAAGGTCCCACATAAGAGATTAGTATACAAACTTAAAGCATAAGGCATTGGGGGTTCAGTATTGATGTGGATAGAGAACTGGCTGGCAAACAGGAAGCAAAGAGTAGGAGTAAACGGGTTCTTTTCACAATGGCAGGCAGTGACTAGTGGGGTACCGCAAGGCTCAGTGCTGGGACCCCAGCTATTTACAATATATATTAATGATCTGGATGAGGGAATTGAAGGCAATATCTCCAAGTTTGCGGATGACACTAAGCTGGGGGGCAGTGTTAGCTGTGAGGAGGATGCTAGGAGACTGCAAGGTGACTTGGATAGGCTGGGTGAGTGGGCAAATGTTTGGCAGATGCAGTATAATGTGGATAAATGTGAGGTTATCCATTTTGGTGGCAAAAACGGGAAAGCAGACTATTATCTAAATGGTGGCCGATTGGGAAAGGGGGAGATGCAGCGAGACCTGAGTGTCATGGTACACCAGTCATTGAAGGTAGGCATGCAGGTGCAGCAGGCAGTAAAGAAAGCGAATGGTATGTTAGCTTTCATTGCAAAAGGATTCGAGTATAGGAGCAGGGAGGTTCTACTGCAGTTGTACAGGGTCTTGGTGAGACCACACCTGGAGTATTGCGTACAGTTTTGGTCTCCAAATCTGAGGAAGGACATTATTGCCATAGAGGGAGTGCAGAGACGGTTCACCAGACTGATTCCTGGGATGTCAGGACTGTCTTATGAAGAAAGACTGGATAGACTTGGTTTATACTCTCTAGAATTTAGGAGATTGAGAGGGGATCTTATAGAAACTTACAAAATTCTTAAGGGGTTGGACAGGCTAGATGCAGGAAGATTGTTCCCGATGTTAGGGAAGTCCAGGACAAGGGGTCACAGCTTAAGGATAAGGGGGAAATCCTTTAAAAGCGAGATGAGAAGAACTTTTTTCACACAGAGAGTGGTGAATCTCTGGAACTCTCTGCCACAGAGGGTAGTCGAGGCCAGTTCATTGGCTATATTTAAGAGGGGGTTAGATGTGGCCCTTGTGGCTAAGGGGATCAGGGGGTATGGAGAGAAGGC
The DNA here is from genome assembly GCF_028641065.1 of Leucoraja erinaceus. Lineage (NCBI taxonomy): Eukaryota > Metazoa > Chordata > Chondrichthyes > Rajiformes > Rajidae > Leucoraja > Leucoraja erinaceus. Next base: position 15,509,223 of record NC_073403.1, read on the forward strand.
AGGTACGGGATACTGAGTTGGATGTTCAGCCATGATCATATTGAATGGCGGTGCAGGCTCGAAGGGCCGAATGGCCTACTCCTGCACCTAATTTCTATGTTTCTATGTTTCTATGCTGCCTCACCCGTTGAGTTTCTCCAGCATTTTTGTCTACCTAAGGAACTATGGACCTGTTTTCATCTATGGAATGGCAGTGGAGAGTTTAGTTTAATTTAGTTTAGTTTAGTTTGTTGTCACGTGGTACAGTGAAAAACATTTTTTGTTGTGTGCTCTCCAGTCAGCAGAAAGACTATACATGATTAGAATCAAGGCATCCACAGTGTTCAGATACATGATAAAGGGAATAACATTAGTGCAAAATAAAGTCTGATTAAAGTTGGTCCAAAGGTCTCCAATGAGGTAGATGGTAGGTCAATACTTCTCTTTAGTTGATGACAGGATGGTTCAGTTGCCTGGTAACAACTAGGAAGAAACTGTCTCTTAATCTTGAGGTATGCGTTTTCACACTTCCGTACCTCTTGCCTGATGGGAGAGGGGAGACGAGGGAGTGTCCAGGGTGAAACTCGCCCTTGGTTATGCTGGTGGCCTTGCCGAGGCAGCTTAAAGAGTGTAGATGTAGTCAATGGAAGAAAGGTTGGTTTGCATGATGGTCTGAGCTGTGCCCAATATTCTCTGCAATTTCTTGCACTCTTGGATGGAGCAGTTCCCAAACTATGCTGTGATGCATCCCAGTAAAATGTTTCCCATGTGCATTTGTACAAGTTGGTGAGTGTTGTTGGTGATGTGCCGAATTTCCTAAGCCTTCCAAGGAAATAGGGGCATTGATGTGCTTTCTTTTCTATAGCTTTGATGTGGCTGGTCCAGGACAAGTTGCTGTTGAAATTTACTCCCATGAACTTGAAGCATTCAACCACCTCTACTATGGGGTGGGAGATTGCAACCTTCACGTGGTCTGCCCTGTTTCGACTAACGCAATCAACCCGTCGTGCACAATCAAATAAGATCAAATAGAACAAGTTGTCCTACGACTTTAGGTTGTGCACGCCATCAGCAAGAAGAAGAAGAAGAAGAAGACCTCCACTATTGTGTCGTCAATGTGTACCGCTTTGATTCCTGAGAATCAACAACTTTAATTTCCTGGGCATTCATATCTCTGAAGACCTGTCCTGGGCCAAGCAGATTGATGCAATCAGAAGTTTGAGAAGAATTGGCATGTCAAAAGATTCTATTGAGCTTCCACAAGTGTACAATAGAGAGCAAACTAACTGGTTGCATCACAGCTAAGTTTGGTAACTCGAATGATCAGGGGCAAAGGAGGCTGCAGAAAGTGGTGGACATTGGCAAATCCATCACGTATTGACCTTTCCGTGATTGAAGGGATCGTCAGGAAGCATTGCCAATATCTCATCAAAGACCCACGGCGTTCTGGCCATGATCTCATCTTATTACGGCCATTGAGAGGAAGTTACAGGAGCCTAAGAATTGTTGCCTCCAGGTTCAAGAGCAGCTTCTTCCCATTAACTATTAGGCTCTTAAACTGCTCTACACAGCCCGAATGAAAACTATAACCCTACCACAGCACGGAATTACGATGGACATTGTTTCAGTTGTACTACATACGTTGGCTCTCACTATTGTGGCCTGAGTTACCTCGTATAACAAATAATTTTTTGTATTATTGGTTATTGCATATTTACTTGTGTTGATGCCTTATTGTGCCTGTTAAACAGCAATAAGTAAGAATTTGATTGTTCGATTATTAACTTCAACTTGAATACTCATGTTGCTTTGTGCCACTCATCTTCCACCAAGGTTAACGATCAAATTCAATGCACAAAGGCTAGTTAAATGAGGATTTTAAAATGTTGCAACAAATATACACTTCATTATTAAAAAATTTCCTTGGAGCTCTAACATACGACTTCATTTCCTGGTGCCATAGCTTTATATTCCTGCTTTTCCGTCATTATTTATCTTTGCAAACTATCACTTCTTTGTCGTTGACTTATTCTATTACAACTGCCACAATTTAATTGGAGGGTCTAGACATGGAAGGAAAATCTGAAGCCCATTATCCAATATCAGTTCACTTTATACAAGTAAAGATATATAAGCTCAGTGATATTTTTGATGGTGTGTTCTGGTGCAGTGTATTGGCACCTCTAAAAATTTAAACATCATTATTTTGTAATCCGGACAGGTGACATGAATGTTTATTAATGGTGCATACAGCCACCTTTAAGGGGCTGTCCCACTGCGGCGACCTTAAACTGCAAGTTTAGACGTCTTTGCCCCGACTCAAACTCGCAGCATGGTCGACACAGTGGTCCGAGGAGGTCCTATGAGGTAACTGGAACACTCCTTCATGCTCGAGGGAAGTTCCCGAATACTCGAGGCCTCAGCTAGGTCGCGGAAAATATTTCAGCATGTTGAAAAATTTTCCGCGAGTAAAATTTGGTCAGCATGGGTCTTTTTGACTCGTAGTGCAGTGGAGTGGGGTCGTTATTTAATTACAGGCAGTCGAGGGCAGCCGTAGGCGATCTCCTTCTCTGACTGAGCATTTTGATTGGCTCATTGGAGTTTTCAGGACCCAGGAAATCCGACCGATAGGTAAAATGCCCGCTAAACTTTATTATACTTCTTAAAGGTGTGTCCACTCCTTCTCCCCCCCCCCCCCTTCTCCCCCCCTAATCTCCCCTCCCCCCCCCCCCCCCCCCCATGCTCTCTAAAGGACGTACCATGCACTGTGCAGCCGTCTTTCCTTCCTCTTCATCGCGGGTGTGAATTTCAGACAGCACTCTCCCGCTTTCCCTGGCCCTGCCTTTACGATGTGTGTGTGTGTGTGTGCACGGTCGGTCGATCCAGCTCGTGGTTTCAACGCTGGCGCCGCTGACGATCGATCCAGCTCGAGGTTTTCCACGCGAGTGCCCACAAGCTTGAAGGTCGAAGACACTCTTCTTAACTCGCGGATTAGGTCGCCGCAATGGGATAGCCCCTTTATATATATATATATATATATATATATATATATATATATATATAGAATACTGCATACATTTATTAATAGGTAATTTGCTGATAATATAAGGAATGATGAAAACTACCAGATGCTGTGCAGTGGCTTCAGAAATGTGATCCAGTGCAGGATTAAGATGGGGTATCAGTTGCGTAAACTTCATTCTTGCAGATGAGGATATAAGATATGGCAATTATATAAGGACCTAGAGCGGCCAGAGCCGGAATATTGTGTGAAAGTCTGGTCTCCCTAACATATACCCCCAAAAAAAAGGTTTACCAGATTGATTCCTGGCTTGGGTTTGGTCTCAGGAGGAATGATTGAGCAGACTGGACCTATAATGTCTGGAAGAATGAGAGACAATCTTATTGAAACATGCTGTCAAAAATCGGTAGGTGGCTTCACAGAGGGGATGGCAATTGTTCTGGCTGGGGTGTCTGGAATCACAGTCTGAAAATGAAGGGTTGGTTGTTTGGAACTGTGAGAGCACGTGTCTTCACCGTGAGACCTCAACGTGGTGTGGAGACTCGGACACTGGATATGTTCAATGCAGAGTTCAATAGTATTATTTCGAAATGATGTGGATCGGGGGATATAGGATTTATGCAGCAAAATGAAAGGAGTTAAAAGATCATCACATTGAATGGCACAATGGGCTAGATCAATGGCCTGCTCCTGCGTCCATTCCTTGCATCAGTCTGGCTTGTTATCAGTCCCAGCTACCTGCTCAGGCTGTTTTAATTTGTGTTCAAGTGAGTGCCAGATTGAGTGTTTATGAAACACTTTGCTTCATAATTATTTCCTGATACCAGATCTTGAACTATCCAAAGCTATTAATTTTCACCAATCACACACAGTTATGTCATGGAGATCATATAACAAACGTACAAATATTATTGTTGAAAAATACAGACAGTTTTTTCCATTGTTTTTCTCAGTGGGAAACAAGAATCTGTCGCTAAGTAATAATGTTCTGCTTTTCTATTGCCATTCCTGTGTCTGAAGCCGCCTGTGGTTGGATGTGGCCAGCAATTCTCCTCTGAGGTTTCCATCTACGTGACTTAGAAGTACAACAGTGATCCAGGCTGGTCATGTGGACCATCGCTTGGGTCTGGTGCTAGTATAGCGGTTCTCAATCCTGTGACACCCCCCCCAACCAGAAGGACATGGTAATCATGTGCTCGGACCATGACCTTCATGAGCTTCCGCTGATCTCCCACACTGTCCTCCCTTAATATAAGAATCAGGAGCAAGACCAGGCCATCGTCCCACTCCATTATTTATCGAGATATCATATGAGGAAAGATTGAAAAGACTAGGCTTGTACTCACTGGAGTTTAGAAGGATGAGGGGGTATCTTATAGAAACATATAACATTATAAAAGGACTGGACAAGCTAGATGCAGGAAAAACTTTCCCAATGTTGGGCGAGTCCAGAACCAGGGGCCACAGTCTCAGAATAAAGGAGAGGTCATTTAAGACTGAGGTGAGAAAAAACATTTTCTCCCAGAGAGTTGTGAATTTATGGAATTCCCATTCCACAGAGGGCAGTGGAGGCCAAATCACTGGATGGATTTAAGAGAGAGTTAGATAGAGCTCTAGGGGCTAGTGGAGTGAAGGGATATGGGGAGAAGGCAGGCACGGGTTATTGATAGGGGCCGATCAGCCATGATCACAATGAATGGCGGTGCTGGCTCGAAGGGCCGAATAGCCTCCTCCTGCACCTATTTTCTATGTTTCTATGAGATCTAGGCTAATCACCTCCCAGTACATCCAGCATGTAGACTTTGGACTTGCCTTTTTTTGTAAACTGTGCCAAATTATGGTGACCTGTGCAAGCATTTCACTGTGCTGTGTATACATGACAACAAAGAACCATTGTATTCTAATGGATATTGTTCTGTCACTGCAGTTTTATACATAGTGGTCTGGATACCAAGTTTGGAATTTTCCTCCCTAAGCCTTATGCCACAACACTCCTCTCTCATCCTCTAAAACCTACCTATGCTTTGAAGGTTTGGTATCAAAAGGAAGACATGATTGTAGTGGTTTGGTATTCAACTCCTTAAGCATTTAAAATGCCTTGACCATTTGTGTTGGCAAGGCCAATGTTGTCCAGATCTGACCCTGTTAACATTTAACTTTGAACAATCTCGACGCCTCACACCTTTACAGAAACCGTGCTAATCCTGTTAGTTGAAATTCCCAAACTCTACTTCAAAGCTTCAACCTTCCTTTCAAATATTAGTCTCCTTCAGACACTCACATGGTCTTTATAAACAAGTGTTCTAGTTCAAATTGGTACAAAGGCTCTGAAATCTGCAATAATTCTAAAGGTTACTGCTATTTCCTAAGACATTTTACATAACGATGTTCTTTGAAAGAGCTCCAAACACATTCAACAGAAGTTATATTATTTATGTTTTCTCAGAGACACTTTAAACATTTGGTTTATGAGCTCTTGGATTTTATAATTGAATCCAAATGATACAAGCCTAGGTTAAAACACACCACAGCATGTGAGCAGGAATAGAATAAATATGACCAATGAAATTCCCAGGGGTTTTACAGCTGAAATGGTTACTTTATTTTTAAAGATTTCAAATATTCATTGGAAAATGAAGTAAAGATATTTAAGAGCAATCAATGACAATTCAGAAAGATGGCAACTTAAACAAGGTGTTGTTAAAAGTAATGGCAAGCACTGAAAGTTAATTTCCATCTTCCCATTCCCATCAGTTTTCAGGGCATCACATCTTCTCCAGCAGGGCAGAGGATAAACAAACAGCCTTCTTGGGACTTCAAAACTAAAAGGTCACTCTGGAGTTTATAACAACCTGTTCTTGCTGAAATGGCAGATGATCAGATTTTGTCAGATTAGCGCATGTGGGTCATCCAATGTTTCCTGCTAATGTCCTGCATCGGCCCCATTTCCCCACGAATCCCTTAAGATCAAAGAAGTACGACATCTGACGAGCCTACCCAGATTCTCCACAACATTCTTGGGAAGCACATCCAAAGATTCACTCCAGTCTGGGTGAAGAGGTTTCATCCCATCTCAGTCAAGGATGGCCAAATACTCATTCTGATCTATATCCCACTGTATCTTCTGATAGCCATCCTCGCTGTCTGAAACTCCTGCATAAGCAAACTTACTCACCAATCCATCTACAGTATATTCTCTACATTCACGTCTACATCATTTAGGTCATAGACACAAAATGCTGGAGTAACTCAGCGGGACTCAAAATGCAGGAATAACTCAGTGGAACAGGCAGCATCTCTGGATAGGAATAGGTGATGCTTCGGGTAAAGACCCTTCTTCAGACTCGACCCGAAACGTCACCCACTTCTTCTATATATACTTTTCCCACATTTTAGTACATTACAGTCTTATTCTAAAATTGATTACAGTCATTTTTTTAATCATCAAACTACACACAATATCTCATAATATAAAAGTGAAAACAGGTGTTTAGAAATTTTTGCAAAGTAATTGAAAAGAAATAACTGAAATATCACATTTACATAAGAATTCAGACCCTTTGCTGTGACTCTCAAAATTGAGCTTCGGTGCATCCTGTTTCCATTGATTATCCTTGAGATGTTTCTACAACTTGATTGGAGTCCACAAGTAGTAAATTAAATTGATTGTACATGATTTGGAAAGGCACACACCTGTCTATATATGGTCCCACAGTTAACTGTGCATGTCAGAGCAAAAACCAAGCCATGAAGCCGAAGGGATTGTCTGTAGACCTCCGAGACAGGATTGTGTTGAGACACAGATCTGGGGAAGGGTAAAAAACAATTTTTGCAGCATTGCAGGTCCCGAAGAGCACAGTGGCCTCCGTCATTCTTAAATAGAAGAACTTTGGAACAACCAGGACTCTTCATAGAGCTGGCCACCTGGCCAAACTGAGCAATCGGGGAGAAGGGCCTTGGTCAGGGAGGTGACCAAGAACCCGATGGTCACTCTGACAGAGCTCCAGAGTTCCTCTGTGGAGATGGGAGAAACTTCCAGAAGGACAACTATATCTGCAGCACTCCACCAATCAGGCCTTTATTGTAGAGTGGCCAGACAGAAGCCACTCCTCAGTAAAAGGCACATGGCAGCCCGCTTGGAGTTTGCCAAAAGGCACCTAAACAAGATTCCCTGGCCTGATGAAACCAAGATTGAACTCTTTGGCCTGAATGCCAAGTGTCACGTCTGGAGGAAACCAGGCACCGCTCAACACCTGGCCAATACCATACCTACGGTGAAGCATGGTGGTGGCAGCATCATGCTGTGGGGATGTTTTTCAGCGGCAGGAACTGGGAGACTAGTCAGGGTCAAGGGAAAGATGAACTGAGCAAAGTACAGAAAGATCCTTGATGAAAACCTGCTCCAGAGCGTTCAGGACCTCAGACTGGGGCAGAGGTTCACCTTCCAACAGGACAACAACCCAAAGCTCACAGCCAAGACAACGCAGGAGTTGCTTTGTGACAAGTCTGTGAATGTCCTTAAGTGGCCCAGCCAGAGCCCGGACTTGAACCCGATCGAATATCTCTGGAGGGACCTGAAAATAGCTGTGCATCGACACTCCCCATCCAACCTGACAGAACTTGAGAGGATCTGCAGAGAAGAATGAGAGAAATTATCCAAACACAGGTGTGCCAAGCTTGTAGCGTCATACCCAAAAAGACTTGAGGCTGTAATCACTGCAAAAGGTGCCTCAATAAAGTCCTGAGTAAAGGGTCTGAATACTTATGTAAATGTGATATTACAGTTATTTATTTTTTATTATTTTGCAAAAATTTCTAAACACCTGTTTTCACTTTTTTATTGTGGGCTATTGTGTGTAGATTGCTGATAAAAAAAAATTAATTTAATCAATTTTAGAATAAGGCTGTAACGTAACTAAATGTGGAAAAAGTGAAGGGGTCTGAATACTTTCTCAATGCACTATATATATATATATATACACACACATATATATACACACACACATACATATACACACACAATATATATATATATATATATATATATATATATATATATATATATATATATATATATATATATATATACACGCACACACACAATACACACTATATATATATTAGACTAAGTGGGACCTGTTGGGTCCCATGTCCCCCGACGCAATATTCCACTTCTCCACCAATTCCAATATTGATTGTCAGTAGGGTGTTGCTTTCTGGAGTGCTAGCATGGGTGTTGTGGGCCAAAGGGACTGGTTTCCAGAGGGCTAGTATGGACATTGTGGGCTGGCAGCTCAGTCACTCAGGCCTGGAGAGCTGGCAGCTCAGTCATTCAAGCCTGGTTGGCTGGCAGCTCAGTCACTCATGCCTGGTGGGCTGACAGCTCAGAAACTGCCAGAAGTTCTGCCAAAAACAGGTGAAAGACTGTGGGAGAGAAGGGGGAGAATCAATTTTAGACATTTTTCATCTTTTTCTGCAGATCACAGCAATGAAGGAGGAAAGTCTATCCTGGCCTGGATCTCACAGGGAGCAAATGAAGTGAGGGAGAAAAATACTGGGGTGAGGTTTAATACTTGCAGGGGGAATACTTACTGCTAGTACAGACAGGCCCGATGGGCCGAAGAGGTACTTTTAAAAAAAAACCTGAACGAAATCTCAGTGAAAAGCACTTTTTCTAGACTTTTCCTGGCCTGGCATGGGCCTTTTGGGCCAAAATGCTCCTCCTGGGCAAATACGGGCATTTGGAGCAAAAGGGACTGGTTTCTCAGCTAATAGGGGCCTTATAAGTCCCTATTAGTTGTGAAATTAGTTGTTTCAGGCAGGCCAAAGAACTCATTTCATTTCATTTCCAATTGCATTGCCGTTTCAAGCACAGGGCAGGCCGAACAGCTCATTGTATTTTCATTTCACTTCCATTGCCATTGCAGTTTCAAGCACAGACCAGGCCAAGCCAAACAGCTGATTGCATTTGCACTTAATTTCCATGCCATTGCACTTTCAAGCACAGGGCAGGCTCAAGCCAAACAACTGATTGCATTTTCACTACATTTCCATTGCCATTGCACTTTCAAGCACATGACAGGCTCAAGCCAAACAGCTCATTGCATTTTCACTTCATTTCCATTGCCATTGCAGTTTCAAGCACAGGGCAAGGGCCAAGCCAAACAGCTCATTTCATTTTCATTAAGGGCTAACAAATCATTTATTTCAAGTACATTGCATACTCACAGTGTTCTGTAGTTTCCCAGCTCAGACAGAGAGTCGTGCCATCTTGCAGACAGACTGAGTCATGCCCACACTTCTGGGTTTTATAGTCCCTCCCCCCCTCCCACCGGAAGGGGCATGGCCTTCATGGCGGTGATTGACAGGAGAGAGAATCTCAAGATTTTTTAAACACTAATAAGTCAGCCATTCGAAGGGCCGAATGGCCTACTCCTGCACCTATTTTCTATGTTTCTATGTCTTTTATTCTTCATCGATGGGAAAAATCCTCGGGGCCTGCGCAGCGGAGGAAGACTCTGAGTAAGATGGCCAAAAAATCACAGCCATATGTGGTAACATTTTTTCTAAAATCAAAGCACAGTGCAAACAGGACGTGGTCAAGATGAGACTTTTAATTATACAGATATACACACACACACACACACACACACACACACACACACATGTATACATATATATACATATATACACATATATGTATACCATCAGTTCGTAGTTTCTGCTTTTGTGTGTATTGAGTCTATGTGCATGTGATGCTGTTTACAAGATTTTCATCATGCCTGAACCTCACCATACTTGAGCATAAGATCAATTTGCCTTGATTCTGAACTCAAGAGACCATCGGCCTAGTGAGCATAATCTCTCCTTACTGGACAAACAACCCATCCCAGGATTCAACCTGATGACCCTTTGTTGCACTCCCTCTATCACAAAAACATTCTTTTTTTAAGCGAAGAGATCAGACCTGTACATTACATGTCAATTCTAATCTCACCAGGGCTGTATGTAATTGCAGTGAGAGATAGCTCTCATCAGAATTCAGAATTAGCTCTGCAATTTAAGATCAGTGGAGCCTCTGTGATAGACACAAAATGCTGGAGTAACTCAACGGGACAGGCAGCATCTTGGAACACCTTTCTAATTAACAGGCTTCACTAGGGTTTCTGAAAACGTTTAAGGTCGGGGAAAATAAAAACTCTGGCAATTCTCCCAGTGACTGGGTTTGGAATGATTTGCAAGGAATGGATTTGGAAAGAGGGAGTGAATGAACTATTTTGATCTTCAGGACTACCTGTACAGAATTAGCGGGCACAAGTCATCCTTGCTGTTATGTTCTGTGATTCTGGAAGAACATCTTGGAAATAATGCTGAATTATTTGCTTTGTTAGCTTGCTACTGCAACTTTCTCCACTCCATTTTCTCCAACTGTCTCCAGTAGACGTTGACTAATGGATCTTGTGTTCTAATTTCTACAGGCAAAGAAGGTTATTAATGCCTGCATTGTTTATGCAACGTGAGAGACCTTGTGCAGAAAAAAACGACATCATTTACAAGCCATATTTCTAAGGCTAAATGTAGAGGAGTGGGGTTCACAACCTAGCAAACATTGCAAGTGGTCTTATCATAAGCTAACTGCTGTCAGCTCCAATATTGCAGGGCAGGTCACCTGCCAGAGTGTATTGGGAGACGGTGGGAGGGAGAGATTGCTAATTCCATAATAAAAGACCTTCATAAACTCCGACAATCTGCACATTTTTCTGATAAGTGTCCCCACACAAAAACAATATCACATTTTTAATGTTTAATTTTCTTTATAAATAAGTTACAGTACAACAATTTGTACATCAAAGTGATTCATTCAGTTGATAAGACCCGGGTATTGCTGGCATTTGCTTTGATGTACAACAGAAGCATAGTTTTGTGCTCAGGACAAAATTAATGATCAGCCATTCTCAACAGGCAAACAAACCAACAATCTTTCCAGTAATTTTATTCCTATTTAACCTTTTCTTGCATCTTGCTGTTGGGAAGATTAAATGGCTATGCATATGAACTTCAGCATCATCTTCTTGGTATTGTTCAGTGATCAGTTGACGTTAGATATATTTCCGTGCTACCTCAGCACTTCTTCCTTGAAGCGGCAAACCTAACAGGTCTGATGAGAATTAGTAAGTAAAAAGCATGATTTGACTCAGCTTTTCTCTGTGGTAGCTCTGTGTCTAATTACTTTGGTTGCATGCTCTTTAAATGGTTTCATGGGTACTTACTCCCCTCAGACATAGCACTGACATGATGGAATGTGTAAGTACAATAATCAGATCATTCAGGAAAATTAGAACTAAGCACAAAAAAGGCTGGGAATCACTTATCATGGAAATCATGGGCAAGGATGATTGTGTTATTACAAGCAGAAATATGACAATTGGCCTTGTGAATGGCTTCTGGGCATTTTGCATAGCTTCTCCTGACTGTTCCATTCTCCTGCTCTTTGCTCATAGCTCTGATAATGTTAGAGTCATAGAGTGGAAACAGGCCCTTCGGCCCAACTTGCCCACATCGACCAACATGCCCCATCTGCACTAGTCCCACCTGCCTGCATTTGGCCCATATCCCCGTCCTATCCATGTACCTGTCCAATTGCTTCCTAAACATCGCAATAGTCCCTGCCTCAACTACCTCCTCTGGCAGCTCGTTCCATCCCTCGGAATCCTACAAAAATCCTTCTCCCTTCACCTTAAACTGATGCCCTCTGGTTCTCGATTCCAATCCTCTTTGTAAAACCATGGTTGAATCTGCACCCATTCCACTTCCAGTAAGAGCATTAAAACTCACAAATTGGATCAGTGTGCACTTTCTGGTTCTGTGACCTCTTCACCGATTAGAACAACTTCTCTCAACTTAACCTGTCTGATCCTGACATGATCATGAACACCTATCAAACTTCCCCTTAAGTTTCCCAGCACCATCATTTTTCTTTTTCTTTTCACTGAAGTTCCTCATCCCTGAAACCATTGTTTCTGTGTCCCCCAGTCAGATCCTTGCTTTTGCCACTGCTCACAAAGCCCACATTGAGTTCATGAAAACATAGGCCATTAATTTCCTTGAAGCTGCCCCAATTCTGGCACTGTGCGTGTGTTGGAATTATGGCAAGAGAGATGCATTCCATGCTGCACCTGTGCCGAAGTCTGGCAGTTTGTCCAAGGAATTTCCTGCCCATTGATTGTCAAACGGAGCCTCAGGGAGGCCAATGAACAATTGTAATCGTGTTTAACATTGCAATGTTTGATGCCTGTGTTAGGATAAGTGGTAGAATATGGGGGGAATTGAGTAAAAAGTAGCATTGATGTAAATGATTGACATGATGAAGTAGGTGCGAGGGACTGTACGTCTTTAAAAATCTTTCTACCTCTCCAAAGACTTGCAGATCCGTAGGTTAGTTGGCCATTGTAAGTTGCTCCTAGTGTGTAGGGAGTGGATGGGAGAGTGGGATACCAGAACTAGTGTGAACAGGGGATCAATACTTGGAGTGGTCTCAGTAGGCCGAAGGGCCTGTTTCCATACTGTATCTTTCTATCAATCACTAAATCAATCAATCAATCAATTAATCAATCTATATAATGGTATTGATCAAAGATCTCAAGCATGACAGAGGAATTATCAACTGATATACATCAATAGTTTATTGATCTACAATTCTCCCCCTCCCAATCCCACATCACTGCCTTTCCTGATCTCCCTGGGGATCTGTGGATTACATTTAAAACATTTTTTTTTAAATTTTTATTTCAAAATAGACTTTATTCAGGTGATAAATATATACAATACATGAACCGTGCAGGCCCATCCTTCACAACACCGGGGACTGGTAGAACCTCAGCAGGTAGTGACACTTAGTGCCTACGTGCCTTGGCTCTACACTCCGCCTGATGAAGCCACACATGAAGGTGGCCATCAGGGTGAGGGCGACGTTGGGCACACTTTAACCTCTGTTGTCTGCTGACTTGTGCATTGTGGCCCAGTCGCACCTGGTCTATCCTCGACCCCCAGATGAACTGGAAGTCGGCCCGGGTGATCTCCGTGGCGTAGGAGGGAGGGACAGGCCACACTTGCGCCAAGTACAGCAGCCCCGAGAGCTCCTCAGACCTGATGAACACATTTTTTCCCGTTATGGAGAGGGAGTGTTACTTCCACAGCTCCAGCTTCTTCCCCACCTTGGCTATCCGCTCCAGCCAATTTCTGTCACACGCCTCAGCCCCCCCCGAACCAGATCCCCAGCAACTTCAAGAAGACAGGCTTGATGGTGAAGGGGACGGAAGATCAGTCGGGCCAGTTGCCAAAGAGCATGGCCTCGCTCTTCCTGCGGTTCACCCTGGCTCCCGTGGCCGACTCAAACTGGTCGCTGATCTGATCAATCTGGGGACTGACCCTGGATCCTAGCAGAAGACGGTGACATCGTCCATGTACAGGGTGGTTTTGACCTGAGTGCCCCCACTGCCTGGCAATGTCACTCCTCTTATGCTAGCATCCTTCCTGATGGACTCGGCAAAAGGTTCAATACAGCAGACGAACAAGACAGAGGAGGGAGGGCAACCCTGCCTGACTCCAGACCTGATGGGGAAGCTGTCTGATTCCCACCCATTGATTCAGACTGCACTACAGACATCGGGTGTAGAGCAGTTTGATCCAATTTCAGATTCCCTCCCAAAAAAGTCAATTTTGGAGAGCACATCCCTCATGTACGTGTGCGATATCTTGTCAAAGGCCTTTTCCTGGTGCAAGCTGACTAGGCAGACCGTCTGTCCTGCACAGAGGCAATGGTATCTCTCAGCAGCGCCAGACTGTCTGAGATTTTCCTGCCAGGTACAGCACAGGTTTGTTCAGGGTGGATCACCTGTCCCAAAGCAGACTTGACCTGATTGGCGATGGCCTCAGACAGGATCTTGTAATCGACATTCAACAATGTGATGGGTCTCCAATTCCTTATATCCTTCATCCCCCCTTCTGCTTGTAGATTAGGGTGATGCTGCCCTTTCTCATGGAGTCTGACGTGGAAGTTAAATGTGAAGTTGTTCACCCCAGAGAACGTTGAGGAGCTAAAGAGGGACTACGCATGTTGGAGAACGATGAAGCCCCTCTTTGACTGCCCGACACACTGGTGGGAAGCAACCAAGGAGAACATTAAGAGGTTCTTCATATTTAAAGGGGTTCAGAGAGCAAGACAGAGTCAGAGGGAATTGAGTCAACTCCGGACAGATTTGCAGCAACTGCTCCTTCTGCAGTTGAGAGGGGTGGATGCGGGGGAGGAACTGAGAGAGGTGAAGGACCAGCAAGCTCGGCTCTTTACCTCTGAATCCTCCAAGTTCATCTTCCGATCCAGGGAGCAGGATGAGACCTGCTCACGTTTCTTCTTCCATAAGGTTCACAGGGGGAGCTTTGTGATGAACAGCCTTAGGGAGGAGGACGGCTCGGTAGCATCCTTGCAGGCGGATATGCTGAGGATCTGCAAATCCTTTTACACGGATTTGTATGACAAAAAGGTCACAGACAGCACCGCCTCCCAGAACTTCCTGTCCTCTATCACGGAGGTCTTGGGAGACGGCAAGCGGGAGAGTCTGGACCAACCACTGACCCTAGAGGAGCTGACTGGCTCATCCGTTCCGAGTAAAACTCCCGGAAGTGATGGCTTACCGGCCGAGTTGTATTCGGCTCTGTGGGACTGGGTGGGCCCGGACCTGCTGGAAGTGTACAATGACATGCTTCTAGTGGACCTGTGGATCAATGCCTAAATGTTTCTCATCGGGAGAAATAAGATCTTCAGGATAGAATTATCAACTTACATCTTTAGAGCAGATTCTGCACACCACTGATCAAGGATGGTCATAGTCGATCTCTGATGTGACCTCTTCCCTTGTCGACCCCCAAGACTTCAGAAGATCAAGGGCTTGGAGCATATCCCAAAGACCTGTGGGTTTGTATCTGTAATTGGTATCTGTGAAAGAAAAAATTCCCCTGATGTGTAGGAATAGGAATACTTTATTGTCACATGTGACTAGGCACAGTGAAATTCTTTGCTTGTATACACAATTTATACAAATAGCAGCCACCTATGGCACTGACAAAGTTACAGAACACGCCGGCCCCCCCTTTTGTTCCCCCTCTCCCCCCCCCCCCCCCCCCCCCATTGTCCATTGTTCTCCCCCCCCCCCCACCTCCATGCCGGGTCCTCCATTGTTCTTCCCCTCCCCCCTCACGGTGATCCTCCACGCTGAATGAACAAGTAGATCTGGAGTGAACTGAAGGGCCTGTTTCCATGCTGTATCTCTCTAAACTTTAAACCAAACAGAGTGTTTAATTGTCAAATGTATCAACACCAGGACAATGAAATTCTTACTTGTTGCAGTTTAACAGGTCCGTAAACGCAAAAACACACGGATAAATATATAAAAATCAACAATACAATAAATGAACAACCATAATATTAGGTACTCATAATGATGCAAAACCAAACGCCATAGTGCAACCATAGACACAGTTCACAGTAGGCAGATAAATGGATCGATGGAGGGAAAGAGATCAAATTTCCTTTAAATAAATGTGAAGTGGATTTTATTTTATCTCAGTAAATCCGTGACATACTAAGGCAGTCCATGTTCGGAATGCTCCTTTATATCCTCTTCCACTCATCAGGGGGATCAAGAGCACAATAACTGTATTTAATGTTCTCTACTGCACAATGGTTGAGTGTCGTGATTTGCAGCATATGATCTGCACTTCAATAGATCATTTTGTCCAATCACAAAAAGATGCATTTGAGGTAGCCCACAGGACAAGACATCAGATCAAATCCATTATATATGGATGTAATACCGAGCAGACTTTGTTACAGTTCTGAACAAACCAGGTTTTGTTCCTGGTTGGTATGGTCAGACATTTTCACTCTGAGGCCATTAACCACTTCAAGGTTTCTTATGAAGTTAGTTATGATTCTGACCAGCTCTGGAATGACAGAGAAGCTGCAGAACTAACTCTACAAAAATGCATGACGTTTATTGCATAGTTGAATTGGGGGCTTTCCTGTGCAATAAAAAGGCTGCTTCGAACAAAGGAATTTTTGTTAATTTTTAGAATGCTTGGAGCAACTTCATTCAAGCTTATGTTTCTGCAAATGTATATCAAAGAGCGATATTCTCCTGTTAACGATGGTGACGCTCAGACATAGGATGCAGCCGACAAGCAGAATTCCTCAGATGGCAATGTACTGATCCCTGTAGAACAAGGAGGAGGCAGTACCGCCGAGGACATGAAGGACATTTTTGTTAGTCCAAAGTTGGAAGCCCAGATTCAAAGAAAAAGATTTGTAGCTCAGCTGACAAAATAAGTAGAGGGATGTAATTGAGAAAAATGCAGAGGCATTATCATTAACTTTGAGCATGTGTGCATGTGTCTATGTTCATGTGTTAGTTTTTTTGTGTCGGTGGTATGTATGTGTGTGTTACTGAAGACTGTATCCGACAAAATACAAAAAGGTACTTTCACAAGCTTGTATCAAATTCCACTCTGCCAGTTTAATCGAGATGTTATCCATTTAAATTAAATTGTTTAAGATCGATTTCAAAATATCAAAGGAAGGAATTTGGAACAAGTATGCTAGACATTTGTACAATAAGATTGCTAACAGTTAGTCCTGAATCTTGATATTCCAAATTTGGAATCTGAGTTAAGACTGGGACCTCTTGTACTGTGGCCAGAGTACAGTGCCCATGTGTGGTGGGGCTGCCTCGGGTTATTCCAGTTCTTTGTACAAAGGCCAGCTTGCAATCATTTGCCCTTCAGATACAGGGAAATATGACTTAAAATCCACCAGAGCCCAAGAGAGGCAACCAGATTCTTCAATCCCATTCTGGTACATTTATCCCGAGAAGGATTGTGCAAAAGTTTAATCCGATAAAACACAGAGGTTTAACGGATTTGAAAATATAAAGAATAATGACAATGTTAACGTGACTCAGAGACAGCTAACCTTACATGACCTGCCAGTTGCAAAGACTCTCATCTCTGAGACAGAGCTTAAAGGTCTAAGCATTGACCCCTGACGTGGGCCTGGGGTTCAGACCCAGTGCAGTGATTTTTTCTGAAGTGTGGGGCTTAATTGTGACACAGTTCACACACACGCCCCAGGCAACTACTGTCGAAGACAATGAATCGACAAATAATCATAAAAAACGGATATAAATTAAGATTGTATTGTATTAATAGGCAAAAGGCAGCAGTTAATGTTAATTCAATGAGAATTTTAACATCATTGTATAGTCTAACACATTCCTGAAAATCCAATCTTGTGCTCATGCTGTTGCTGTTCTTCCTGAGGTCACCACCACCCGCTGTTACCCTCTTATACAAATTGAATTAGTATTAAAAAATCTCAAACGCCTGCTGTTCCAGGACTCTCAGTACATGCAGCAGTGAGGGCAAATACTTACAAACTTTAAGACTGAAAAGTCACTTTCTTTCTAACTCGTGATGGGGCCATCGAACAAAACAAGAACTTGCACTTCCATTCCCAATGTAGGCAATTAACCGGACTCCAGTGAGATACTCGTTTCCATTGAGAAGCATCAATTTAATCAGCCCCACAATAGACTGGTCTACACTCTATCAGAGAAGAGTGCAGTATGTTAGCGCACACTCACAGTTGATTAATGAATATCAAATATTGTTAAAATGCAAATTTGATTCAAAACACTGCTTTGAAATTTTCGTCCTAGTGTTGAAAATTAAAATTATTTTATCCCTATCCTAGCTTGCTGTTATAACAACTTCATTCCTCAGTCCAAGCCCTGGAGTCCTCGTTTACTCCTGCCTTATCTCTATACAAACTTAACCTATCCAGACCTCCAGGAACATTACAGGAACAATTTCCTGAGGAAGGAGGGTGTTTGAATGTTCCTAGAGGTCTGGATTGCTTAACTTTGTCTGGAGATAAGGCATGGGTCACTGAGGCCTTTAGACTTTTGATGGCCAAGTGGAGCTAGAGATGAAATATCAGAGTTAGTTTGTCACATTCAGATGCAATTGTTTCTTCTGTTGTTGTGATACTTGATGTAACACAATCTAAGAGCAGAATGAATATCCGTGGTCTTTTTCCACATCTCTTTTAATATATTGGCTGTTAAAAAGCTCTTGCCTTTCACTGTCTCTGAATGGATAATCTGACATTCAACAAACCCGCTGATTCCCTGTTGTGTTGGTGAATGGACCGTCATTGCACTGTCATGGGCAATGTTGCAGCACCTTGCTATTTTGTTAATGGAACTTTAAATAGATTAGTAATAACATAGAACTGTACAGCACAGGAAATGGGCCCTTTGGCCCACGAAATATGTGCCAAACACGATGTCGTTAAATTACTCTCTCTACTCCCTACACTTCTATGTCCATGTCTAAAAGCCTCTTAAAAGCCACCATCGTATCTGCCTCCTACACCGCCCCAGGCAATGTGTTCCAAGCTCCCATGACTCTGTAAAAACAACTAGCCCCACACATCTTCATTGCACCTTCACCATCTCATTTTATAGCTATGCCCTCTAGTATTGGACATTTCCACCCTGGGTAAAAGGTACTGACTGCCTACCCTGTCTATGCCTCTCATCATTTTATATACTTCTATCTATCGAGTCCCCCCCTCAACCTCTGGTCGCTGATCATGGTTATAATTCAAAATGCAAAGGCAATGGATCTCACATTGGAACCTATCCAGTACAATCGTTAAATCTATGAAGGTATAATACTACTCCAACTTCCTTCTTTGTGTGCTGCAAACAACCCAATAATTCTCCTTGATTTGATTATGCGTCTGTGAACCACATTGGGAATTATGTCTATCCAGTTCTTCTCGCTCACTCAGATCAGGTGATCTGGGCCTTGAACCTCAGTCTGTGTATAATTACTCTACCTGACCCTGCTTCCCTTCGCATTTGCATTCTACGATGCTGTCAGGTGAACCCTGAGAGCAGTGTGCCACCTAGTAAACCATTTTGCAAATTCAATTTTATTTTGGATCAGCCACCATTTTCAATCTCCCCAATGAACTCTGCAATCTGTGACCCAGTGACCATCAATCCTGAATTTCCAGCATTTGCAGTTCCTTCTTAAACACCATCAATCCTGATACAGATATACAAATTAATTCAACTTGAATATGAGCCATTTCTTTTAAAAATAACTTTTATACCTAGTTTTACCGAGCTAAGTATGTTTCCCCCCTAAACATGCCCAGTTTAGACTTTGTTCAAAGTTTTCAAAGGCATGATAAAAATCACTATAAAATTAAATCACACTTTGATTTATAACCATAAAGAATTAAAATCTGTGTGTGGATGATAAATCATTGATGAACACGTCAGGTGGGCATTTCAACTATCCATGATTCTGGCATGATAACTATCCATAATTGATTTAAGTGTGGAATAAGTTGTGTTTGTGCAGTCCGTTCATGATCTTTGTAATGTAACCTGGATCTAAAAATGACCAGCAAATTGTGAAATTCCCAATTGGCCATGCTGAGAATTTGGCTTTTAGGAAAGAATCCTATTGTTCAATTAACCTCCCTTTTACCCCCCCCCCCCCCCCCCCCCCCCCCCAAAAGACTCCTGAAGCATCTGGAGCCCCAGAGCACAGAGCACGACAAAAAAGTATTGTCAAAGAACGGCAAAAAGATATAAAGAAACCATGCGTCCAAATTGCCATTTGAGCTCCTGAATGAAGAGCCTGGGGTCTGTGGGACTGAAGTGCATTTCTGTTCATAATGTCCCCAATTACAAGAAGCGTCCGACACCCTTACAACTTCAGACTTCATAAAAACTGATCAAAAGGGAGAGAATTCATGAAAGACGGTTCCCTGCAAAGTTAAAAGTTGATGGTCTTTCCCTCTTGGTTTGACAGAATTTCATGGTACAAAGGTTTAGAGTGCAGACATAAATCATGAGCCAGCTAAGTACTATGGAAACTCGGACGATCAGGGTAGCTGGGTGCACGAATGTATCAAGTCATCAACAATTTTACACAACACTTGGTGAACATTTGAAAATATGGCACACAAAGTAATTTAAGTCCAACGATCTCCTTGGAGTGGAAAATGACTGTTGTGACCAACACCATTTAAGAACAACTCTGCCACCCACACTTACCAAGAAGACATTGATGAGCATTTAAGTGAAACCTATTGGATTTCATCTGGGAACAGTACAAAGATGACTGGTTCTCTGAATAGTTGAGATTTCAGAGATTTTCGTGTCTGAACTGGCTGTACATCTGGCTTGAAGTTATCCTGTTACCTTAGCAACGGGATTTTGTAGCAAATATGAACAATAAGAGGCAGTTCACCACAAAACTAAAATGCCCGGGCAACATTTATTGATAATGCCTATTTCTTCATTGTCAGAACATTTTTCCTTTGAACGTTCTTCAATTACGTTGATTCTGGGAATATTATCAACATAAATATTGTTTTTCAAGGAATTAAATAAATAATTTTACAAATTAATCTAATAAAACATGACTGGACAGTTCTTGTTACATTGCAATCTTATCTGTATGTTGTTGTAGTAACACCCAGTCACATCTTTAATTCAATTCTGTCCTTGTGTTTGTTTGAGAAACCACAGAAGTTGAACTTGAAATTGATTTATGATAAGAAACACAGAAGCAACCAAGAAGTCCGCCCTTTAAACCAATGTACAGTATATGCCAGGTGTATTATTACTATTTCTTTTTTATCATAACTGCATTGTTAATCTCTGGATTGTAGGGGGTCACATCGGATTCCCAGCAGAGAAACATCCATTCGGCCCAATAGTTCCTGCTGGGTCATACGTCACTCACTTCGATTGATAATCAATAAATTCTCCATTCTATCAACTCTGTTTACCTGCAAATCCATCTACACTCTTCACCTTAATTATTCCTGCTGGGAGCTTGGCCCACATTCTAATTTGGGTAAAAATGTTCTCCCTAAATGAGCTGCAAGATGAGTTTAGATACAATTACAATGTTTAAAGATATTTGGACAGGTACTTGTATAGAAAAGCCCCCTTAATGGATTAGATATTGCTACAGCTAGTGGGCAAATTGATACGATTGTATGAATTTTCAACTTAATAATAAATAACAATTTTATATTTCTAATTCTTACTTTTAAAAAAAAGCCCTCTAGCACACCAAGTAACATCTTAGCACTGAGGGTATTTGGGGCATTGTTGTGTGAGACATTGTAACATGTTCATTTGAACTTCACTTCACGTTCAATGCCTTTAGCAGACCTGAACTTCAGAAAGGGAATTAGTTGCACATGGGTTAATTCATTGGTCGTTTTGCGCAGATAGCAGCATATGAATCTCCACTGCTTGGTCTCTGCTGCAGTGCAAAAACCAGACCAGGCATTATATTTATTTAACTTCTAGAATCTAAAAGCCCTTTCTACTGACTTAGATGCACCCAATGGCAATAAAGAAAGCAAACTCAATGCTTGCATTTATTTCAAGAGGGCTTGCATTCAAAAACAGGGATGTAATGTTGAGGCCCTATAAGGCGCTGTTAAGGCCACATTTGAAATATTGTGAGCAATGTTGAGCAACATATCTGAGGAAGGATGTGCTGGCTCTGGAGAGGGTCCAGATGAGGTTTACAAGAATGATGGAGACACAAGAAATTGCAGATTTTAGAATGAGTAGGTTAACCTATGATGAGCGTTTGTCGGCACTGGGCCTGTACTCGCTGGATTTTAGAAGAATGAGGGGGGACCTCTTTGAAACATACAGAATAGTGAAAGGCATGGATACAGTGGATGTGGAAAAGATGTTTCCACTAGTGGGAGAGTCTAGAACTAGAGGTCTTAGCCTCTGAATTAAAGGACATTCTTTTAGGAAGGAGATGAGGAGAAATTTCTCTGGTCAGAGGGTGGTGAATCTATGGAATTCTTTGCCACAGAAGGCTGTGGAGGCCTTGGTCAGTGGATATTTTTAAGGCTGAGGTAGATACATTATTGATACGTGCAGGTGTCAGAGGTTATGGGGAGAAGGCGGGAGAATCAGCAAAATCTGTTTGGAAAAATGAGATAATGGGAGCTATACATAAGATGCCTGAGTAACTAAGTGGGACAGGCAGCATCTCTGGAGAGAAGGAATGGGTGACGTTTCGAGTCAAGACCCTTCTTCAGACCTGAAGGGTCTCGACCCAAAACGTCACCCATTCCTTCTTGCCAGAGATGCTCCTTGTCTCGCTGAGTTACTCCAGCATTTTGGGTCTATCTTTGGTGTAAACCAGCATCTACAGTTCCCTCCTACAAATAATGGGAGATATGTTTGGATTATGGAGACACAAGAAACTGCAGATTTTTAGAATCTTGAGCATCTTGAGAATCTTTTATAAATTCAGCAGGTCAGGCATTATCTGTGGAAAGAATTGACAGGCAATGATTTAGGTCGGGGCCCTTCTTCAGACTGATCGAGTAGGGGGGAGAAAGCTGGAAGGGGGGTGGGGAGGGCAAAGCCTGGCAAGTGAAAGATGATAGTGAAATTGATAGGGATAGATCTGAAAAGATGGAGCAATGCGTTTCAGAGGAGGGTTTGCAACACGAGAGAATTATCCTTGGGATTGCAGTTTGATCTTGAAACAATACACAGTTATGGCAGAGGAAGATATCCGTGACAGTGCTTTGTGTAGCACAGGTGGGTCCCACAATGAGTGGCTCAAAGCAAACGCCTTTCATATATGTTCAGATTACTGTTGATGAGTAAGGGCTTTATTGGAGACTGGACCATCAAAGGTGGAGGTGGAGTTTGGTTGATGGCTATAGAAAATGAAGACTGATGGGCTGCAGGGGAAACGTATAAGTGCAGCTTATTTGGAGTACAGAAACAGTTAGACAGGTACATGGATAGGACAGGCTTGGAGGATATGGGCCAAATGCAGGTGGGACTATTGTAGATGGGACATGTTGGCGGGTGTGGGCAAGTTGGGCTGAAGGGCCTGTTTGCACACTGTATGACTCTATAACTATGACTCTATGCAGCTCTGTGGGCTGGGAGAGGGTTTACATCAGGGTTGGGCTCAGACGGATGTGCTGAATGAAGGAGAATGAGGCTGCAGAGTGAAAGGAGGAAGTGATTAAGGTTGATTTTATTTATGACTGGGATTCAAAGTGGCAGTAGTGGCCAGCCGGTGACTTGACAATTCAACATGCTGGCTGTGAATACACAGAGCCTGGTACATTTTCCATTGAAGAACACCATGTATAGATTGGAGCATGTGGATAATTAAACAGCAATAAAAAGCTATTCAAAGCAGTATGGAGACTCAGTTTTACTGAGCAACAATGTGTTTGTTTAATTACTATTTCAGAAACTAAACTGTGGGAGGTTACAACCAGAAAGATTAAAAGTAGTGTGGGAGCCATGGAACAGTGCGATGGGGAAGAGACCGGGAACTTGTGAAACAGAAGCTGGAATCATAAGGGCAAGAAGTTCATCGGTGAAGAGAAGGGAGGAGGACAGCAATAAAGAGAGACACAAGGAAATGCAGATGCTGGAAACTTTAGTACAACACAAATTGCTGGTAAAACTCGACGGGTCAGGCAGCATCTGTGGAGGCAATGGACAGGTGACCTTTCAGGTTGTGACCATTCTTCAGCCTGATGGAGTGGGGGGGAAGGGAGGAGAAAGTTGGAAAAGAGAGGTGGGGGGGGGGGGGGGGGGGGGGGGTGCAAAGCCTGGTAAGTGATAGGTGGATACAACTGATGGAGGGAGGGGTGGGTTGGATCTGCAAAATTCAAGACTTACATTAGAATTCTCAGGAAATATTTTGCAATACCTGCCTTCTATCTTTTTCTCTCATTGCTGCATTTTGGAAATTATCCTGAAAAACTGCTTTTGGTGCAATTTTCCAAGGATTAGACAAAGCGATATCCACAGGCAGGAAGCAATAAATCTTTGAATCAGATTTAAATGCAGAGCATTATATTACATCTGCAAGTGGCTGGTGAAAGCTCTTTGGATGGCTTACACTGCACGAGTACAGGGAACAATGTGTCATGTGTAATGGTCGATCTGATTAATGTGGTCAATGAAAATAGATCATTTATTGTGTCCACTTTATCTTTCAGAAATGTTTTGTTGAGATTGAAAGCACCTGGAAATGGGAGCCGTGCTGAGATATAGACAGTAGCAGAAACAAGAGAGGGTGTCTGGTGTTCTGTCAACCAGACAATGATTTTTCTTTATTTTCCCTCTCAAACGTTCATTAGTATTGAACAAACTTGGTGTTTTGCTTTCAGGCCATGTTGCACCCTGTTCACAATGTTGCAATGCAAGATAAATTGATGTATATAAATAAAATGAAAGGCTATTCATAATCCTGACGTGTGTTTACACTAAGGCTATTTCACTGGAAGACCAATGTTTCATTGGTGCCGATGAATCATTGGAGATATTTAATGCAGATTAAAGATTTGTAACTTTTGAGCAATATACGAAGTTTGTTTATTTTACTGTTCGAGGTCCAATGAGGCTGTTGACAAAATTGGGGTTACATTTGGCCCTCACGTAAGCTTCCAAACCTGGGCATCAGTAGAGTGGCCTCCTTCTGCTCAGTATTATCACCAACTCAGTTCATTTATTGATTAAATATACATCAGTGCTATCATCAGGTGTGATCATTCCAATGTATTCTGCAGCAAACTCTACAACCCAAAACCCTGCAGCCCAATTGCTAATCTGGTCCATTCAGCTCACCATCACCCCCAAGAGCGGAACTCACTATCAAAACATGGAGGGGACGGGGGACACAATTTCTTGGTGGCCGCGCGCGCTCATGCGCACACTCACACACACGCGCGCGAGGCTTCGGAGGCTCAATGCAGTGCTAAATGCAGCTCAACTGTGCCTGTCTCACCGGGTTAACCAACAGCCCTGTCTGGACTGACGGGATACCAGCGCTGCTTCTCCGCGCTGGCCAATATTTCCTGCAAGCCCAGGCAGGTTAACCTTGTTAACCTGCGGGGATGTCCCCCACTTCTCACTACATGGGGAGGACGTGTCCCCTCTGCCCCCCCCCCCCCCCCCCCCGGTTTTTTCGCCCCCTGATCACCCCCTATGATCTGACTTCCACCATCACCTCATTAACCAACAGACCAATTGGAAAACGCAAGTTTCTCCATGGTCTTGGCTCTCTCCACCTCTCTCTTTTTTCCAAGTACCTAAGTTCCCTGTGCTATGCCAGAACTAATTCCTGACATTATCTCACCATCACTGATGGCCATTCCTTTTGCTAACAAGCACTGGAACTATAAATTAAATAATATTAAATACGTTTGTTGCTTTTACCCTCATTCAGTTGAATGAAGTTATGCTCTTGCACCAATCACCTCTTGGTATAAAGATGAGAGGTGAAATGTGAAGAGATTCCAGTTCCCTAACTCAGTCTACTTCTGCTCTGGGTTCAAAGCGTTGATATTCAGATCATTCCTGATCTCCCTCATTCAATGTTTAGGTACAGAGGTCCATCACGGGTTGGCACTTGCACTATACATAGCTGCTGCTTTTCAATCGAGTTGGTATCGAATGATCACTTTATACCAGCCATTATGTTAAAGATGCTATATAAATGCAAGTTGTTGTGAATGAAAATAGTTTTAGTAAGCAAAACAAAAATCGGATCATTCTACATTTCGTTCCATCAAATGTTTGAACTGGCGGTGTTTTTCATTGTGCTTTATGGCCAGTTGTGCAACAATTTTATTGAGCTGCCCTCCTCTGCCTTGAGAATCCATGAGCACACAACAAACAAGAAATAACATTGATTCATGCTTGTTGGAACTGGATGTCGATGCATGAGGACCACTAATGCACTTCACCAGAACATGATGTGTTGGCATTCGGCTGCCCTATTCCAGAAAGGGAAAGCAATTGAACTTGCCAGCCTGTGCATCTAGATAATGAACAAAAACTACACATCCTTCCAAAGATAGGGAGAAAATAACAAAGTTACTTGGCTCGCTCATTCATAATATATCTGCAGCTATTTCATGATCTCTTGTTGTGGGAAAGATTCTGCACAAGGTTTGAGACCAAGCTGCACAATTCCCCAACATAACTTGCAGAATGAAAAGATCACAGAGTGCATTTATACAACACTCAGCGAGTTACGAGGCATCACATTTTGCAAAACAGAATTGTTATTAATTAAATAGATCTGATATTGAATAAAATTTGACACTGACCTATACAAGGAGATATTGAGAAGACAAGCAAAAGCTTGGTCAGAGAGTTACGTCTACATGAATGTTTGCATAAAACCAACGTCTATAAAACCAGGGCAATCAGTTTGAAAAATGGTCCCGACCTGAAACGTCACCTATCCATTTCCCTAGGATGCTGCCTGACCTGCTGAGTTACTCCAGCATTTTGCATGTCTCCTCTGCAGAAACCAAATTGTCAATAAACTCTTCAATTAAATTTGGAATTTTACCAAGTCTTCCAGATTTTATACTCTCCAACTTACCCCATAATCAGCTTTAACTGGAAGTACAGGGGGAAAATATGTACCTTTCATTGACTATTAGATACGTGCAAAGCCCTTGGCAATTGAATGCTTTATTTCTGTGATAACTAGTGGCTGATTTTTATTCCATTCCTTTTGATTTCAAATGACTGTGAAGGGTTAAATAGAAACATAGAAAATAGGGGCAGGAGTAGGCCATTCAGCCCTTCGAGCCAGCACCACCATTCAATATGATCATGGCTGATCATCCAGAATCAGTACACTGTTCCTGCTTTCTCCCTATATCCCTTGATTCCGTTAGCCCTAAGAGCTATATCTAACTCTCTATTGAATGTTTGAAGATTGCTGGTAACAAGAAGTTTGAAGAGACAGCTAATTGTGGGTAAAAGCATTGTCAGAGTGGGCTATCCTAACACAAATTAGGATAGCTTGGTCTGAACCCTTGTTGAGTGACTGCTCCAAATGAGCAGATGCTTTACATGTCATGGTGACATGAGTGTAGAAATGACTACAGTCAAGATTTTGGCCTCAAAACCTTTCTCAAATGTGGCTGTCCACAGAAGTTCATCTCCCTTGTGTGTCTACTTCATAATAGCATGCAAATTGTGACCCGACTAATGGGCCTGCAATGGACCCAGTCCCAGACACACCTTGAAATGCAGATGCAGGAATCATGAGTAAAAAACAAACTGTGAAGGAACTCAGTGGGTCAGGTAGCAACTGTGGAGGGAAATGGACAGACAACGTTTCAGGTTGGGGCCATTCACACTGATGGAGTAGACGGAAGAAAGCTGGTACAGAGAGGAGAGGGAAGGGGTGGATCAAGAGCTGGCAGATGATAGACAGGCTCAGAGAAAGAGAGGTTGATTGGCGGACATAACCCCAGTTTAAACTGGTGGAAGACAAGGTTGAATCAACACCCAACACCACTTTCATACTGTTTAAGAAGGAACTGCAGATGCTGGAGAATCGAAGGTTACGCAAAAAAGCTGGAGAAACTCAGCGGGTGCAGCAGCATCTATGGAGCGAAGGAAATAGGCAACGTTTCGGGCCGAAACCCAGAAGGGTTTCGGCCCGAAACGTTGCCTATTTCCTTTGCTCCATAGATGCTGCTGCACCTGCTGAGTTTCTCCAGCTTTTTTGTGTAACCTACCATTTTCATACTTCCTTGCTGCAATATTGAACCTTAACTCCAAAATGATTCCCTCTAGGGCAATGAAGAAAGGAAACCATTTCTTTCATCACTGCCTGCACTTCCAAACCCAGGTCACCCCAACTCCATGGGATCCATCCCTGTCCCGCTGAATTACTCCACCTTTTTGTGTCTATCTTCGGTTTAAAGCAACATCTGCATTTCCTTCCTACACCATCGTTCTCTATTCCTCTCGCCTAAGAATGAAAATCCTTGTGCCCACTGGTCAGCATGGACGTAGTGGGCCGAATGGCCTGTTCCTGTGCTTGTATGGCACCTTTGATTCTATAACTCTCAACAAGCTTTCACAGATATTCTATTATTCTATACACATCACACGACACTAGAAATGAAAGTGAAATGCTATAAACGTAGGCGGGACACACAATGTTTTTACATTGCACCACTTTGTGCCTCTTAACCACTTGAAATGAAAGCTTGTGCTGAGATCCAGACAAATGTTTAAATATGTGTAGCCAGCTTATAGATGGCGTTTGGAAAACCTTTCATCTGCTGCACTGAACTTCATGTACGATGATGTCAAACGGCAACCACATGGTGAATGCACAACTGAGCTGAACAGAGTTTGGTTTTGAGGCTTGCAAGGGCCCCAGAGAGATCCAAAATTATATCCCCAGTGAATGCACAGATATTTCTAACACAGATCAGACAAGACATGTCACTTGTGTAGGAGTTGACACACACACACACTTTTTGAATATCCACTGGTAGGTGTGTGTGTGTAGAGCAGCTAGGCCATGACATCGATCAGTGGGTAACTGTGGCTCTGTCCTTTTAGAGTTCTATGATTTAGTCCCACACCCTTGAAAATACTTAGGGGTGATAGCAGGCAGAGAATGGTGGCCACAGATTGTTTCTGAATCTGGAAGCCTGTGAGTGGAGGTGCATCACAGAGATCAGCGTACTGTCCGATTCACCTCTATCCCATTGCGGACATTGGACACTGTCTCGGGAACTGATGTGCCACGATGCCGAGAACTATATTCTGTGCATTGTAGGTTCCCCTTTGCCCCATTTTTATACTTCAGTTTGACTTAATTGTATTTATGTATTGCATTGTCGGAACTGAGTGGATAGCGTGCAAAACAATTATTTTCACTGTACCTCGGTATAGGTGAGAATAATAAATCTAAACCTAATCATCTGCCTCCCTCGTATCTGTTATATACATGAATGATCTGGATATGAATGCAGGATCTATGATCAGTAAGTTTGCAGATTGAATAAAAACTGGTGTGTTGTTGATAGTGAGGAGAGTTACTTTCAGTTTCAGAATCATGTTGGTAAGATGGACCGAGAAATGATGGAAGTATTTTAGTTCAAGTCGAGTTTATTGTCATATGCATGTATAGTGAGGTACAGGTACAATGAAACATCATTATAGGCATAAACTCAGAAGGCACAAAAGCATAAATTATACATGGCACTTAAATTCCTCCTTCATTAGCATACCCTGCTATTTGCAACACGTCACAGAATCTTCTAAATGCTCCATTGACAATTCCTCCGTGTAGCAACTCTGGCCTGTACCTCCGAGATATTCCCTTTGACCTGAACATCCCTTTCTCCACTTTCTCTGCAACTTAAAAACTTTCCACTTTTTCTCTTTCCCAGATCTCGTTAAGGGTTTTCAATGGAAATGTTAACGCTGTTTGTCTTTCCACAGATGCTGCCTGTCACTGTTGAGTGTTTCCTGCATTTTCTGTTTTTAGCAATGTTACAAAATTTTGAGATTTTAAAAATCAAGTCTGCAATTTATCCCATCAGATAAAGCATAACAATAAGTTTAATTTGACACCAAATTCACTTTCATATCTCAAGTATTAAAAAAGTTATGGCCATTTTCATACTCGGAAATTAGCATCTTGTTCCCTATTGATTTTCAATGGACATTACAAAAAAGCTGTGATCTTGGATAATCAAAGGCCCATTTCTTAAGGAAAGATTAACATTTTTAAATAGCCTAAGTGTCCAAAGATTATTCACAAATAATTCACAATATAACATGATTTTTATATCTAATTTACATTAATTTATAGGCCAAATGGAAGGAATTTAGTGTTCAATTGCTGTAAATAAATGCCCATTTAAATCGGCTTTCTAGTGGGTTCATGTGGAACGCGCTGGTTTAGAATGTTGACAGCGCGCTGGATTAGTGCCCTCAAATGCCGAGAAAAATACTGCGGGATATAAAAAGCCCAAAATGAACTATTCGCTATAGATAACTTGATATATAGGGTTATATATATGCCCCATTTAATGTAAAAATAAGGTACATACCTTTAATTGTTTGCTTTATAAAACCCTGGGGCTGCGAGATGTTGCGGAATCAGAGAGTAATTTAAAACTATTATAACTATATTATCGAGGCCTATAAAACTAATAATACCTTTTGCGACCGGGTCTTGCAGCGATTTTTCGTTAATGATTTACTAGGCTGAACATCTGCGATTAGTACAGCCTAGTAAAAATCGCGTTTTAAACCCGCCCCCTCCAAACAGCGCCAAAATCGCCGACCTGGCTGTGGGCAGATTCCCAATGGCGATTCAGGTAGGTTTTGTAACATACCTACTGTTTTGTTTCAGATTTCTGCACCTGCATTTTTAAAATTTTCATTCCTTCCTTTCTCAACATCCGTATCTTAAACCACATTCATTTTCTTCATTAGTTTTCCTTTCTGAGAGAGGACCATCGACTGGAAACATTGACATCATCTTTCTCTCCATAGATGCTGCCTGAACTGCTGAGTACTTCCTGTATTATCCTGTATTATCAGATTACTTTGGATTTCTTGCAGCTGCAGGTTTTTGTTCCAATTGTTCATCATAACTGTGATGCTTCCCATAAATCCGCTCGACACTGGATCTTCTGTTTTCTCCTCTTCCACTAAAGTCATAAGAGCAACATAAACGCCGCTCTCAAATTCTTCACGTTTCCTCGATTAGAATTAATAGCACAACACTTATCAGGGCCTTGTGGTACTCCTTGCGCTAAAGAGATGTGGATTCCAATTTCTCCAAAGAAAACTGTTCACAATATTGGGCCCCATGTTAGCGAGACCAGCCAATTAACAACACAGTTAGCAGTGAAGAACACAGAGTTCCGAGTGAACAAGCAACACAAAGTTGGCAATGTAATTAACAAACATGGCCTAATTATGTGTCACAATCCCCAGGCCTGCTGTCAAATTCAACCCCGAGGAACACCTCACTTTATATGTTTCTTGGGATTGTTCCAGGCAAGATTCAGAGATTCGCAAATATATTTAATTACTCAAAGTTGGAGTGTAAACAAGGCTACAGTACTGTGAATATCATCTGGTATGACCATGATACCTTGTTGTACAGGACACTGATGTTTAGGTGAGAGTTACCACATATGAACATAAGCAAATAGAAGCAGTAAGAGGCTACTCAGCCCATCAAGCCTGCCCCACTACACGATATGAACATGGCTGACCTCCCCCACGTCTATTGTATCTTCTGTGCCACTGTTAGGATGCATCACAGCTTGGTTTTGGAACAACTCTGCAAGAAATTGCAGAGGAGTAGATGTAGCTTAGTCCATCACACGCACCAGGCTTCCCACCATTGACACTATCTACAGTTTGCACTGTCTCCGAAAAGTAACCAACATAATCAAAGATTTGTCCCACCCTGGTCATTCCTTCTTTTTCCTGCATCCGTCTGGCAAAAGGCACAGAACTTCTACTCTTCTGCCCCAGTTCCCTTTCGCATTCAGTTCTGTGATCTTTCAAAGGTACACAAAAATGCTGGAGAAACTCAGCGGGTGCAGCAGCATCTATGGAGCGAAGGAGATAGGCAACGTGTGATCTTTCAAAATGTTTCTACTTCTGAAATATATATTAGAAATATATCACCATTTCTCCATCACCACTGGATTTCAGTCCTGGGACTGCCGTCCGCAGGGGACATTCTGTTTACGGCTCTGTAGCAACTTCGAGAAACCCACGGACACTGCAACAATGGAAAACCCATCTACTGCTTTTGCCTATAAACCACCAACCACAATTAAATTAATTCCAGTAAAGATTACAGAGATTACATATGTCAAGCATTATCCATCGAAATATTTTGCTGTGGGTGCCTTGCATTGTTATGTGATGGAAATATAATAAATACAAATGGAATGTCCCAGAGGCAAGAACTCGGTACATTCCTGAATGAAATCTGTCTGGAAAGCAATAATTAGAATATTACCTTTGGCAACTATGAGAAGACAACAATCGGAATTCCTCTCATGTCCAAATATGATTTAGTGATGGAGAATTGATGCAAAGCACCAATTGTCATTTCTATATTCACACATTGTGGCATCTAATGCCCATTCCTCATTAGCATTTTTAGCATAAACGTTTCAGCGGGCAGTTAAAAACCAGCAACCACATTACTGTGGGTTTGGAATTAGTTATAGTCCAAGTGAGCCTCTCCCTCAATGTCACCAATAACCTCTCTCTCAATGCCCGCTAGACAAAGCAACTCGTTTTTGACTTCAGAGCACATCCCTAATCAGCATCAATCCCCAATCAGGTGTGAAGTGGAAATTGTTGAGAACTTCAAGTTCCTTTGCATTAATATTACCAATGATCTGTCATGGATCGGCTACATTGATGCGACAGCTAAGAATGCACACCAATGCCTCTACTTCCTGAGGAGACTGAGGAAATTGGGCATGTTTCCAGTGATTCTTACAAACTTCTAGAGATGCACCCTAGAAACCATACTGCTGGGATGTATCACAGTTTGATTTGGGAACAACTCTGCCCATGACCACAAGAAATTGTAGATGTAGCCTAGTACATCACACAGACCAGACGTCTCATCATTGACTCCTTCCACATTTCATGCCGTTTCGGAAAAACAACCAACATAATCAAAGACCTGTCCCACCCCCGTCTTTCCTTTTTTCCCCATTGCTTCCATCTGGCACAAGGTATAGAACTTGAAAACTTGCACCACCAGACTCCGGAAAAGCTTCTTCCTCTCTGTTATTAGGCTTCTGAATGGTCCTTGCATAAGCTAAGGTAATCCACGTCTACTTCATTGTGAACATCGGACTTTGTCTATGGAACCGATGTGCTACATTGCTGAGAACAAAATTCCGCATTCTTTATCTGATGTGGTTTGGTTACATAATGTAACTGGTAATTTATGGTATTATTATCTATTTTATATTTATTTGTTATACTGGCGTATCAATAAGTCTGCGAATTAGCAGCAAGTACTGCATAAATGTTATTGTTCTGTAGCAGATTCATGTGACAATTAAACACTCTTGTTTGTCTTGCCTTTAGATTTCCAGCATGTGCATTGATGCTTTTGCTCCAGTCTCTCTCTGCCTATCTACACCTCCTTAGCTTTGGCCACATCCTCGTAAACGTAGTCTGCAGACTCTCTTCTCTTCTCGTGTTGCTTTCTCTCACCAACCTTACGCAGTTATTCAACAAACTTAAAATCCACACTCCCATTTTGTGCCATACCTCACCATTTCCAAGATTGGAATCATTTGTCCAACAACCACCAGGACACTCTGGCACTCAAAGTGTTAAAAGTGGGGCTGGAGCAAAGGCATTGTGACATCAGCAGCAGTATAAAAAAAATAAAATAATAAAAAATAAAAAATAAATTTAAAAAAGTGGTAAACGTCTTTAGGGCAACACGCTGATATAGCTGGTAGTGCTGCAGCCTCAACAGTCACAGTGACCCGGGTGGAATATTGACCTTGGGTATTGTCCGTTCAGAGTTTATCCATTCTCTCTGTGATCAGATGGGCTTCCTCCTAGTGCTCCGGTTCCATCCACAACCCGAGGGAATGCTGACAGGTTAACTAGCCACTGTAACTTGTCCCTGGTGCACAGATGAGCAAGAGAATGTTGGGGGAGTTGATGGAAATAAACATGGGAATATTGTGGGATGGGTCTAAATGGGTCGATGCAGACCTGGTGGGCTATTGGGCTTATTTCCGTGCTGTTTCTCTCTATGACTCTAGGCTCATCCTTGATATACACACTGACAAACCACTTACAATATAGGCACCATGTTAAGTATAAGGAGATACATCTAGTTCCCCGAGATAAACGCTGCCACATGTCGTGTTAAAAGGATGTGATTGTTAAAAAACTGCTGAAGAGCAGGGGATGTTCTGTCTATATATTTGTTCCTTAATTTTTTGTGTGACCTTGTGTGGCAAGAGTTTTAACAATTCCTATATAATTTCAAAAGTATTCCATGGTGGAGTTCACTGGGATGATGTCACTATCAACAGGATATCCACTGTGGATACTACTTATATTAACTGGCAAAGTTCAGAAACCACAAGCTTCCATGATTTGTTTCCACATTTAATCTGCTCCCAATGGCTGGTCTCAGGGAGAGGCTAGACAGGCTTGGACTTTATTCCTTGGAGCACAGGAGGCTGAGAGGTAATCTTGTAGGGGTGTATAAAATAATGTGGGGCATGGAGAGGATGAATACAGAGTTCTTTATCCCAGAATAGGGGATTCAAAAACTAGAGGCCATAGGTTTAAATTGAGAGGGGAAAGATTTAAGGAGCCTGAAGGGCAACTTTTTCCACAGAGGATGGTGGGTAATTAGAACAAATTGCCAAAGGAGGTAGTTAGGCAGGTACTATAACCATAAAGACATTCCTTTAATGAATAGGAAGGGTTTAGAGAGATATTGGCCAAATAGGACTAGCTGATATGGGTCAATTTGATCAGCATGGATGAGTTGGGCCAAAGGCCTGTTTCGTGCTGTATGACTATTAGTAGGTGAACCTAAATATAAACCTTTAAGACTACTTGGGTCTTAAATGTATTTCACAATAATACCAAGCCAGTATTGCAAACACAAGGGCTTGGTCATTATCTACGTTGCAGGGTAGTCATTCATTTCGAAAAAAGAACAGCAAACACTGCAAACGCTTAGTCAGTGAAGCAGCAAGAGTCTTTAACAGGAAATGGAGACTTTGGTTTTATGTCCGCCTAATCTGCTGAGTGTTTCCAACGCTTTCTCGTTTGATTTTAATTTTAGTGCTAACGGGAGTCATTCGAGGTGGCACATCAGTCAAAGTACAGCTCTCTTTAGATCATAAGCACATGTGGGAGAAGAGCATGCTCGTGGGTAAGTTGCCTAACTTTGGATTCTGCTGAATCACTTCATTGCTAACAAAAGGTCTAATAATTTGACCAAAGGTGTGGATGCTTGGATTCAATCTATTGTTAGCTCAATAACGATGAAGTAATCGTTTCTGCTTTTAATTCTATTTACCGCCCATTGCTGCAGACACTTGGGCTCACGTGGCTGATGGAGACTAAATAAATTCCAAATGCTTTGAGTAACGTGGTGGTTGAGCTGAATGACACAGGAGCATGATGGTGGGGGGTGCACACTAACCTCTGCTCTCTCTTAGCTCTGGGTTTAGACTTTGTTGAGAAATAGTTTGCCGCTCATCCCGAAGAAAGAAGCAGCAATTGATGGGCAGCTGACATCATTCAACGCAGCAGGAATGTAAATATTGTTATATTATCAATATCATTTGAGTGTGCATACAGTAAACACTACATCAATGCTTAAAAGGCATGATTAAAAAGTGCCACAACGAACGTTCTAAAACATTGCAAGGCCATTTATTGATTGCAATAAGAAAGGACCTGCAGATGCTGGTTTTACGAAAGATAGACACAAAATGCTGGAGCAACTCAGTGGGTCAGGCAGCTATTCTGGAGAAAATGGACAGGCGGTATTTTGGGTCAGGACCTTTCATCAGCTGATCGTAGGAGGTGGGGGTTAACTCGACACAAGAAAAGACCAGGATATATCAAGGCCGGCAACTATTTGTTGATTGTTACGTTTTGAAAAATGTAATTTGTTTAAATGTCTCAATTTTCGAGTCTTATAGCTAATATATAAAATTAAAAATCCCCCTCTACACTAGTCCCACTTGCCTGCTTTTGGCCCATATCATTCTAAACCTATCCCATCTATGTCTTTTTTCTTTGTCCATGTCAAATGTCTTTTAAACATCGTGATAGTTGCTGCTTCAACTATCTCCTCTAGCAGTTTGTTCCATATACCCACCACCCTTTGTGTTAAATAGTTGCCCCTCTGGTTCCTATTAAATATTTTATCACCATCCTCACCTACATCCTCTGGTCAACATTACGTTTCCCCACCAACTGCACCATCAGCTCTGGATAACTTCATTCACACTGCCATCACTTAGCTCCCATCAATCTCCTTCAGGGACCAAAATACTTGCAAGGCCTAAACAACTTTGAGGAGAAACCACTTGCCAAGGTTTTGTTCATCTCAAAGAGAGGGAGAGAGTGATGCAAAATCTGGAGGTCAAATTGCTTTCTGTTGTATCCCATCTTCCATCACCCTCTTGCTATCTGCAAGCTGCCGATAGTATAAACAGGCACCACTTACCTTCCCTGTTCTCCAGGAACGCCCCCACTGCTCCCGTCATAACTAATTCTATAAGATATACAGGAGCAGCAACATGCCCAGCTGCTGGAAGAACTGCAAGGCCAGGATAGCGACTC
Organism: Leucoraja erinaceus; assembly: GCF_028641065.1. NCBI lineage: Eukaryota > Metazoa > Chordata > Chondrichthyes > Rajiformes > Rajidae > Leucoraja > Leucoraja erinaceus. The sequence goes on from NC_073403.1 coordinate 15,545,559, forward strand.
CATCACTTAATTACCACACAGGTTGGACACTGACACCGTATGATTTAGAGGGTTGCGTACAAACGGAATCTGCACTGGTGGTTAACCAGAGGTCTGCCACCAGGTCACGGGCAAAGACCTTGGTCAACAGATGAAGTCACTTGGTATCGGACACAGACTCATCTCAGGAGAAAGACTGATACACGGTGAAATGCTCGCTGGTTGGATCTGCCGCTGGAGTGTGTGCGTGTTCAGTGTCAGTGGGCAGGAAGGGGCCCAAAATCAACCTGACACAAGGCTTCACTCAGAATGAGGAGTCCATCCTTTCCAACATGGAAGTTGCCAGCCTTGAACTGTCTGATGATCAACTCGGCAACTCCACTGCAGCTTTTGCAGCAGCAGCAGCTGCAGCCGGCGATCGCAATAGTTGCTGCAGATAACTGAGCTTATGGCCAGAGATTGTTACCAGTGTAGAGATGCCACCACTGGAAGTTGCAATGGGTCCATGAAGCACAATCTGCTATTGTTTCTCCTCTCAGCAAGTCACTTCTCACCTGCCCACTCTTCCCACTCCAATGGCCTCAGAGTCGCCATCCAGCCAGGCCGGACTACTGCAGGCCATACTAAGAAGATGCAGTCTACACAGAGGTCATTCGACCAAGCGAGAGGTGGGGGGGGGGGGGGGGGGGGGGGGCAAGAGAGAGAGAGGACAGGAGCACCAGTCTCCAAATGGCAGCTTTGCAACTCAATCAATGGAAAGATCCACCCACTCCGAGTACATCTGGCAAGATGTCCATTATGGCAAAGTCTCCTGCCACACCAGAATGGCACCAATGCAACTTGCCCCTCACATCTGATGCTATTTGTCATTGTAAGACTATTTTCAACGCTCACAGTTCATGGTGGTATCGATCCCAATTTCTCTCTGACTGCACCTTCCACAGTTTATGAAGTGAAAATACTTGGGGCAACTAACTTGAAACAGATTACCTAAAGTGTTTTGACTGTGTTTAGCCTGCTGTCGATGAGCAAGAAAGCAAAGAGTTAACATACTGCAGGCAGTGTCCTTGACCCCAAGTATTCTGTGTTTATAAATGGACATTCTCACTAATGAAATTATCATGAACCGGCATCCTCCCCGCACTGTGCCGAGCTGACCCAAGGATTAAAAGAAAAACCTTGCTTAGGTCACTTGAAACCACTAGCAACTGACCATCTGTCACCTGGTGTCAGCTTGGAAGCAAAGGTTAATTCATCTGTGGCTAAATAGACCATTAGCACTGTTTGTGAAGTCAGATAAAGAGGAGTTTGTCGGGCAACATCGGCTGCTGAGCTGTCAATGCTTTTGGAGAGGAAGATTTATAGCCCAGATCGAGGGAAGAAAGGGCGAATCGCTCCGCCCCAGCCTCTGACAGCAGGACTCCAGTTACACGCATTCTTGGTGGCCTCCGAAACTTCAGAGGCACGAGTTCTACATCACTGAGAAGTGGAAACTTTTTATTTCAACTTCTTGTCTCTCTTATTTCAGAATGGGTAATGGTTCTTTGTTTTTTGTTTTGAGGTATTTTCCATGTCTTTTAACAGACGTATAATAGGCAACCACAGACGCTGCCTAGCCATTACTTCAACCCTCCCAGAGATAAGGTTCTTTGACTCCCCATTCTCCTTAAACACTTACCAAGCTTCAACAGCTGCCAGCTTCCAGCTGAGGAGGCAGAGAGACATGTCTAATGGCCTGACGCCACTTTCCCTGTGCCCCTTCTTAATACAAAGCCTTGAATGTGAGATGTTGAGGGGGTCTCTAGCTGAAGGGTCGCGACCAGATAAGAGCCATAAGATCAGATCAGATAAGGGTCCATTCCTTCTCTCCAGAGATGTTGCCAGTCCTACTGAGTTACTCCAGTATTTTGTGTCTATCTTCGGTCTATGGCCAAGACTATTCTCCTTAAAGAAAGCCATATCATTGCTGGTGGGGGGGGGGGGGGGGGGGGGGGGGGGGGGGGGGGGGGGGGGGGGGGGGGGGGGGGGGGGGGGGGGGGGGGGGGGGGGGGGGGGGGGGGGGGGGGGGGGGGGGGTTTTTGTTTTGGGAAGGTTATTATAATGATTTAAAAAGGTAATCTTAACCCATTGTTCCATAAGTGAAGGCCTGTCCGAGGAGTGGTCATGCAGAGAAACTTTTATTTTTGTGCAGCTTTGCTCAAAATTGTTTATCCCTTGAAATTAAGGATGAATTTTTAACATGTCTCCCAGTTGCCCCTCCAATTCTGGAATTTAAATTCAGTTAATTAAATGCCCTGGAATTTTAAAGAAACATGGAAGTTTCTTTCTTTAAAGAAGCACAGTAACAAGCCCTTTATCTTACAATGTCTGTGCTGAACATAATGGTGTTAAACTAATCTCATCTGCCTGCATATCCCTCTATTCCCTGCATATCTATCTGCCTATCTAATAGCCTCATAAGTGCCACCATCATATTAATTTCCTTCACCACCCCTGGCACCCTGTACAAGTAAAACTTGCTGCGCAAATCTCCTTTAAACTTTGCCCCTCTCACTGTAAAGCTATGATATTTGACATGGTATTAAGCTTGTCTTTTGATATTTCCACTCTTGGAAAAAGGTTCTGACTGTCTGTCCAATCTATGCCTCTCATAACTTTATCAACGTCTATCAGCTCTCCCCTCAACCTCCAACGCTGCAGAGAAAATAGTCGGCTTCTTATTAGCTATTCCAACCTCTTCTTATTAACTAATGTACTCTTATCAGGTA